>NC_070644.1:11633695-12007351 GCF_947347685.1 Pleuronectes platessa | reverse complement strand
TCATAGATAACTCTTAGGATTTAAGAGTTATTGGATTATTTGCGTCACGTCTTATTAACATGATCAGTCAACTTTTAATTGTAAAGTCCAGTATATTGCGACATCCCTCGATTAGGAAACAATTTCTGAAAACGAATTACCTAACTCACTGACCGGGTCATTGAAATATCATGTAGACCATGTGACGTTACCTAAGTTTAAAAATAGGAGAATCTACTTTTCAGAAACACTGTCTGAATTCAGAAAGCTTCCTCTTTGCTGTGTCATGTGCTGATCATCCTCCCCGGTGGCCCTTCAGGCCAAAGACTCCTGTTTACACGTTCTTTTCATTGCAGCTCTCTCTAGGCTAACCACAGACGAGCTGCGAGCTGCAAACCAGACAAACAAACTGGAAATAGATAAAAGAGTGTGGGAAAGCCGCAGAGTCGAGAAGAGGTTGCATTCCATGTTTAAATTGTTCGGTGAAGTATGTGAGCTTTATTGACACAGAGTTTGCAATTCTTTTCAGATTCTCAGGTATTATACAGATGTGGTTGTATTTTGTGTGTTGGTGAGATTAGATAAGATTCCACTCCGGGGAAATTAAGAAAAAGAGAACATGTGGAAATATAAAATAGAAGTTGTGCCATTCTGGTTTTAGAAGTTTCAGTCTGGGGCAAAATGGTGGATAAGCTGCGAGCCAAAGCATTTGCATGGATAGAAAGTGAGCGGGAGGGAAAATAAGGACGTTTAAAACCTTTAAATAACAGAAAGAGTTTAAATGACTTTCACATCTAATGACACACAGAGTCAAATGGCTTCTTATGCTCCCCTCTTGTTCATATGTCACTCGGTTGGAAAAAGCCATAAACCCGTTGATATAGTCATTTTGTCCAAAGACGTAAGAGCAATGGCGTGCTCCTGATTATGCAGGACTATGAGATAATAAGAAAGTGACGTACTGGTAGTTTGATCCGTAACTAACTCAATTGTGGGGGAGTGTCGAGTCACGATAGCATGTTCAAGAGCCGTGTACGGGACTAACAGGGTGAGATGCTGCGTGCTGTGACTGCGTATAGGGACTCATTATAAGCCACTGATCTCTGAGGAGCATGGTATGAATCATGTGAATACTTATATGTAAGAGGTACTTATACATAACAGGCACTTTATATTTATATTTTACCATTCATTTAAATGATAACATCGTTATCATTATCCTGCAAAACCAAGGCGGCATTTGGTCTTCTTTTCTTTTTGGCCTATAGAGATTAACCTTGCCACAGTCTGTGTGGGGATGGTAATAGATATGTGTCGTCATTTTAGTACTGATCCTCTGTGGTGTGCACACTTGATTTAAAGCTATTTTCGCTCTCCTTTGTTTTACTCACTGGATCTTTCTATCTATACTTTTAAAAGTGAGCCTCCAGTGTTTACTCTCAAAACAGAAAACGTGTGTGCACGAACAAACTTCCAGCCTGAATTTTATTCCAAGAGGTGAGCTACATTTACATCAGGAAATGTGTGCAAACACTGCAGAGATAATCAAAGCTGGAGTCGGGGTGAGGGTGGGTGTGCAGGATCAGACCAGCAGGGAGGGATTTATAGCTCATGGCAGAACTCTTGTGGAAATGATCTTATTTGAGAGCAAAAACGTCTTCCAAAGAATGTATGTTGACCTAAAAAACATACATTGTTCTCTACCTGGATTCAGGTTTGATTGAGGTCCAAAAACCTGCAACCTTCCAACGATTCTAGTTAGTATCAAAATTAGAAAGAAAGTGCATACTTTGCATACACAAGTTTAAGTGCAAACCCCCAAACCTCCTTTACACATCATACAAATGCGTTTAAGCATTTAGACTTCACTCAAGCCTCTAAAATAACAAAGCTTTTGGCAGAAAGATAGTGGCATGGGGTCTCATTAGGGCCTTTACATCTATGGTGTCGTTACAGTTCCCTGTATATAGCCGATCATATCATTTAAGGGGGTTCTCACAAAGTTTTTGTTGCTGTGGATTAACAACACCAGCTTGTTTTCGGGGCCCCTCTCAGCTCGATGCTCCAGGCAATTACTTCGCCCACCTTGTTGCACAACCCCTCTGCTTAAACTGGGGGAAATGCCAATAAGCAAACTTTCCCAAAATAATGAACTTTAGTAATGCAAATATGATCTTTGCCACATGAAGGCGAACCACATATAATTATCAGGTTAGTTTTCCCAGGCAGTGTGTAAAAACGATACCTGAATGTGACATACTTACGCGTTGATTGAAGTGATGCTAACCTGTGCAGTGGCAGCTTAGGTGAGCTGTGTTGTCAGCGGTCGAGTCTGAAAAGTCATCTGCCAGATGGCTCAGGGAGGAGGGCTTCAACCAGGGAGCACTTTAATCAATCTGATTAAGGGGAAATGCTGCCTGTATTTTTAGCCACTCCATGTCAGGCTAGTGGCCATTCATTGAATTTTGTTCCATTAGGACTCCTGTTTATCTCTTGGACGGCTGCATTTATAAACAAGGGAGTTAGAGTAAAGGACCCATTTGCTATTTTAGCTAATACGGATATTAAGGTGATCATTTTAGGAATAAGATGAATAGTCACTCCATTATTCCAATAATAAAGGCTCCATTCATGACCTGACTCTGTTTGCGCAAACTTACAAATTCCAGTGTTAGTAGGACGCCGCCCAGAAGCTGTTTACTGGCAAGAAGCAACATGAACTTAACGAAGGAATCTCTCAAGATTAACCACCGAGGAGTCGCGGAGATTCCTCTCGAACTCAAAGCAGCCCAGACGATGAATATTATTTGGGTCCAGTCTCTGAAACATTTTTATATATCTGTGGTCTTTCGACTCAAAACGAAAGATGCATCACGAGACTGAAGTACCACTTGAAAGCTGGAGACAGCTGTCCTGTGAAATAGATTGCAGAGCCAATGTTATAGAGCGCTCCAGCTGGCCCCAGATGATTCCTGTGTAAAACATGTGGTCTGTGGCCGGCTGTCAACAGTTGACTCATTTCCTGGCCCGATTTATTATTTTAACTGATGTAATGCAATGATGCGCGGGTCACTGTCGGGGGGGTAACAATTCCGGATACTAATGCAAAGTTCAAAATCCAGTATCGGGCTGAGAAGAGAGATTGAAATTGAAAGCCGACACAAATAAATCATCATTAGTATTCCCCAGGTGGAGCGTGGTTCGTTTGCTGTGTCGGCCTTGCTAGTCCCAATAAGAAATTGACCTCTGTGTTATTCTGCGTCTGTCATCTGTTACTCCCCACCCCCACGTCTCTCTTTACTCCCTCAGGACAAAATGTGCATGACGTCAGTAAGTGGTGTACAGTATGGCGCGCGCTGTGTACCTCATATTTACACACCGAGACTATGTAAACACTCACACTTCCTCCCTTTGACGGATCAGGGATGTAAACCCTCTGAGACCCGCGGCTCGCGATGACTCACGTAACGGGGAAGAGAGTCCAGGCCTGCTGCTCTCAAGTGAGAAGTTCAAACCGGTGCTGTGTACAGATCTCAGAGGCTTGCTAGTTGTGCGAGTGTGTCTGTTTATGTGCGTTTGCAGGTGCATGCTTTCCCCTGGGACCCTAAAGTGAACTCTGGAGCAGATGTGTATTCTCTGAGTTGGGGCAGCAGGGAGTTGTGTGGGAAAACGTGGCCATATGAGGCAATGTTTGCCAGAAAGCCTGCGTTGCTTTTCGCAGTATTATTTATTCCAAAGGATTATTACAGATGGAAGACAGAGGAACAGGGCAACACATATCAGTCATGTGCAAATGCCCATGTATGTGTTGATGAACTGCATTTATAAAGTGCTTTTCTAGCCCTAACGACCACTTACAACAGTTCAAACACACAGGGCTTCTATATATCCAGCCCTTTGCCTTATCAGCTATGCATCTCATATACACGCAGCCACAAGCAATTTGGCCGTCAGCGTTTTTGCTCAAGGACACTTTGGCAGTGTGGACCGGACAAGCCCATAATCGAACCTCCTTCCCCTCGGATAAGTGGACGAACCGCTCAACCTCCTGAGAGTGTAGCCGCGTGTCTGTGTTTTTCCGTCGGGTCGCATGTGCATGACCAGGTCGTATTAGCAGTACATGATTGAAGGTTAGTTGGCTCGGGGGGGGCAACCATGTGGCGATCGTGCACATCTTCATTTTAGACGTGCACAAGCAATGACCTTTTGCTGTCTCCAGGCAACCAGGACATCAACTTCTGTTACCTGATCTTCAGAATATGATGTCATCCCTAATGTGACAACACAGAAAAAGAGCTTGTTGTTTACATTGAAGTTATCGTGTATGTGTGTGTGTTTGTGCGTTTGTGTGTAGATGTGTTCCACGTATTATGGCTTGTGCGTCATCCTTATAAACTCAGATTCAGTCCAAATGATGGATATCAAAGAACATCCGCATCGATTTCTGTCCACTCTGAAAAAGGCCCTATTTCATCATCTCATGGTGCAATTGAAAACAGTCATGCTCAATTTCATTAATGCTTTCGCTACCGAGCCTGCTTCTCTTTCTTGTTCCTCTCTGTGTGTGTCTTTCTTTTTTTAATTGTGTATTTGTATTCTGCACGTGCTGGCAGTTTATTGTGTTGTGCTTCATAACGCTGCACATCACCGCACCACTCTGCTTTGTACGCAGGGCATTTCATCCTGTGCCAAAGCAAAGCAGACTTTATGTTGCATTACTGACGTGGGCTTTAAATGCCTTTTTACCCTGCGTGAGCATCACTAACAATGACGAGGCTTTAACCCCCAAACACTTTGCGCCAGTAGACTCCACAATAGCAGCGTTCCCATCTTCACCAGGACATTGAGTGACATTAATAGTGACATGTATTCAAAGAGACAGCAGCACAGCAGGCCATGCAAACGCCCATGCAGCCAGGAATCAGGCAAATAAGCTAGCATCATGAATCATCACTGACCAGGGCAGCAAGTGTCAAGAAAAGCCCAGAAGGCTTCAGTCCATCTCTGTCGACTTTCACAAAATGGAAAAATTCTATTTATATCCTGACTTGTGCCCAAAAATGTCAGTGCACAAATGTTTCTCCCCCCCGACACCGCCAGAGGCAGAACAACGGTAGGTAGGTGGACATGATCGAATTGGAAATGGAGGAGATGGAGAAAAAAAAAACATACTTGAGAACAACACATGACGTAATAATGGCATAAAGGAGACATTTCTTCGACTAAACAAATCTAATATTAAGATGGTGGAAGGTGGAAATGAGCTGATGGTGTTTGAGTTCACAAATTATGGTATAGCCAAGTTTATTTATACAGAACATTTTATATGACTCAATGTCCTTCAAGATAAAAAAGCAAAGGTACACAACAAATATATGACATGACTTAACATATTTTATATATGTCTAATAAAAGTAGGATAAAAACAAGATGAAAACATAATATTTAGAATGGTTATAACAAGAGAATAGTTATTTAAAAGAAAATTTACAAAAATAATTATTCAGCATAAATAGAATAAAGGCAGTGTAGGCTGATTTAGACTTTAATCTCTGTGTTGTGACGAAACCTTTATCTGATGACCTCAGGGGTCCGTCCTGTGTGTATTCAATGAGCAAGTCAGTAATACAGGAAGGAGTTGAACAGTGATTTATAGAACACATTTAATTGGTTGTGCAGCCATAGATCTGCATATTAGAAAGATATTAGATATCAAGTCGGCTCAAGTCAAAGAGTTAGAATATTGCCCACCAATTACAGATTCTTTATTTTTAGATCAAGTGTAAACACTGGAATGACATGAGCTTGCCTGTTTTTTTGTCAAATATTTTAAAATCAGAAGAATTTCCTCTAGCTACAACTCTGCAGCACATAAAAAAAATGTATTCATCCTGTTAACCTTCCTCCTTAAACTATTTAAGAGGTCTGCTTGGAAGCTGTTTCCAAATTAGCGTTTGAAGCACAAATCAACACGAGTTTTATCTGTTGTAGCAAAGATGTGTTTTCTTAGATGCTCTGTCTTTTATCAGAGGCACAATGGAGGAGTCGTAACCAAACACAAATGAGGACATTAATCGATCAAAGATTTAATCTGCCCATTACTGAGGTCAAACACAGATACCAGGATGTCCTGCAGAGTCAGCCCTGGGGTATTTATACTCTTTTCAATGAGAAGCCATTTGACCAACCCTAATTTAACCACCGGCTGTCAGATATTTATTCCCATGTATTTCCCAGCAGGGGCGTATTGATTTGTTCTCTTTCAGCAGTACCATCTTGCCATTAGTCACACACTGTAATTGTTTCGCCAGCGTATCAAATTCTGCGTGGTGGAGACCGGCTATTATCTAATTTCACTAATGCCAGTGTTTTGATGCCCACGGGGCAGCGCCACTGTACGGCCTGTGGTGTCATGAAAACAAAGTTCAGATGGCAGCTGTTTGTGCACATGAACACCAGTGCTGGTTGTAGGGCCGGTGTTTGTTGTAGATACCATCATTTATCTCAATCCGCTGGACACGTGCCATCACGCTCGTTCCCACACAGGAAGGTGTGAGACCTCTGCTGCGTGTGGTGGATTACGCTCTTTTGTTTGTCATTATCGTCTCTGATGGCACTCATTGCTCTCTCTGACTCACTCACTCCCAACAACACACACACATATACACAACTATACACACACATACTCACACAAACACACACACACACACACACACACAGGTACGCACAGGTACGCACTGTCCACATCTCAGACCCTCATTAAAGAGTGCCCGTGAAACAAGAGAAACACTATTGTTTAGCATTTTCCTCATTTCACACGTGCACACTTTCTATTGTGATCCTCTCGTGTGTTCTCTCGTGCGCTTCCCGTCTCGAACCCTTTCACTATCCAAGGATCAGGAGGCACTTCTGGATTTCACTGACAGCAGATGCCTAATTGGCCGTTTTTCTTTTCCTCCACCCCTCTTGCTCCTCACCCACTGTCTCTCTCTGTCCATCTCCCCCCACTCACTCTCTCTCTCTCTCTCTCTCTCTCTCTCTCTCTCTCTCTCTCTCTCTCTCTCTCTCCCCCTCTCCCTGTATGTCTCTAGAAGTGTGACTGCCTGCTGAGCCTGGAAGCCTTTTCAGCAGACCAGAAGCGCCGTGTGTGTCAGTGCCTGAAGGACAACATTGACAAGCAGCTCCAGCTTCAAAGGAGGGAGCCTTCCATTCCGCATCACTTTGACCAGGTACGGCCACATGGTCACACTCTCACACATGCATATACAAGCATTGCCGATGACCCAGGCCGCATGTATACAACTCACTCCCAAGCACACGCGCTGAGTCAGTAACGTCTGCACTTTCCTGGAAGCTCACACTGCCATCCTTATGATTTTCCACTTAGGTCAGACATTTCTTTGGAGAGTTTAATCCTGCTGCCTTTTTATATCTGCCTGCATTTGGATAGTTGCCCTGCTTTAGTGCAGCGAAGAGCAACTTAAATCCTGCTGGAGGAGATATCTTCCGGCAAAAGCAGTTTTTTTCATGTTGACGAATGACACTGTGGTAAATCGTGTTTGTTGGGATCATTTGAAAGGATAACCCCACCAGATGGGATGAAACACTGCGCACCAGGTGTTTTCTTTGTTTACCTGTGGTGTAGTGATACATGGAAGGACAGTTGTTTAGTTTCTGTATTGACATTATTTGTATTTCTGTTCAGTTTGCATCTTTTAGTTTAAATACTGATCAGGTTTTCTTTGTGGCTGAAATTTTTCTCAAAGATAAATATTCATTAAATTCATAGTTTTAATAAATTTTGATAGATGTTGGACATATTTTTAATCACACTATTAACTTCCTATAAGTGACATATCAGCTTTAAGTTGATTTGGCTAAGACTAGAGATAGTTTGCCAAGATGCAGGGGCTTAAACAAGAGTCTACAGCAGGGTGGGGTGAACACACATTCTCATTTGATCCCTCCAATATACAAATATTAATTCGAAGATATTCGATTTCATCTTACAATTCCCCTTGGTTTAATTGTTGCTCTCGGAAGCACTGAAATGAGTTTCATTGAATCCCATAATACAAAGAATATGACATTTGAAGATTCAATGAATTGCTTCTGAAAGAATCGAAACCAAATGTAATCACCGCTGGATGAAGTCAATACACCTTTACAGCTCAGTGTAGCACAACGGTGGTGCAGGGTGCTGTTTAAGATGAGCTGTAGCTGATATTCAAGTGCTCACTGGGCTTTGACCGCACTGATTAGGTTATTCAAGTCAGTTTCTTCTTTCATTCATGAAGCTTTTTACTGCTCCGCACTTGCAACAGCCAGTGGCCCGGAGGCCTTATGTTTTCAGGTTGTTCATCCATTATTGTGAACATGATATCTCAAAAATGCCTCAAGGGAATGTCCTTATATTGCCTTCTAAAGTTCAGTTGGACTCAAAGATAAACTGATTAGATTTTGGTAGTCAAAAGGTTACAGATCCAGTTGGTCTTGTGAATCTCTCAAGAACGCCTTGCAGTATTTCTTCATTTTTGGTCATTGTGACACTTTTACCGAGTTGTTGTCTTAGAACATCTCAAAAGAATCCTTTCATATGGATAAACTGATTCGATTTGGGTAGTCAATGGCCAAGGTCATGGTGGGCTCATAATTTTTATTTGATGCATACTGTGACCTCATATGAAAAAAAATGAATGTATTCTGAAACTGGACTGGTGGAGGCATACAACTCCAGTGCGGTAAGTCTACGTTTTCTGTACTTCTTTCTGTACTTCTTTCATTTTTGATGAGCACCAGACAACCCATTTACCTCAGTTTAAAAGATGTTCAACCCAATTTGGTTGAGATTGGCTGAGAGGTGATTAAAAGGAATAAATAGCGTGGTGTGTCAATGGCACACCTGCTATACATTAGGGCTTCATTTCATCAGCACATGAAACAGGCCGAGAGAGAGAGAGAGAGGGGAGGAAAAGCCGACAGTCTTTCATCCCTTCCCCTCTCTCTCTGATTGTGTGTGTATTTTTTTTGTGTATCCGTGTGTGTGTATTTATTTTTACCCACATCGTTCATCTGAAAAGATTTGGGATGACCCCTTGATTACCCAGAAGTGAAAATGAACTAGACCTTGACTTGAATATCCTCAAATATCTTAATTTTCTCAAGAATTCAACAGTTCAATCATTCAGACTTGTGTTTGGAACATGACAGATAATCTTCCAAAGAATATTGTTGGTACCTGTTGCTTTTATCGGCTGTTTTCTCCCATGATCCTGGGTCGATGATGTGCACCCATCCGACTGAATGACCACATCACATGCACTGAAATGCTCAATACGTTCAATAACAAAGCATCTGGCCGGGCAGGTTAAGTCACATTGGGTCACGTTAAGTCAACACCATTTACACAAACACCGCCGACCAAATCCGACTCCATTGATTAATTGGATCATGGTAAAGACACTGTTATTTTCCCTTATAGGTTTTCGTTATTAGCAGCTAATGAAACTTCCTAAAGCTTCAGTTTTTAAAGTGTCCAGCTGACAATGCGTTAAATTCCCTCGATACCTTACGTCATGTTGGTATTGTTGTCTAGATTTCTTTGGACTGAATCTTCCGTAATGGATATGAGGTGTTAAGCTTCAGTTCCATGTTTTTGGGAGCGTTGCCAAGCTGTCAATAAAACAAGGTCTTTTAAGGTCTTTTTCAGGGACACATCAGGACGCATTAGCATATAACACACAAAGGATTTGTGCGTCCCAGACCACCTTGGCAAGTGAGTGAGATCAGATCAAATCATGTCTTGGCTGAAATTCCTCTCGAGTGGGCAACTCCAAGCTCATCAGTTCACCACTTTCCTTTCTAAAGGTGTCGCATGACAACATTTAATCTGGTCTCACATCCCTGCTGTAGATTTAAATAAATTTGTACATCATTTCTGTGTGTGAAGCCAAATAATGTTGTTTTTAGCCAGTCCGACTATACAGTTAGGTCCTTTGTGTCGATGTCAGGAGAGGTCGAGCAAATCAATATGCTGTCTGCAATGAAATAAGATTTTATCCTTTTGAATTTTAGTGTTTTCATTGAAAATCAATATGCATTAATATTGTGGGGGCTGCCACAAAACAGAAATACTTTGGATTTATTGTTTATCTGTCGCGGGCCATAGGACATCAGCTGAATATGCTGCAGCTCCTTCAATGTGGCCCAGGATGCATTTTTGCACACACGACGAAAAGAATGTGTCCACATGCATCCCAGAGCTCCTCTGAATGTGACCACCTCCGTATGTGGATCTCATCAATGCTATGGAGCCGCCGAGGGGTTCAGAAAGGGGCCAGCTTTAGCACCGTCAGTTATTCAATAAGTGCGGTAATAAATGCCACCAGGCGTTCCAGCATCCAGATGAAACGATTGAACTGGCTACAGAATCTAAATCACACATTTTCCTGTACAGAGGAAAACACGTTAGTATTCCTGCCAGAGCTGATGATACATTTTTACTGAAATCCTAAATGCATGTCCGCCACTTGTATACCTTCTTATTTGTAGTCATTAGAGGCTTTTATGCTTATCTCTTTATCGAATGCAAATCCAATTGTTGCCCTGAAGGCAAGGGAATTCGTGCTTAATCAAAACATTTTTACATCTAGACAATTTGGTTCACTTTTGATTGCGTTTCAGCCGAATACCTTAGAGGCAAATAGTTTGTATTCAGTCAACGCCAAATGTGTTTAATTACATGCAAATCATTGTCAAGAACGAAGAGGAAGAGATTTAAAAGGAATGCCATTGTGGTATCCTTTCTGTTGTATGTGACCCTTTGGGTGATTTCATGTAGGCAGAAAAAGGGAGGACACGTTCTTGTAGAAAGCTAGAGACACAAGTGAGCCAGTTTCTTCCATTAGATAACATAAAAAGAAATTTAGAACCTAGATCCCTCTCAAGATGACGACAATCAGCCTCAACCTCCCATCTAATATAAACTTTTAGATTTAGATTTAGCAAATTGCCCTCTTATCTCTAAAAGAAATTCCTTTACTTTAACCACTCCTTTTCTGCCTGTTTGTTACTGCTGAGTCAACACTAGAACTTACTGTGTAAACCTAATGCGGTGTATCTTCGATGGACAGTGTTTATTCCTGTCAGTGAGTAAAAACTGCAGCAAAAGAGCTTTAGAAAATTGCTCGTGGAATCAAACCTATCCTTTGCGTCAGAAACTGCATTTGTCCTCTCATGCACAAAGCTGAGTAAATCCACACTTGGCTGAAGCCGGCACTTTATACTCAAAGCTATGTTCAGGTGTGCAGTGAGAGCACAACACACACATAGACGCACACACACACACACACACACACACACACTGTAGGGATCACATCTGTTCATTCTACTCTGTTAGTTAATTTCATTCATGTTTTCAGAGCAAATGTGGTTACTCAGCCACAGGCTTGATGTCAGCAGTAACCTGGCTTCCTCCGATCCACAAAAACACTTTGTTCGCTTCCGTTTGGAAAAATCTGGACGTGAACCCCCTTCCACTGGGAGATTATATAATTCTCCGGTCCCTCCGAGAGCGGAGCACGATTAGGCTTTGCCAGTTTCAGCTTTGTGTGGAGCTTCGTTTAAAGACAGCAGATGGTAAACAGACGACTCGGGGCAAATATTTATGGTGACTCATCTTGAATAAACGAGGCCTCTGTCTCTGCCTCGAGACTCTGACAGAAATAACTTTGAATAGGTTAAAGTGAAGCTAAAGAATGTTCCCAGTGGTCTAAGACTTGGATGGGAGGTGGTTACGGGGATGAGCTTGTCAGATAATATGGGAAAATTGGCTGATCATCAGCTGATGTTACACTTTTTGGTGATTTAACAGCATATGATCCTCAACGATCTGCAAATACACAGAGGCCAGTATTTGTGTGTTAGGGCTGGAGAAAAACATCTAAAACGTATTTATTTTGCATTACTTTTATTTTGGGTTTGTCAGAAATATTTGACCCCAATTCTAATAATTCAGTTGACTGCATTATAATGTTTAAGAGTGTATCTCCTGTTCAGAAAGGCAGATCATCTGTCTGTGACCAATCTGGACCACTTAAATTGCTTTTCCCAAATTACCCTAAACTACTCCAAATTCAAACCGTGGCATCGATTCCACACAGTTTGTGATCACTTCATTTATTTTAAATCACACAATGCCAAACAATTTTTCAGTGGTTGCGTGCTTGGCTAATCATTGGAATGGGGAAGGACATTGTGAGTGCACCTTCAGCCCGGTTGGCCTTCAAAGTAAAAGCAGGAAAGTTAGAAAAACATATTCTGGTAGCAACCGCACAATTAGGACCTAAGATCCTTAATTAGGACTCCAACAATATTTGTTTTCATATTTCCGTTCACCAACAAACACTTAGCCTAGTGGTCCGGTGTTCAATAGCTATTAAAGCTCCCCTTCCTTGCAAAGCTTCCGGCACATTCTTGTCTGGACAGCATTACCCACTAAGCTGCTGGAAAAATAAATTTGTTCAGCTTCAATCACACACGCACACACAAGCGCACACACACATGCACGCACACATGCACGCACGAAGCCTCAAATGGGAGTTTATGCAGGACTGACCATTTCAAAAACAAGAGCCGCACTTTATCATGGACAGTTAACAGCTGATGAGCAATGCTGGCACTCCCTGTTTGAGGCAGAAGAACTGTAGCAAGTAAAATTTATTGGCCACACGAGAGAATAGGCTCACACGAGCAGTGAGAACAAGATGGCTGCTGCTAATGGACAAAGTGTGTCTGTTGAGGTTTTGGTCGCGGCTCGCTCTCTCCTCTTACTCTGGCTGCCTCATTTCACATTTATGAGAATCTGTTAGAAACTGGTTATAATACAGCATTTATGTTGGAGAGAGCAGTGACGCAGTGTGACAAGGGCCCTCTCTCACTCCCTCTCTGTCCCACCCTGTCGCTCGACGTGTCAAACTGTTTATTCATGAAGAAATGAACGAAAGAATGAAAGCTCTGTCCTCTCCTATGTCTACCCCACTCGTCCATGTCCTTCCACTGCGGCTTGCTCTCCATCCATGACACATGAAGCTCCGGACAGAAAGGAAGTGTCGGAGAATATGCATCTATGGAGCAGCGTGTCTCACTACTGCGAAACGCTGCATTTAAAGCAGCAGCACAAAACGACGTGAAGTTGATTGCTCGGCTTCTTTTTAGAATAAATTAGACAACCAAATGTTTTTCTCCATTTACTACGATTTTCATTGGAGGATCGCTTTACCGCATCCTCTTGTCAGGATCCTTTTTTAAAAGTGGTCGCCCGGGGTTGGACAGCATGTTGAGACAGTGGCAGATGTAGTTGTTGGGATCCGAGCCTGGGGTTGACAGGAGAAGGAAGGACGACACTGAGTGACTGAACAATGTGAGGAGAAAGCTAAAGGGCTGTGAAGGTTTGACATTTTAGGGGAGAGACACTGCTCCACACCTGTCATCTCATCTTCACTGGGGGACTATAGACATTATGAATGAGAATATTTACACTGTTAATCATTCAAAGAACTGAGTGAAACTGTTCCGTGTGTCCACTGGACTCAGCATCGACAAAGTGAAGGACGTAATTGTAAAGTGTAATTCCGGCGACATCTGTACTAGCAAGTGATGAACATTCCTCTTGGCCTCGTTTCTCTCCTCTGCAACAGAAACACACTTTCCCCTTCATTGTCTCTAATTAGACACGGATGAATTCCATTTGTCACGTCTTTGCTCGTCCCTTACCCTCTCACGTTGGTGCGTGCACACACACAGCCCCACACAGACACACAGACACACACACACACACACAGACACAAACAGCCCACTCACTTGCCATATTTGGTATGCGATACCTTTTGAAGTGTGATATTTAGATTTTGAAGTGGTTCTCATGGAGCCAACGTGTGGAACCATGCTGAAACATTTCAAAAACAGTCCCATGACAGGGGAGTTTAGACGAAAATGTGTTTTATGTTTCGAAACGGATTTAATGGCTGCAGAGAAGTTGGCTGATGAGAGTTAAGTAAATGCAGACTGGAGGCTTTATCCAGCTGAACTGTGGGCAGCTTGGTGGTGCCATTTTTTTTTTTTATGAGGCAATGGGAACATTTATGAAACAACTTTATTGTCATTTGATGGAACATTTGACCAGGAGAGCTGTCCACTGAGTGACACGTGAATGCACATATCATCAGTTTGAATTATTCTGTAATCTCCTCATTCTACTCCAATATTGGGGGGGGCTATTCAGTCCTATGGTTTGACGATTTCAGACAAATTCATTCAAAGGTTGCAAAAGATCTCAACTCATCAGAGCCCACATATTCTCTCCCCTAATGTCTTCTCCCACCCTTCTCTAATACCTCCTTTAGTGTAGTATAAAGGTTTTTTATTTAAAAAGTAGAGGAGTTTATTTGTCGGTTTTTTCCCCACGGTGAGTCATGAGCGACGTCGGGGAAGTGCCAGAAACCATCACATCTGAAAACTCACTGTCATTGTTGCATCTTGCACGATATGATGAGAGAAGTCACTGCTGCACGTCATTCCCCCAGATGTCAAAACCAATAAGAACACAAACGTTTGTTGCTATTTAGGCCTAATTGCTGGAAGCTCCATGCAGGAAAGGGGCTACGTTCATGCGGGTGTCATGTTTCCGTTGCTGATCGGAGCTGGAGCTGTTTAAAATCCAGAGTTCCCTGCTGAGACATTTGACCCGAGAATGAATGTTGATTGCATCCATTCCAATTGCTTTTGATTTTAGTGGGGTTTTGACCAGTGGAAACAGACTCAACTTTCTCTTCTTTACCTTTTATCTAAGAATTGAGTTCATTTGAATTCATTTTTGCAGCCTTCAAATGCAAATATTCAGACTTTCACCCCCTCTCTCTCTCTCTCTCTCTCTCTCTCTCTCTCTCTCTCTCTCTCTCTCTCTCTCTTCCCTTATCATCGTCTTTGTTTCTCTCTACTATGTACTCTCTCTGTCAGACACACACACTCACACAAGGATGTGCGCTGACTCACACAGCTCTGGGATGTTATTCATTGTGGCCTGTACTGTACAATTCATTCCCCTGTTTCTCCTTAAACATTAATGATTTCCCTTTGATGGAGTGGTGTTTGGCTTTATTTTAGCTCACCTTTAACTATTCATAACTGTGTTAGCTAACGGCAATTGTGCATCGGCGCAGCAGCGAGTATGGACAAGAGCCTCGTGGACTCAGTCCTAAGGAGGCACAGTAGAGCATGAAATCCATTCACTCTCCATTTTATGTACGCACATTCTTTACCCAGAAAAGTGATGTTTGCTCCGCTGATTATGGAGCGGAGCCGGCACAATCGCTTAATTTGCAAATGACGTGGCACAAGTACATTTATCATTACTACATGATCGTTGCGTAATCGATGATAGCAGTGAGACGGAGAAGTGGAAAACATTCTGCTACCAATTAACAGGAGGGAGCAGAACGAGAGCAAAGTGCGAGAAAACGTATGAAACAAGTGGATAGCGGAAAATCTAGTTTACCGTTAGTTGATATTCTACTTTTTAAATGTCAATTATTACTTTATTGGTTTTCTGGGAAATGTTTCCCCAAGAATACCTTCAGCTGGAGGCGCTGAGGGAGACAGTGGTCTGCGCGAGGGGCAATCGACAATGTTTAAAATAGCCGTTTGAAAAAGCCCATTATATATTAGCACATGACATGATTAGATAAGGCCTCATGAATAGCTTACATAGCTCCCTTCAGGTCTGATGCAGACACATGCTCATTGTAACAGACGGGGTTGTGTGAGTGTGCGTCGGTCCGTGTGTATTTCATTAGGTGTGAAAGACGTGGCCCTTTGCATCCTGCTCTTTGATAGGTTTTGATTCAGTACTTTGGTTTACGACACAGCAACTTCTAAAAATAGCACGCAGAGGGAGAAAGAGAGGGAGAGATGGCGAGAGAGGGAGACTGACGGCTTTGGTCTGCTGAGAGTTAGTTGTGTTTGTTCTTCTCATCCCCGTCGCTCCCTCCACGTTTTTAACACATTTGACATTTGTGCAATTCCTCCCCTCACCCTCACACCTCCGTCTCTCCCCGATTCCAGTCGTCCTTTATTTTTCATCCCCCCCAACTCCTTCATCAAATCCCGTTTTTACACCCCCCCCCCCCCCCCCGCTCTCTCTCACTCCATCTTTCCCCCTCTCACTGTCTATCGCACACACACGCAGGCACGCACGTTATTATCGAGCTTGGGGAGCAAACTGGGATTGCAGCAACAACAACAGACGAGAAAACAGAGCAAGGAGGAGAAAACACATCCTGGAAACCGACAGAGGGGGGAGGACAAAAAAAAAAATCTCATTTGGTCACATTGGATTTGCAGCTTGTATCTGTTCACGCTGCACACGTGCTCTTTAAATGTGTATGTGGGTATGAGTGGAGGAACTGTGCCACTCTTTGTTGCACTCTGGGACGCACCAGCAATAACGCACTTCACATACTCGAGAAAACACACTTCTCGTCCAGATGCCTGTGTCTAAGGTAATGTACACTATCTCTCTCTACTACTGTGGTGAAGGTCAAACTGGGAGCTCTTTCTGGAGACTTCTGCTGATGCCCCTGTGGTGGAGATAGGATTATTGTGTTTTTATGTTTTTTTAAACATGATCTAAATGTGTAACTGTGTTCGGATTGCCAGTGTACAGGTTGTGTGTCTGAGTTGGTGTATGTGTGTGTGTGTGTGTGTGTGTGTGTGTGTGTGCATGCCGCAGTCGCAACCGTCCTGCAAAACGCTACTGGAGGTGAAGTCACAACTATTTATACGTTACTCATATTTATGTTACTGGGGATTTTCAATTTAACATTTGAACTACTTATTTTATTTTGTTGGGGGAGGTTTAGAGATTAGGGGCTTACGCTTTACTCAATATTTGATAGTTTAGTGTTTATTTGATAGTTGTCCTCCTCATTAACACTTTCTTTTTAAAGGAAAAGCACGCATTGACACAGGGGTGCTGGAGAAATCGTACAAATAGCGCATGTGTGATTCATTCTTTGGTTTAGTGTTCCAGAGGCAGGGAATTTTACTACCATCCTTTACTGCCTTGTGCTTACTGCATCTATACATAGAATTGATTCACATTTATTATTAGAGGCTCTACAACTCTTGGCTGTTGAGTGTGCATCAGTGTGTCTCCTTTAAGTTTATGTTTTTAAAGTAACTAGCATTGAAGTGTTGTCTGCTGCCCGGGGAACCATTGCGTTTGTGTCAGACGTTTTACCCTTTGAGGGATATTGTCGGTGATGTGTAGCCGTCGACCTGAACGGCCGCGCAGAGAGAGACAGCAGGTGTGTGTGTCTTCTCCCTCTCAACGTCAAATGTTGCCCGCTCAAGAGATAAGAAACCCTTTCTCCTAAGTAGCACCGAGAGGCTCTTGAGAGAACAGAGAGCCAACGTGTGTGAATGAGTGGAAGAGGCAGAGCGTACAACAGGTCCACTTGTAAATCTATGACGAAAACACGATTTATGATTCTATGTTTAAGACTTCTCGTAAATTCTGAGGCTTGTATCACATGTTGCGACCTTTATTTTTCTGTTAAAGTTGTACTAACTGTTGTAACCAGACTCTAGATAAAGATGGACGGCATGATGGCTTCTAAAAAAGTGAAGCCAAGGCATCTGAATCGCCGCTGTCTACAAGAAAGGTCATAAATCCCTACTCCTCCATGTTGGTGGATGGGAGAACAAACTATAAATACAAACTACATGGCAAATACATTTTAAGATGGTTTCTGTCATTTTAAGGTACATTTTTGTCACAATCATTTTGGTTTAAAGTGTTTTATTTGAAACATAAAAATGAGGTGAAACGTCATGATTGACAGCTAAGACTGAATCATGATTGGTCGAGCCTCAATGACAGCGTTCAGATTTGGGATTTTTTGGCTTCATTTCTGGATAGTGGGAGGGGTGGAGACAGGTCATCCATCTTTATATACGATTTATGGTTTAACCTCAGTTCTTCCAACCAAAATGTGTCTTTGTGTTTGAAGTTGAGTCAGATTTGTCTCATCTATTTATATTTATTTATTAATCTATTTTCTTCCAACTGTATTTTTTGTTGTATATTTCGTCAACTCAAGCTTGGTTCAGAAATTACAAAAGGAGCAGCCATGGGATCCCAAGCATCGATGCAGCAGATTTCACTCTTGTGTTGGTTCGATGTTTTATTGGTTGTTTACGATTTGACAACCTCAGAAAAACGTAATTGCCTTCATGGAATAACAATCAAGCACAGGCTGCTGCAGGCAGAAGTCGCCACTATAGCCAGGCTTCAGATGAAAAGTGGGATAACAATTCTCAGCTCACTTGCGGGGTTCACCGAGTCGTCCCTGGACTCTGCGTGGTTGTGGCATTGTTTGATTAGAAATGCTGCGCTGATGTCATCCACCTCAAGGATATTGTGGCAGGCTGTGACTCAGAGCGACTAGAGTGCAAAGATTACTATATAATACCTAGAGTGAGCTCTACAAAAACAATAAGAACTAATGAAATTATCGCTGCGAGTCAATCACAGCCGGGGAACATATAAAGGTTTATGTGACTTCCTTTTGTGTAGCATTATATACACAAAGGGTTTTTGTATGGGTTTACAGATCAGATCTATAGGTTTTGATTTAAATCTGAGCCACACGACCTTTTTACAATCTGCCAAAGTTCCTGTTTCATATATTATTAACCCATGACTGGTGTAGGTGTGTTCTAACTACTTGCTCTCGGTGTGCGTGTGTTTACAATGGATATGTGTCCATTGTGTGCCTTGTGCATCCTGTGGGACCTGGCTGCAGTGCTTAATGTCCCTGCGGAGAAATGGAGGGGCGGGGGCGGAGGGGGGGTGGGTTTGTCGTGAAAGGCACAGATGAATATGTGTACACACACATGTCGGATGATATTTGCAGACACACATCTGCAATCACATGGGGACATTGTACAGATCAGTACATTCGCTGGACGCACACGCACACATATGCTTCTCTCCTCCCTCTCGCTGCTCATTTGTCTCTTGTCATTATCTCTATCTCCTCCCTCTCTCTCTCTCTCTCTCTCTCTCTCTCTCTCTCTCTCTCTCTCTCTCTCTCTCTCTCCCTTCTGCCCTCTCCCTCTTTCCTCCTCACTTGTTTGTGCAGCTTGGGAGTCCACCTTCTTAGCCTCATGGGCATTTGCTCTCTTCCCCTCTCTTTCTCTCCTCCTCCCTCGCTCCGTCTCGGCACTCTTCAGTTGACCTAGCCCATACTGACAGAATCACACACACACACACACACACACACGCCAGCCCAACACACACCAGTTTGACAGAGGAAGTAGGCCACTTTAATGGGGATGTGTGGTGTGTCTGCATCTGCCTTTGCTGGATTGTAACCTGGAACTGCTTCCTCTTGCCAGGTAGGGGTTGTTTTACACCTTAACTGAATTTCTAATCTATAGAGTATTTCATGTTTTATGAGGAATCAACAAAGAGCGTTAATGCAACATGTTTTTTTATGCTGCTTTAGTTTGGGTTCAGAGGAGAAGGGGTATTTATGTTTTCAGCCAGTTTGAGATGTTGATATTGTTGTGCTGCTGGGAGACAGGGAGGGGTCTGGTCCTACGAAGGAGGGATAGAAAGAAGACGGGGAGATGAGAGGAATGATAGGAAAAAGCAATAAAGGCTTATTTGTCACATGGTATCTTTATGACAGGCGCTGATACGAGGGGTTGGCATCGTGCTTTCTTTTCATTCATTTAACTTTTTCCACTTCTTTCTCTGTGTTAGCTTGCTTTCCACTTTGTTTTCTCTTTCGACTGTGACTCCATCCAGTTAATCGTCCTTTGATGTGATTGCTCTTGTAATCTCTCAAAGAAACAGCATATTGATTGATGAACAGATTGTTTACATTCCGCTCTGCGCTTTTGTTTTGTTATTTAGCAATCCACATGTCAGGGGAGTCGTATAGTGGGGAGAACAGGGAGACTGAGGGGGGGAGAAAAGAACACCAGGGAGATGGCCATTAAGAAGACATCACTAAACCATGTGAGAGCCAAGCATTAGGACCAGAGGGGAAAAAACACAACAGGGCGCACACTGGGGGAAATTGCTTCTCATTTTTGCCTCATCAAGGGAATAGGGAGGTTTCCTCTTCTTAAAAGGAGGGAATTAGATGCTGGGCTGTGTTGTTGCCTGTTGACACACAAAAAGTAAAAGTGCAAATGGTCGCTTGTGCCTGGCTGAAACCTTACAGAACTTTTACACATTTACAAGAATAATGGTAGAAAACTCCTCCTCCTCTCCTCCTTCTATTCTATCAAGCCTGAACAAATGAGATGTTTATTTATAACTTGGGGAAAAAACTGTGTCCTACAGATCAGAATCTCTTGTTCTCACACTCGCATGCACACGAACCATCCAAAGACAAAAAACAAACAAAGAAAGATGCATCTTCTCTCGTGCACGCGCATACACGCACGTGCACCCAATAACCCCTCCACCACTACCACACACACACAAACATGCCTCTCCGCTCCTTCTATGAAGGCCTTCTCCAGCCTTTCTCAGTGGTCACATTGTCTTCAGCTGCCCGGCGTCACGGGGCAAGTTACGTCAATGACATTTTCTCTCTTTACCCTCGGCTTCTATCAATAATGCCTTTGCATCTTTGGATGTGACCCCTCCTCTCGCTCCTTTTCTCCCTCACTCCCTCCCTCGCTTTCTCTCTCTATCTTGTTTTTTTCTTGGTTTGTTTGAGCGAATGAATCGTGCATTTTGATTCTTCCAATAGTCCCGGAGTCTTATGGGAGTCGCAGCATGGCGTGGCATTCTTAAAATGAGTTTGGTTGAAATGTGAGGGCCGGAGCATGAACACCAACATAGATACTTACTGGACGGTTCCTTCGCCAGCTCCCAGTTTAAAGCTGAAATATTAATGATCAATCGAGGTCTTCAAAGTTTCCCTGAGAGATACTGAACCCTTAAAACCCTGATAAGCAGTTATATTATGTACAACTGATTCCTTACACTTTAATTGGTGACTGAAAAACTAGAATTTGACTAGAACATAAAACATTTTTATCGCTCTCCTCAGTTCTCTTTTCAAACCATTGTTTCCATGATGGGCTTAAAAGATGCACCTTTCTGCTCCCAGTGTTCACCTGACACCTCGTCTTATTCTTTTCTTAGATTTACCGACCCGCTCTCTCATTCGGCCTCATAACAATGGCGGGGTCCGACAGATAAATGACTATTACCGTGTCATCCCTCTTCTCTCAGTGAAATTGAGGGCAACAGAGGCTGGTGCGTAGTGGTGCATATGATGAGGCCATTCAGAGATTGATCGTCTATATGGTGCGGCCCCTTAACAAGATATTGGTATTACACAAAGCAATAAAGGCCCTTAAGTCATCAAACCGAACATTGTTCTGGACAATACGTGTCAAACTGTGGCTAATATATATTAAGATGGACCAGACACTCTAATAGCACTGTAATAATATTATGACATATCAGGATCATTATCATAGCAAGTTATACACGTTGGCTGTAGACAGAACATGTTTGAGTTATTTTTAATTTAGGACCTGTGATTACAGGAATGTAGGAAATAAACTGTCAGTGAGTCTTTGTAACAGCCTGTCCCACTGGTTGTCGTAAATTATTTAAGTTAGTGGATAATAATGTGGTGTAAAACTGCTCTAGAAAACAAATTAGCTGTGCGAGTGCGAACATCACATCCCTAAGCAGGTTTAAAGTAACAGTTTTACACAGAAATATGCAAGAAACTCTGGTTATTGATAATAGTTTAATGCTTTCTATTTATTCATTTGACCTAGGTTGTAAATTATATTTCAGACCAAGGACTTGTTGTATTCTGTTTACCTTCTGTATCCTTCTTCCTCTATTTTTTAGATATTGAGTTTTATTTTCTTATTCCCTCTTTTTAATAAATTGAGCTCCTGTATTATAATGAAATTTGTTTGTGTACCTGAGGTTTACATAATGCAATGCAAAATATGTTTTAAATTGAGATAAATGCAGTGTAATGGTCGACATTACAGGCAAATATTGTACTTTCCCTCCACGGACAATTATATCGGATGACAGAATAAGTGTTGCTCTAAATACAAAACATATGATGAGCTCATACAAATGCTGTTCACACATGCGTGTCAATAATAATGATTCAGTGATGTTTTTCCATTGCCTCAGTCATCCTGTTTATCATTTAAGGAGCGCCCCTGAAGTAAAAACCCACTCAGAACAGGGAGAACATACCAACTCCACAGAGAGCGGCCTGGACTAAAAACAACACTTAATCGTGATATGGCTGCATAATGAACACTTAAGAGATTCAGAGGCCATCTTTCTTGATAATGCACTTTAAGTCAAGGTAGATTTAGTATGTAGGATACTTTTTAAATGTTTACTTGCTGATTTGTATTCGTTGAAAAAAAATGTACTATCACATTTTATTGCAAAATCTACCATTAATTTCATCACACAATTTAGAGTTTAGGAAAATGAACAAGAAAATCTAGATTCCTGCTTTTCATAAAAACACCTAGAGCAGTGTTTCTTATTTGGAAGCTATTGTAGGAAATTATCTATTGCAAATTGAGAGAAATGGGAAAACATACAGGCAAAAGCAGGTACAGGGTTTTCAGTACGTTTTAACCAAAAGTGGTTATTTTAATGTGAAACTCAGGAGGTGAGAATACTCATTTAAATAAAAAGACAACACGTGTGAAAGTGCCAAAGTTTGATAAACTTTGTTTCTGTCTCTTTGCTCTGACCATGTTTTCCCATGGGGCCATGTTAACAGGAAGTAGTGCTGAGACTTATCTGACCTCACATGTTCTTTTAGGAAATCAATGCGATAAGTCAGTGCGCAAAGGAGACTGAATAACAAGGTTAATACAGACTGATTGGGTACATCACTTGGACATCCTGCCAGCCATCTTATAGCCCCAACACGGAGTACTGGGAAGGAAAGAGAGGGAAAGAGGAAGACAAGAAAATCCTTGGTCCAACTAAATATACCAAATTAAACAGGAATATTAATTGAGTTGAGCTGGATTTAATGGGGTTGAGGGTAGATTTGGCAGGTGGGCTTGTGGTGGACAAAATAAACCATTAAAATTAGACTATAGAGGGAAGGAGAGGGAAGCTTTGATGCTCTTTAATGTAATGTCTTACTTATTATCAACTAGGACACAGGAAATTAAATGGAGAAATGGGAAAGGTGGAAAGGGAAGGAAGGAGATAAAGATGAAAGATGGCACCTTGAAATTGAGAAACGAGGGAGGGGTGTGGGGAAACCACGATGACAGAGTTCATAGGGTGCATCTTCAGCTTTTGGAGAACACGCAGCACAGCTGCTCCCCTGGGATGGGTCTCTCATTTCCATGGTAACCGTGGGACAGAGTTCACATGGTTGTCTCTGGGTGACGGTTGTGTGTGTGTGTGTGTGTGTGTGTGTGTCTGTCTGTGCGTGTGCGTGTGTGTGTTTTCTGTACTTTTGCCCTTCATTTCGGAGACTTCAACCTTGAGCCATTTAGACTTTCAGAATATCATTAGTTTTGCAAAGTGAGGTCATTATTTCTCGGTGTTCATTGTTCTAGGGGTTCATTTTGGAATTGGCACTATGGAGGTTTTCAATTCTCTCACCTGATCCCCTCATTTTTTCTGTTGCACTCAGTTGGCAACACCCTGCATGAGTCACCAGTTATTTAGCAGGTTCCACGAGGAGGTGTAGCTTCCTTTGTTAACTGTTAAACGGGGGGCTGGGGGTAATGCTTTTGTACACAGGTTGTATATGAATGCGTGTGCAAGATAATAACTTTAGTAACTACATTACTCATTTAATCAGCAAAATTATAATTTATCAGGGGTGGCTGCTTGTAAACAGATTCACACCCTTTAAGGTTTAATTGTATAATATATCGAAATTCTAATGGTGACATACTTTATAATAATGCATATCTGAGTACAGCTTCTGAACTGTATGTTTCCACGTTAACACATTCACTAAATGCAGGAAATAAGGTCAAGGGTGGTTTCCATCTATGCCCCAGTTTGGCTTTAAAAATCCTCCTATTTCGGGACCCCAGAGGCCGTCGAGCATGAATGTTTTTGTTTCTGAGCCACTAGGCCTTTTTTCATAGATTTTCCTTGCGTTGGACATTTTAGTGATCTGTATCTCCTGTGGGACAGAAGCACAGCTGGAATTCGACCGAAATATAGGAAATGTGATAATCCTCGGCATTTGCTTATTTGCGGCCTCTGGCTCCTTAAGTTCCCCGGCTCTTAACTGACATGAATACGATGAGTAGCTTTTTGAACAGCTTGATATTTCGAAAGAGGGCGTCCGAAAGGTTCCTTTTGATCTTCAGCAAAACATGTAATAACTGACCAGAGCGTGATGTATGAATGAAAGCCTTTAGCAGCAGACATCAGAGGGATTTATCATGCTGTGAGCATTTAAGTGTGGAGAGATCTACGTGGCAAAGCAGGATGGTCAATGTCATGCACGTCGCTTATCTCTCGGAACAGCGGCGTGCTCTTTTTTTCTATTTTTAGACATTATGCTTCTATTACACATGAGCAATGATGTATAATTGAGCTCCTCTGTTTTCGGCACATTGCATATTAAGAATTTTATACAATGTGTACAATGAGCTAAACCGAAATTGACTGGAGCTCACTAACTCATGGAAACAAATGTAAGTCGCCCGTACGGCTTCCGGCCATGAACGTAAGGCGCAGGCTTGATTTCGAACATGTTGAAGCATAGTTTTAGCCCATGGGGGGGGCGTGGAGTTCACTGGCAGCCAAGACAATAAATCACGTCAGATTTTTCCTTGACCATTAAAACTAGCCAGACACTTCCACTTCCAAGGCTGTATTTGTTCATTCATATCCTCACGACTCGGAAGAGTTCATCATTAGCTAGTTAGGTCATGGGCGAGACCCTAATGGTGTTAATGGTCCATCTACATTAAAAACAAAACACAGACATGTCCAAGATTTACTCTCAAGTCCTCTCCCCTTATCCCTCCTGCTTTATGTCCCTCTCTCTGCCCTCTTTCACTTACACATTATCTATCACCCACTCCCCTCCTCCCTTCTGCTTGACTTATCCCCATTGTGTCCTCCATCTATTGACTCTCTCACCTCCTCCTGCTCTCTCTGCCTTTTAGTGCTGGTTTTGTTTCCTCTCTTAATTCAGGCATCGCCAGGGATGTTATTCTGTTGAATGACTACTGAGTTTGTGTGTGTTCTACATGCATATACAGCAAATCCAAGAGCGAGGGGAAAAAAGTGTGCTGCGCAAGGTCTCGTCGCCCATTAGCTTGTGTCTTTTGGTTCGTCTTTTGAAGCAGGCTCATTGAAGAGAGAAGGTTTACGAGTTTAGGCAAAAAAATCTAATTGTCCTAGCCTGACAAAGCTTTGAAGATTAGTGCATTTAATTATACGCTTTTATTTATTTTCATCTTTAATCGAGATGTGAAAACTGGCATCAAAGAAGGGTTAATGTGAAGCTGCTGGTGTGTGTGTGTGCCTGTGTGTTTGTCCACTGTAGGAAGTGTACGAAAGTTGGAGTGTATGTGACAGGACAGGTGGCTCCATTGTGTCTCAAGCCATATCTTCAACCGTCAGGGGTTCATGAACGTAAGAGACGGGGGCAAGCGAGGTGGAGGACATCTGTGTCCCAACTCAGGGGTCTCCTTCGAATGCCCCGTAGAGCGTGTGGTCCGAAGGAGGCGATCTCCGTGGACCGTGTAGACGGCGAAGACCGAACTGAACGATATAGAGGATTTCCAACAAGACCGTATCATTTTAATGTCCCTTGTTTTTTTTAACATGCGTATTGTTAGCTGTTTGGTTGATGGATAGATAGAACAATTCATGTTTATTCCATTATGCTTTCAAAATGTCCAAACTATGACATACCTGATGAAACAACCAAAGATTTGAACTCCTGTCTCCGTTTCCTCATTTGGACCAACATGCCCAAAGAAAGAACAAGAAACAGATGGAACAGAATGAAGACAGAGGCTTTACTTATACTCCCACCACGATTTTGTGACCGTCCATTTCACTCTAAATATACACTGCTCATAATCAGTAGAAGCCTTGATGTCTTGGTTGTAACACCACTGTCGAGCATTTAGATAAGATCACAGCGAGGTTAAGAGGGAGAAGGAGAAGTCTGGAATCACCTTGGTGCAAGTTCTGCATTATGATCTCACCGTCCCTTTTACCCTCATAAAACCCTTAAATACTCAAATTCAATAACAGGTTCCCTTATAATCCATTAACTGATTGTTTTATAGCATACATATTAGTCACATATTGTCTCTGTGAGTCATAATAATTTTTCATGGTCATATTCTAACCACTAAGTCATTAACAAAGAATTTTTCATCAATAACTTCTAATTAGTTCTTTTTACTGTAGTTGTTGTATATTAATTGTAATCCTTGCTGAGTTTGAGCCTTATTAGGATGTACCACAAAATTTACTTTGTCCTTTGCTACCAATAATAAATGTGGTTTGTTCATATGTAACAAAACTGCAGTTATTTTAATTGTACTAACTACTACTCAGTAATTGTACTTACTTTACCTAATAACAGAATAACCCTTTAACTTTAAATTAAGTCTTCCTGACTCATACCTCATTCTATGGTGAGGTCTTTCCCGGTAACTAATTCACTAGTAGTTTGAAACTTATTAACACACAGGTTCCCTTTTCTAAAGTTGCTTCTTCTTCACATGTAGTAAATCTACTACAGTACACAGTTATTGCTAATAACAAATCTACTTGAAGGGAGCTGGGTTATATTTTTCTGTTCCAACAGTTTCATTTTTCGGTGTATAGATTCACACAGGCCTACTTGATCCAAAGAGCTATGGACAGTTTTCTCTGAAAATAATAGAATCTTTGTCATTTTTTTGTAATATGAATATTAAATTAAATGTGATGGTGCACAACAAGGCACAGTATTGTTTTTCATGGAGAATGATAGGTGATGGTAGAGTAGCCCCTTATTGCTGTTTAATTTGGTTTGAGTATTTCTGAAGTATTCCTAGAATGTTGGTAAATATCTAAGGTCCCCTACAAAACAGATTTCAGTGTTGAGATGCTTTATCCATCCATATACAAATAAACATTAAATAAATACACACAAAACCATTATAAACAGAATTGGCTCTTGGAGAACACCCAGGGCATTATTCGTTCGACGGGTCAACGTCATATATTGATTTTGTTTTTTTAAATGTCAGATGTGCAGATAGTTTCAGTAAGTGATAGTGAACACACACAGGCCGCAGCCTTCAAGTTCTCCACAGCTCACATTACAAAAATATGAGGTCATATTGTCGCCGGAGTCACAGTGACCCCAATTTCAGACCTCCACGTCCCATTCCTGTATCCAAAAATACCATGATCAGATTGTGCATATATGCAGCTGAGGCAAATCATAACTCACACCACTCAGTATGCAAATAACCACTTTCTCTGCCAACACTTTATCACAGAGAACTTTACTTTGATATTGAATTCAGAATCTGTATCTGAGTTCATCCTGAATCAATATCCCCCCAAAAAGCTCCTCCCTGAGTTTATGAATACAGGTCAAAAGTTGAAAAGGCAGGGAGCGAGCGGGGCAGTGGTATCTGGGGAAACCGATTTGAGCTGCAGAGGCACACAAACAGCTTGTGAAGTATCATGAGAGCTGTCTGAGAGGAGGAGGCATTATCTCCGATTAGAGCGAGGATGTCTTGTGACTGCAACTCGTCATCATGGGTTAACTTGACCGGCACAATGAAGCCCTTCACTAGACTCGCTGCGGTCTGAGAGAAGGTACGATTCATTTTGTTGACTGAGCCGACGACTCGTGACTTAACAAGTCAGGAGTGTGTTGTACAACAGGATATTTGTAGCATCACGGTTTATTTTCGTTTGCTCTATATCTTCGTGTGTATCCATTAACACACATTAGCCTAACTAAATATAGAGTCACCTTAATGCTTTACACGGTGGGAGACATTTTGAGTTGGAGGAGGTGAAAGATGGAGAGTAATGGAACAATATGAGCGTCACTTTCTCCCCTCTCATATTGTATTCCTTAATCCTTTGTGTTCGTACCAAATCTCCTTCATCCTCTTTTAATCAGTTACTTTTAATTCAACATTGACTTGACTGAGACTGGGACCTAAGAGATGGCAGCTTTATCGTCTGAAGACACTTCTTGAACCAGTGCATCATATCTGTTTAAAGTATTGAGAAATGCCTTCAGGTGTCTGGATTTCTTCCAGGTTTCTGCTGTGAGCTGTTTACTGGAGCGCAGAGTAGCTCTGAGTGGCTGCAGCATTTTGTTGAGCACACGTTAATAAGTTACCGTGCCCTTTTGTCAAAATATACCAGGGCCAAAATTAACAGGTTTTATAGTATGGCAATTATGTGACAATTTAAATATACGGTTGAAATATCCTCTGGAAATCTAGTATCCTCCCTAAATTTCCAAACACGTATGGCTTTGATTAAAAAAGTTCTGTGCATAGCTTTATTAACATATTCAGCATTGTTCTGATGATCCTATCGAATTTGAAATTCTGTGGGACTGAGTGACGCTGGCCCACTCACAGTGCCTTTGTAATGGTCCACCTACTGAGGGCTCCATTATGGGGCATTGGAGAGCATGTGTGCAGTCAGTTTGGGTGAAAAACAAAGTTGAAATAATAGCAACATGTCAGAAAGGAGGTGGATAAATATTACTGGTGCTAACACAGTTTTTTTAATCCGCAGTCCCTGGGGGCTCAGTTGCAGCTTAGTCTGACAGAATCAGCGCAGCAAGCTCTGGTGTCGTACAGTAGCAGCATGGGTGAGAGAACCAGCAGTGTATCACAATATGAACTCACTGGCAAGGATATTACAGTCTGCTCTCTGGCAGATCAGCCCTTTGTGAGTCTGATGGAATTAGATTTAAGATGAGCCAAAATTAGCAAGATGATTCATCAGTTGTTATGCTGTCATTCAACTAGTTTAGCATTGTTCACAATGTGCTCTGTGTTTGTTGATATTCCTGATCGGGAAGAAAGGAACGTTTCAAGGGCCTCAGAAAAAAGGGAGAGGGATTTATCGATATATGGAGTTTCTGAGCATGGTGTCATTGTGGTCCTTTAAATAGCGAATCATAGAATTTAAGGGAGTTCTCACAAAAAAGTTGTTGTGGACGAATGGGATCAGCTCCTCTTATCAACTCAGGCCCCAGGCATATTCCCTCCTTTGCCTACCGTGTTGCAGTGCCCCTGTGGGGTGTCTCAGGACCCTCCTGTTAAAGCTTGCATGTTAGAACTATGACCTGTTAGGGTTCAGTAAGTCGTCCTTGTTTTGGGCAGATACAGAATCAAATCACAGACTTCTGTGGCCATTCAACTTAGTCCCAGATGACAACCAGATGCCATAAATGGATTTCCTTCATGCTGCATTGAATTTGTCTGATTTGTGTGTACAGGCCTTGTAACAAACAGATGGGACTAACTCTCCTTCCATCTTTTCTTTCTCTTGTCCCCATCTGCAGATGTTGGAGCCAAAGGTGGACGACCCTTCATGTGAGCTGGGCGGAGTAGGAGGAGATCGAGGAGGTGTGTGCCTCCACCTGCCCACCCGCAGCTCAGAGGGCGACGAGAGCAGTCTCTATCCTTCAAGCCCCTCGGAGCCCCGGACCCTGGGGAGCCCTCACCCCTCAGAGCAGCTCACCCCTCTGGATGAGGTCTACATGCCCCTTGGGGGTCTGTCGGGATCGGAGGAGCGACACAAGGTGCCTCCCACACCACCTCCTTCCACCGAGGGTGAGGATTGCAAGAGCATAGAGGGAAATGAGATGGAGTTCTGGAGATTGATGAAGAATGGGGGGCACATGAAAGAGGAAGAGGAGGAGGAGGAAGATGGGGCCAGCAGAAGGAGTGCTGTAAGTGAGGTGGAAGAGAAAGATTATAGAGCGGAGGAGGAGGGAGAGATGAATGAAGAGGAGGTCAACCTCAACCTGTTAGTGTCCAACACCGATGAGGACAATGCCTCGGAGCCTCCCGACACCAACGCTCCCCCCTCCTCCTCCTCATCTTCATTTGTCATCCCCGAGCTGCGCCTGGATCGCTCCTTCAGCGCCGATGCCCTCTCCTCACCCAACACCGATGAAGAAGAGTACGACGAAGATGACGAGGAGGATGAGGAGTCTGAAGAGGAGGACGACGAAGACGACAGCGACGACGCCTACCTGCAGAGGAGCGACAGCAAGCGGCGCAGCATGGTGGAGGGGGCCACCTGTGAGAAACACGGAGGAGGGGGGCTCAGCGTGCAGAACTCCCTCCGCAGGCGCACCCACAGCGAGGGGAGCCTCCTGCAAGATCCCCGCGGGGCCTGCTTCACCTCCGACAACGCCATCAACTGCCTAGAGGCCGGGGGAGGGCACCACAAGGGCGGCTGGACGCTGCCATCGCCCAAAACCCTGAAGAAAGAGCTGACCAAGAATGGAGGCTCCATGCATCAGCTGTGTATGCTGTTCTCTGGGAGGAAGGTAAGCAGCTTCACACTTAATATTACAGTTTGTACTTAAACACAGTGGAATAATTAATACAAATTCAGCACTGTTAGAAAAGTTCAGCTGCTGCAATGGTTATAGCGCAGTGTCTGTACTTTTAATCGAGTCTAAGAAGTTTAAAGCACCTTAAATAAAACACAAACACACATTAATGAGTGGTCATTCAGTTTATTTCAGTTTTTCTTTACACGTACATGCAGATACTTTGTTAAATGTCACGTATAGCTCCATATCTACACTCGTCTCTGCTAACTATTGCATAAGTAGTACGTTAATGATTTGAGTCCTTAGTTTCAGTTCAGTTGTTTCTGTAGAAAAGAGCGACATCAAGTGGTAGAATAGAGCAAGCGCACAAAAATCAAGACAATCTGAGTGTTCAACAATATACATCTAACAAGAATGTTCTGTCTAAAGTAACCAACAATAGAAACAAATACACACACCGTCAGGGTGCAGTCTACATACCAGTACAATCTTGTACAGTAGAATATTGTCCACAGCACAAGACATATTGACGACTTGCACAACAGAATTGTTTTGCAAGTAGCATTAACTAATGTTAAAATATGAACTGCACATAAAATGGCACTCAGCCTCATTTGCATTTATATAAGCTCCCTGCTGAACAGAGAGCACACATACATTCTAAATAATAATATGCTTCCACTATTCCCCTGTAGAAACTTTACATATTTATAAATAATAATATGCTTCCACTATTCCCCTGTAGAAACTGTACATGCATTCAACGTTTAGTTGGTCACATCATGTAATGACGTGCACATATTCTCCTTCACTCTAACACAATGAACAACTCACTGCAAAAACACGACATAATATGAAAATGTAGACAATAACAGCATTCAACTCGTAATACAAAGAATTTATGCCTGGTTTCGCACAAACTGCAAATCACATTTACATAGAGAGAACAGTGGCATTATATAAAAAACCACTTATTAAATAATTCATGAAAACAGACTGTATTTCATTTTAGTTTCATGCACTCTCATACCATTATGTGGAATACATTAGCATCCCCAGCAGAGTTTATGACCGTGTATTCCCAACATTTTTTCTACCATTTACCATTTTCATTCAGTTCACTTTGTGGGTATAGAATATTTTATGGTGAGAAAATGCAATACTGTTTTCAGGAAATAAGTGTCAGCGTTTGTGAGAAACTGTAGTGAACATATTGATAAGTCCCAAGTAAAAGAAATGTGCTTTAAATCACAAACATTTACTACTGTACGATAGAGGGATCTGTGCAGAGTGTGCCATTGGTTTTAGAGCAGGCAGCAGTTGCTGCAGTCGTCCAACAGAGGGAAGCATGCGTCACGTCATGTCAGAGCAGCAGCTGGAAACAAGTGTGCGTCATTTCTTCTCACTTCACTTTGGCCAAGATGAAGTGATGAAACTGAGAGCCCTCTGTGGGGCCTGTTTTCCTGTTAAACATGACATATTATGCTTTATAATTTCTCTAGATTTATTGCACTCGAACTGGAATGCAGACAAATCGTCATCTCTGCAGCGATTTTCTTACCCAACAGCGCTATTTATAGAAGTTTGACCTGAACACCTGCACAACTTATGACTACTTTTTTAGAAAAGAAGGGGAGAACAGGCCAATGGGAAGAAAAGTGAAGGAGAAAAGATATCAAAGCACCAGAAGCACCCTACAGACTTAACGACAGACAAATGACAGAGGTAAACAAGTGCTTTATCAGTGTAGAATATCAGAGGCACTTCCCCTCTTTATCTTCCTCTGCCTTTTCAAGTCTGTCAGCACACTCGGCAGCCTTACATGGCAGTGTGTGTGAGCGGTGCAGGGGAGGAATGCGGCAGACAGGGCCGGAGCCTATTGGTCTTGGCAGATTCAAGGGTAATTTTACTACCTATTGGCGTCATGGACACTGTTCCTTTGAGACTTGAGTTTCCATTATTTAAAATGATCTGCCATCTCCCCCTCATTCATAAATCTTGTGACATCTCTAGGTAGAGAGAGAGAGTGTGTGTGTGCGTCCGTGCGTGCTTGTGTGTGTGTGCGTGTGTGTGTGTGTCCACCCTTTCACCAAGATAACGTCATGGTACTTCTTAAGTCTGGTTACACAGATTCATGAGTCTGCATGAACATAGAATAAGCCGCATTTATTTCCTAAGACCGTCAAATGTTTCCACAGCTTGTTGCATCGCTCCCTTTCTGCACTGCAGTGACGTACTGGACAGAAATCTGGTTATTTTCAGCTCTTACATATCAGACGGGTGCAAATGAATTACAGTTATTATTTAAACGATGGAAACCCCAGGCCAAATTCCAGTTAGTAATAACACTTCAAATAACTCTTAATTCGCCATTTATTATCCTGTTGAGATACAATTTAGTATCAACAATATGAAGTGAGCCCTAAGCTTCCATGCTCGTTTCGCAGTCACATGTCAGGTGCAGAGACAATGCAGAGGGAGACTGACTGAATGCAGTTTTAAGATGTTAGTGATACTTGTTTGCACGTCTGTTCATTACGACCATTTCAAAAACTCGGGATCTGAGAATATGAAAACCAACACACACACGCACACACACACACACACACACACACACACACACACACACACACACACACACACACACACACACACACACACACATACAGACACACACTGTCTGACATTTCTCTCTTCTCTTGCCAGCCATTGTTTACTTGCCCTTTAACAAACCCCAGCACTGGTCTGGCGTTTCTTTCCGTTCTGCATCTTTTCCTCTCACTTGATTTCTTCAGTGGCCTGTTATCAATGCCTGGAGAACCAAGGACAAGCAGAGACAGCAAGAGTCGAGAGTTTTTTTTTTGTTTTGTTTCTTTCCTTGACAGCCACTTTAAAGAAGTGTTTTTTCCTTCTTCTAATGGGTGACAAATCGAGTTCATAGACCAATATTTTTGCCCCTTCACGTACCATAATACCACAATTAAACAACAAAAACTGAAATGTAAAGGAATGCTTGAATGCCACAGTGAGACTTCAGAGACATGAGGTGAGAGGCACGTCAAAAGAATAATCATTTGCGTTTTTCTTCCAATCAGACATCTCTCGTGTTGTGTTTTTCATCTCACATCTTTTTCCAGACACACTGTCCAAAGTTTTAGTTTCAGTTTGAGAACAGGCGTCGCTGCCACAGATCCAACAGGCTAAACATTTTGTTTACGGGCTCTGAATGTTTGTTTAAAATCAGGATAAATATCGTCCGTCTTTCCAGGAGTTTGGGAGGAAACATTTTCACATGTTTACTGATGGTGGTGCGATGGCTTACATTCCTGCATTGTGTCGAGGACACACAGGGGTGCAGAGTTCAAAATACAAACAGGTCCATGCATTCAAAGTGGAAAACAGCTGTTGTGTTCCGCGTGCACAGGAAAACACACAGAAAAATAGAGTTGGCATGTAGGAATGGACACAGACAACATGGTTCATAATGGTTGTATAATGGTTCTGTTGTGTTTCCAGTCAGGAGACGATGGTTATAGAACCGTCTTGTGATTCTCTCTCATCACAAGAGGATTGGGAAGGTGAAGGACGTTGTACGTGTGGCCGACAGTTAGGAACATCTGCTTCTATCCTTCGTGGTTTTATGCATCATTCACCATCTCTTCTTTTTAACAATACAATCTGGATTTAAAAGTATATTTATATTAAACTCTTGTTTAGCTTGAACAAAATTCAACACTCGAGCAGGTACTATTTCCATTTAACGTCGGTACACTGCACACATAATTAGCCCATCTGTTATTTCTGTCTGAAACAAACCTTTGCACTGCTGCACAGCTTAATTAATGTTCTAAAGTAATATTGCTGCTTTAGCTCTAATATAAGAGCGAAGCAGGGGGAAATGGAAATTAATTATTTAAGCTACAGCAACAACATATTATGCTTTATTTGTTTGACTAAAGAAACCAGGCTGAGCACTACAGAGTAATCTGGGACTGTGCAAACAGTACACACAGCTTTATCTGACCTTTGTCCCCGGAGCTAAATCCAAAATATTGAATCAATTCACAAACATAGAGGAACAGTGAACCAGAAGGTATACCTATGCAAACAGAAAGGCCACAAAAACATCCTTTTAATTACCGTTATTATATTGTTTTGGCTAAAACGTACAATAGCAGGTTAAAACATAGGCTTAACTGTATAATAAGGGGCAAGTTTATTTATGTTTACTTGTTTTACCTCATAAACAAACCATCAATAATAGCACACCTGCACAGGAGCATGTGCGCCCAAGCTTAGAGCAACTTGATTTGAGTGTAGTGCCATCAGAATGTAGTATTACTTCAATTTCCCAGACCTCCACTCAAATGTTCTCTGCACTGTGATAAGCAGGATAAACACTAACAGGAACCTAAACATACTTTGTTAGTGCAAAAGCATTGGTAAACTTCTGATGTCATCTCCAAGTACCTCAAGCGTACACGTCTACCAGGCTCCCAGTCTTCCAAGTCAAAGCTATTAGCGCTGACCTCTCCTCATTCCCCCAGGCCCTAATGTTCATGTTCCCTGTAGTTTACCTAATCTTAGCTCAAAGGTTGCAGTAGCAGAGGGGCACGGCGCTTGTTGATATCGAGGCTGGGATTTGTACCTCTTGGTGGTCAGCGCGCATGACCACAGCTAATAATAGTTTGTTTTTTCACTGAACGAACCTTTCGTGGAAGCGATTTGAAAATTCTTGGTATGGATGAGTGTTAGTGTCCTGGCTTCAATTTTTTTTTTTGTCCAAATATCAAATAAAATAGGGGGCATACCACATGGCGACGTGTACATAAAGACCAGCATTTACTCTGTGACAGCCCTGTGACACACTGAATGAGTCGTATTGTAGGTAAACACGAGGGGGTCTCTTCTGTTTGACTGTACAGTATGTCGGTGGTGGAAGGGACAAAAGGTCCCCTGGGCTCAGATCCACGTGGGACACAGCCAGGCCAGTGAAATGCTAAATAAGTAACGTGTAAATATTTACTGAGCGGAGAAAGAGCGAGCCTCCGGAAGAGTCACTACGATATCTATTGACAAACACGTGAAAGAACTGAACATGAGGTTTTTCTGCTTGTGCTGCTACAAATAACAGCCACATTATGCAAGTCAATATGTGATTGCGACAAAAGGTTAAAAAAAAATGTAACTTGTAACATAAGACAGTGCAGACAGGATCTTTTTAATTTAGGAAGGAATTCTAGTCACTTGTGAAATGGGAGACATCTGCTTGTGTTGTCTGAAATTGATCTTTGCTTTTGATTTGGCTGCTTAAAAAGGAAGAGGAATGCACGAGGGGGAAGAAACCTTAACAAACTTTAATCTTTATCTAATAAGCTTAAAGTTACTCATTGTTCTTGCTCTCGGGCAAAACTAAGATATTAGTTTTAATGCGATAAAAGCTCAAACAACCACAATGGTCCTCTCACATTCTCTTTCCATTATTCCACCCAGCTCGCTCCACTCAGGCTCTTTACAACCAGCTTGGCTTTAACAGTCTTAACACATTAAAATAAGTTATGGCTCTTTTAGAGAGAGCACATGCACACACATGCACGTGCACAATCTCTGAGCAATTTGAGCTGAGATTAGCATTTACTCTACTTCCTGCATTTTAAATTGTGAGGGAGAATAATTTTCGCTTTGCTATGTTACACCTGGCTGATACACATGAAAATTACTTAGTTAGTTTTGTTAGTTAAGTTAGATTATTTTTTACATGTTCATACTAGTGATGGATTTATTGGCCCATCAATGCCGACATTTTGTCGGCTGACACGTCCGCAGTTGCCAGCAGATCTAGCACTAACTAATTGGCTAAGCTATCACCAATAACTGGTTAGAAACTCCTTAGATTTGAAACCTCCCACCCACATAGTGAAGACATGATATAATGATGCTTTCTATATTATTTTGTGTCACTATTAAGAGGTCAAAGCTACATTTCCGCATCGTCACCAGCTGTTGATCCAGGTACAAGACATGGTAAAACATGAGGTTAGAGACTTTTACTATAAGGCACACATTTCCAAATACTTCATCCCCTGAACACCAAAATAACTGTGCGAGTCCCAGGGACTTTTATTGTTATTTAATTGTTTCATGAAAATCATTTTGTGACACCATATTTCTCTCACAACCCCCCAGGGGGTCCTGACCCCTAGTTTAGAGAAACCACTGTATCATATTAAAGTATCATACAGTATCAATACTGTTGATTTGTTGCCCTAAAATGAGCCTTTTTGGATGTTTAGAATAAATGAACATGTTAAAGTTGCATATAGAACTCACACACACTGCTCAGTTCATTCCTTACATTCTTGCTCTTCTTAATGTTTTCCTATTGGAGCTCATTGCACACGACTAGACAGGTCACTGCTGCTATGTGACCTGTCTAGTCGGGGGGGGGGGAATGGTCAACTGTGTCTGGACTCTTGTTTACTAAATATTCCAAACTGAAACGTGTTCATTGGATATTCTGGCTCTGCAGATATATCCAGTCCCACTGACAGGAAGGGGAAACGTCATTCCAAGTTGAGCAACTGTGATAACAAATATTCGTGTTCTGGGAAGAGCGATCGCTTTCTGTTAATCCATACAGAGATGTTTTATTATAACTAATTGCCAACTGAAATAACTTATTACACCAATTCTTTTTCTCTTCCCTGCCAAAAATCCAGAAGAGGATACAAGTACGAACATGTGGTTTTTCACTGTCATTTTCATAATAAATGTGTGTAGATATAGATAAATGGATGGTTGTGTATTATGGAATTCATTTCTGTTTCGTTATATTGCTGCAGTAAAACTTTAAATTAAGAATAACATAGACGTATGGAAAGAGCCTTCCAATAAAAACAAATTAAAGATTTTTATTGTGTGTCTCTGGAAATTTAACCATAGTTTAAGGGTGTAAAACTTAAAGTGCTCCTGTGGGTTAAGAGCAATGTCTGCAGGATTAATTCAAGATCATTTCCAAAATATAAATGTATAAACTTTCTGGCATTTCCCCCCTGAAATGAAATCTCTTCATCAATGCAAACCTGGTAACTCTCTGTGACCTCAAGAGGGTTCAAAGCTTCCCACGCTAAACCTTCTTTGCCAGGGAAGCTCCCACGTCCCTGAAACAAAACTCACCCTGTAATTGCGTGTTTCCTTTCGCTCTCACTCTCTTGCTGCCATTTAAACACTCAGTAGGCTCCAGAGGGACTTTAACACGTTCTCAAATCCCCACCACAAAGACTAGAGCTAACCCCAAAGTAATGAAGCTAGCATTTATCCAACTTGTTTATTTGTAAACAGTTGTTGGCAGTTTGTGATTTATCTGAGGACGGGTTGTTTTGAGCTACCTGAACTTGTAATGTTGGGAATTTTGCGTGAAGGGGTGGGGGTGTGTGTGTGTGTGTGTGTGTGTGTGTGTGTGTGTGTGTGTGCGTGTGCGTGTGTGTGTGTGTCTTTCTGTTTCAAGTAAATCTTGATATTGCTGTAGTACAACATGAATCAGGGGTGTTCCTTTTAAACTATAAGAAATAATTTGTTCCTGCTGGATTCCCACGGTCAAACAGTGAATGTGCACACACGGAGGTTTCTGGTTATTTGTAACTATATCCACAGCGTAACAGATTGCTTTCCCTGCAGGACACGTTCTAAAGCTGTTTTCAGACAAATACTGAACTTTCTGTATCTCAGAGCGCAAATGGCTCGGTCGATTTCTCTGGAGAATGTCTGAGGGAGCTGATGTGAGAAATCAGGAAAATGTTACAGCGAGCAAGTGGACTTGTTGATGAAAAAAAAAAAAAAAATACATGTAGTGATTTAACAAAAGGTGTCATACACGATGTGGAAGAAGCCAACAAAGATGATAGAAAGTTGCATTTGGAGATAAGGACCAACGGCGAATTCAATGTGTGGTAAACAAAAAATGATTTCCGATTCGGAAGTTAAATGTCATGTCCTGCCTACTTCGTGCTCCGCTCTGGCGCTAGTGAACTTATCTGACCCCATGAGTGACGGATGGAGGACGTTGCAGCCTGAGCCTGGAAATTGTGAGATGGGACATTGTTTCAATTACCATCAACGGCAAAAGCTAATAACATTAACATGACTAATACAATAACGCACATGAGGCACATCATTGGTAACCAGCCTAGGGGAATACACAGCCGTTACAACAGCAATCTACATTTTTATGATGTTGTACTTTCGTAGGACTTGACAGCCTGATGTCACGGCACTTAGTGGCCAGACCTTTTTCAGCGGACTCAGGCTCTCTGCCCAGCTCGGTGCCTTCCCGTGTATGCAGTTGGGTAAATTAAGTGACAGGACTTTGGATGCAACAAGACCCTCTCCTGACATGCACCTAATCCAAGACAGGATCCAGAAGGCTCCCTGTTTCACCGTCGCGTCTTGTGTGTGTTTGAATCGAGACATTTACAGCGCTCGTTGCCATAGCAGTGTTATGTCTGAGTCAGGGGGCTTGGTTACATAAGTGCAGATGGATAGGTTCTAGTATATAAATACACACACACACTTGCACAAACACAAAGCCATCTTTCGTTGTCTCTGACTCACATATGTTTAGAGATACTAACCTTAAACTAGATGTTACCTGCTCTATATGCCAGTTCTATCAAATTAGCACGAAATCTGAACACTTGCTCACTTCTTCCACCACAAGTTGATTGTGCAAAGGTTGAAGTTAGTCACTGTGAAAAACATTTACATCTTTAGTGGTAAAGATCCACCTTTAAATCCCGACACGTAAAAGGAAGTGTTCTCCATTGAATCTTGATTAGATAACTATCCAATTGAATCTTCCAGTTCAAAGCTTCGTCCAAATTAGCAAAAATTAGTGAGTGTTCACTTTCTTATTCGGGCGGCTGTGGCTGAGGGGTAGAGTGGTCGTCCTGCAACCTGAAGGTCGGCAGTTCAATCCCCAGTCTGACCCATCTGCATGCCGAAGTGTCCTTGGGCAAGATGCTGAACCCCGACTGGCCCCCCATAGAACAACAAGTGGTGCTGCGAATAGATGCAGAGTATGAATGTGTGTGTGAATGGGTGAATGTAAAACTTTACTGTAAAGAGCTTTGAGTGGTCATCAAGACTAGAAAAGCCCTATATAAATAAAAAAAACATTTATATTTTATGATATGACTAGATTGTGTCACTCAGTAATTCCAATATTAGAATAAATGTGTATTTTTTTATGTAGCAATAAATGTACGAGAGAAGTTTCTTTACAATAATTACAAATACCGGTCTCACTTTTAAAGACGTAATATTTTTTTACAGGCTCATTCTGTTTAAATCCCGCTATGTTCTGTCTGAACAAAAAATTGTACGTACAGTGAGATAACAAGAACGCGGTGTTCATTATCGGGGGCCAGCTGTGCGGCCCACATCAATACTAAAAAAACCTGACTGGGTTTGAATTTAGACGCACACACAACCGCACAGCAGCCGCACACACATGCAGGAGCAGGACAAACCGAATCACTCAAACTCTCCAGGAGGCAGGAGGCAGTGGTGGGATGATGGGAGCACACACGCTGTTCTCGCGGGATGGGAACAGGGTCAAGGTAACGATCAGCCCTGGAGGCAGAGAAAGAGAAATCAAAGTTTTAGAATAAGGCATGTGCTACAAATAAATTCTTGAATAACCTTTTGTTGAAGTTTTCCATGGTCACTTTATTGCTGATGGCGACTTCCTGCTGTGATTACACCGCATTTAATCATAGAGCGATATCACACTGGCCCCCTTTAGCTTGGCAGCAGGACGGTATTCATTTAACCCTGCTAATTATTCACTTCCAACAGTAAGAGAAGCTGTTTAACAGTTTTCTGTTATTGTGATTTTATCCTCAAAACAAAAATTCTAAAGTTGTGGTGTTTTATTTAGAGCATTTTGCCCAATAACCAACTCACACAAGATACATTTTCTGTGTTTTCGGCCCAGAAAAATGGTATTCTTCCAAACATAAAAGTTGCGCTACTTATTTTTTTAAAACATTTTTACAATAGCCAAAATTACTAATTATCAAAACTACTGATGCGTACAATTTGCTTTTTTTGGTGCTTATCCATCATTTTACATTTGGTATTTCCATTAACATGGAAATGAATGACGCTATGACAACAAAATTTAGATTTTTAAAGACATTGAGGCTTCACCTACACTGCTACATTTTAGTTTGAATACTTTGTAAACAGTTCCTCGTTCCTTGTATTTTCTATAGCTGGTCCGATGCAGTTACAAGGGTGATATTAAGGACGCAGATTATAACTGATAAGAAGCTAGGTCTTTGTGTGGACCGAGTTTTAAAATGACAACATATTAGTACGGGTGCAGCCTGATGCTAATGCTTTTGCAGTATATAACAAATTAAATTAGCCCTGTAAATTTGACCCCAGCTTAAAGTAGAATTTGCAGGGAACAGATGCTTTAATCTCATCTTTCACTCCACAAATAGAGGCCAGCAGAGAAGTCAGGCTGCCGTGCATTGTTTACTTCCACTGGGGAGGCGAAGCACGACCTTTACAGGAGCGGGTGCGTGATCCACATAATGCTCCAGCTACCATGGTCGTAATCTCATTTGCTGTACGTCTCCCTTCCCTCCTGAAAGCCATACGTCTCCCCCTGACACTCAGCTACTGCGGGTAGAAAACAAGTGCGTCATGCCTGTATCCGATCAATTTTACAATAAACACACTTTACAACATTATTAAATGACAGTTAAACAATCTGATGTCATTTATTGTAAGACGATAAAGTAAATACTCTATCAACACTGGCACAACAGCTACAGTTACCAGCCGAGGTACCAGAGCAACAAAACAAATCAGGCTTTGAAAAGACCATACAAGGTCTGAATGATGACCTATAGGTTTTCGCACACATCTGCGTCATAAGAGGGGGTTTCAGATGTTTTCATGCACCTGGATTTCATGAATTAATATCTAGAAATAATAGCCACATTAATATTGACAGTGTAACTGACCACGCAAGCATGAGTCACTGGTTTGAAAGTGGAAAATCCATCGTCGGCGCTAATAGAGTCTGGCTGCAACAGTTTGCAACCTATGGTTCAATCGTCAGCTGTCATTAGGTTATTGAAGCTCAATCATGCAGTTCATGTAGGCACTGTAGCATAATATAAATGCATACGTTGCCCCATTGTGGCTGCAGCAAATTGGGAGTAATGGGCCCACTGATGCTCCTGGAGATAAATCTGTGCATAGCCACCCCCTCTGGAAAGATCCGTGAGGCAGCAGCCATTAAAAGTCCAAGCAGAAAGGTCATTGGCTTGTCAGGGAAAGTCAATAACGTTCTAATGGATAGCACCAGTTTCAGGAGTGGGCATAACATGACCGTGTTTTCAGAGCAGTTCCCAGATGTGACGTCTTAGCAGTATTGTTCATGAACATCTTGTGACATTGCAAGAACTTGTGCAGGAAACAGCCATCTCCTGAGCAGGGCTGAGTAACAAGCGGCAGACGAGAGTCAGACACACACACACACACGTACGTGGGAACAGTGCACCGCTTCTATTGTGCAGCTATTGAGTCAGAATCCTGTGTGAAGGTCATTGAGTTTATATGGAGATATTACTGAATGTTGTGATTTTGCCATTGTTCTGTGTGTGTGTGCGTATGCGTCTGTGTGTGTGTGTGTGTGTGTGTGTGTGTGTGTGTGTGTATGTGTAAAAGTGTCTGCCATCCAATTAGACAAGCTCACACATTCTCAAAGAATCACACACACACACACACACACATACACACACACATACACACATTATCTCTCCTTTGTCCTTGACAGTTGTTGAAGTTTATTTCCCCCCCAAAATCTCTTCATTTGTGGAGGAAGTTGGAAAAATATTTCCTGTGACATAAATTGAAGCAATGAAGAAAGAAATAATATGACAAACACAATTATGAAATCACTCATCAAAGAAAGATATCAGGTATATTTTCTTAATGTTCTTAGAAAACAAAGGATGAACTCTGAGGTAAACCATCAGACCTGTTTAAAACGTGCTCGTTATCCTTATGAATAAACCATATAAACCCTTTTTTATAGCTTCATGAGAACTTCACTTGACACCAGCTTTATATATGGATTATATTGCCTGATATTGATTACAGCTCCCCCGCTGAGCTCAGCTATTGCTTTTGCGATCTCTCCCCCAAGTTTCTTTGTTGAATCATCAGTTTGTGCCTTTATTAAATCTTTTTTCTCGATATTTTATTGTGTTTTCTGCCTCTTACAAAGGCCCCATTGTTCCTCCAATGCCTCTCAGAGGCAGAGCCCAGTCCTCTTTTCTTGTCTCCTTTTTTACTTTATTTTCTCTCACCTCTCTGGCCGAGATCTGTGAAAAAGTGCAGACACTTATCAGGGGCAATAAATGGCCCACCTGTGTTCAGTTGTTGGCCTGGTTTACTAACGTGTGTCCTGCACTCATGTGTTTTTCACATTTAACTTAGAAAAAGGATAGTATTGTATTTTCGCAAGTATTACAATCGGGCATGTGGAACCCAATAGGTCCATGTGTTCCCTGACTTTGAGCCCACGTTCCCTCTGAGCTTGTATATATCAAGGCTCTGACAGTTGGAGGGAAAACTGGGACTAAGAATAACTCAGAGTTCAGTTTGGGACGTAGCTTAACTTTTGTCATGAAACTCAAAACACTCAGAACTGTGAATTTAATTAATTGGATCACCATCATGCAACTTTTTAGCCAGGATGCCTATTAATTGTTTAATCCATCTGATGCTTTTGCTCCGTCACTGTTCTGTTCTCATGTTTTCAATCATCTGTGCTTCTTAAAGGGCAGATTATCAATATAGTAATATATGAATACATAGCACTCTGCTTGTTCCTCTGCAGAAAGATGTTCTCTCTCACTACCTAGCAAATCCGCAGGTTTAATAGCAAACTTACCTTGTGCAAGTGCACCCGGCTTTTAAAGGGAATGGGAGGAGTCAGTCTGATTATTTAGTGTTACATCCAAAATGTACCTATTATGAACCTTTTTTTCTGCTGTTACACTATAAAATGTTGATTTGGACACATACAGGCACTGGTGATATTGCAGCTGGATGAAGTGAACAAGATATATAATCATTAAGAGGTTGTTTCTGCAAATCAGACATTGTTTTGTAAATTAAGTTAATATACAAAGTCACATTGTTTTATCTGCTGATATCCACCTGTCAGGAGCTTCTGACATGTAAGTACATTAGTGCAGTTCTCCTAGATCCTGTAGTCGAAAATAATTATTTTTGAGATGAATAAAATTCAAGAATTTCTTCACTTGTTTAGTTGTTTCATTAAACCGTCTGCTCAGTTGGCTCCTGCAGCTTGTTGTTTCCACGTGACTCACACTCGGTTAAAACACTGAGATAATGGACTGTGACTGTGATTCACATGTTGACGTGTGCCCAACTAACCTGCTGCTGTCTGCTGCCTGTTCACTGTTGAGGATAAAGCATCAAACCACGATGCTATTCTGAGAAAGGAGGGAAAGTCTGGACTGAAAGAGACGTAACTGACTATTTATTAAAATCATATAATGGAAAATTACAATGTCCTAACATATTTAATGATTCATGGTTCCCGTACCAACATGTGACTTTTGATAACAATACAATATGACCCATGTTTTCATATAGCGAACACCACATTAAATCCAAATAAAAAACACATTATGCAGTCTGGGTTGCTACGTCACATGGAGATATAATGGGAATAATTTTCTCCTATTTTTGCACTTTCTTTTCACATCTCCCATGGCTGTATGTCTGCTGTCCAACATTTTCCCTTTATTCCCTCAGTGGAAAGTTTCAATAAATACAATTAAAAGAGCCTAAACTAACAAACGTTAATCTCTGTCTTCACGCAGACAGTTTAATGGACAAAATGAACTAATGTTCCAATCCCATTTCACCCTATTTAACTACATTCATCTTGTGTGATTAGTGTTTCACTCGACATTACGTCTGGTGAAAAAGTAAATATAACCACTTGCAATTAGTAATCAAGTTCAAATATTTATTGAAATTAAATAGGCAGAAGTTATTGTTGACTTAGCAACATCAAGCTAATAATACTTTTATGTTTCTGTCACTGTAAAGCGTTTACCCTCAAACAGCACTAAAAAAAATGAAAACCAGCAAACATTTCCAAATCTGTCCTCACTCCATAAGGTCTTTCTTACAAATGGTCCTCACAAAAAAATAAGTACACACACACACATTTAGTAGAGCCACACAATGGCAGGAAGCTAAGGTCCAACAGTAGCACTTATCTAATGCTGTACTTTATGGGAATGGGAGATTGTTCAGACTCCCGCTCGTCCGCTTGTTGTTCGAATAAAAGAAGAAACCGAGCAATGAAAAGGAAGGAAGCAGCCTGAGGGAGGTCTGATGGAGGGAAGCAGCAGGGCTTTGAACTGGTGATAAGTTTAAACACACACAGACCAAGACTCATGTCTTCACCTCTGAGGTCTTTTAGGCTGCTGGAAGGATTTGGAATCTGGGTTGGCCGGGTCAAGAATGTTTCTCGGCCGTGTTTAGAATATTGTTCCTACAATGGGTTTGTTGGTGCAGTGCACAAGTGAAGAATGTACAGTTTGTTGAGACAGAGAGACAGACATTTTTGCTCCGTCCTAGGAATCTGACCCTGATCTCCAAAGACACACATGCACTCGCACACAACATGACTAACACCTCAACCACACACACACAATTCTCCCTTCACTAGAGCTTGACTGACATGTCACCAGGCCGTGTGTGTGTGTGTGTGTGTCTGCAAATGATTCAATGTCTGTTTTGAACTTGTTGGAAACATGCTTGCCCATATGATTACCCTCACATGTGCAGGCATGTATGACTGCAACAAAGACATGTGTGCAGCACAGTCGTCATCACGTTAAACCTGTATCTGTGAATCTGCGCAGCCCCCCTGCGACCGCCAACAGCACGCATCCCATGCCTCAGGGGGCCATATCGTCATGTGGTCTTTGGCAAATTCTTTGTTTTCTTACTGGATCCAGTGAGGCATGTGAGCAGTCTATACACATAAGCATGCACACGAACAAGAACACACACAGACCAGGGTTAATTTTAGAAAAGATTCAGACTACTCTGCTCCACTGGCCATTTCAAGGCAGTCTGGGAGTGTGTGAATTGTGTGCATAAGTCATGTGTGCAGGCTTTTGGCCTTGGAGCCAGAAAGACAGGGAAAATAGAAAACACTGAGAAACTTGAGAATAGATGCCTCCACGCCGGCGACAGCCAGTGGTTGCAGGCATTGTGGTTAAGGGTTGTCCGTTTCAAGAACGACTTTAGGGAATCACTTCATATTTGCTTAGAAACATTCCGTTGGATTCAAGGATGAACTTTATTCGATTTTGGAGGTCAAAGGTGAAGAGTAATGGTCACTGGGACCTCTCAGGAAAACCTCCCAGGACTTTCTTTAAATTTGGTGCAAAAGTTCACTTGCACTCAAAGATAGAATTAGAATGTCTAGGTCAAAGGTCAAGGGCAAAGTGTCGATTTATTTAGGGAATTTCTTCAGATTTTGACCAGTTGTCACGTCGACACGAAGGTTGATTGAGTAGATTACATTTGCCGAAGGTAAAAGGTCACAATGACCTCATATGAATCTTGGTGAAAGATATATGTAACTGCTCTGATTGGTGGATACAACTGCAGGGTTGTAATTCTCGTTTTTTTTTAACACAGAAAAATACTCAATTGAACAGACGCAGATAGTCCTGTGCAATTTGATGCCAAACACCCTGTACACACAGAGTACAAATAATGTATTTTAATATGAATCAGGAATAATCCTCTCCTCGGGCGCTACAAGAGGCTGAATGTCCTTGGAGAGGAGAGGGAAGGCTTGTCCCGTTTTCCAACTGGTTTTACACCTTTTTTAGGGGGAAAGCCTGTGTGATGGCTCCACAGACGTTTGTTGTCCCTTTGGAATGAGTGATTATGAAGTTTTTTGAGATCCCTGATGATCCTCAATGACTTAACCCCTACTCATGCAACCGAACATGTGTTTGTTGCTACTTTCCAAGGGAAGATATCATATATTTTTATTGTAAATCGTAATTTATTCTGCAAAATGAGGTGAACAACTAAAATGCATCTGCCTTTTGATTTTCATATCCACAACACGGGTGATTTTCTCTCAAACATTTCTTCTATGTGAAAAACCTCCGGCATAAATATTCGTCACCAAATATCATTGTATTGTCTTTGGTTAGAAATGTCACATACCTGAGGAGCCAAATTATAAATACATACCAAGTCTTAACATGCTCAAAAGAAAAAAAAAAACCCTTCCCACACACACACACACACACACACACACACACACACACACACACACACACACACACACACACACACACACATTCACCCACACATACACATTCTAGTGTGACAGGTCTTTATACCGATCATAAAGCAGCTATAAATATATTTGTTCCTTTTCTTAGCATTTTTAGACAGCTCCTACATAATGTACACTCACTCACCTTACACAGGCAACTGTTACTTCAGTGCATGTTTTCTTTGGGGTGAGGAGTGTGGACTTAGTAAGAGATGCAGCTGAGGGATGCTCCATTGCTATGAAGGATTGAGGGGACAAGACACTCATAGACAGTGCAGGGTTATTTTATTATCTCTATTTAATCATGCAGAAGGAACCTTTTAATTTTCAAACAAGGATGCTTCAATCGACTGTGTCAAAGGCTGCAGGCCATGAGGTCAAGGAGCAGTAACACACTGCACTCGCCCACATCAGCATCGGACAAGGTCTAATTCACAAACCTGTGACGAAAGGAATTTATGAAAACCTTGTCGAAAACATAATTGATTACTTCAGTTCTGCTGAGAGAGGGATGACGTGTGAGATGGTGGAGCATGATCTTAAAATATTTAGGGACACGACCACGTAAATTATCAAATTTTCTGATATAATATTCTTATACTTGCAATAAAATTTGAAAAGGCCTCAGGGCTTCATTGAGGAGGTAGATTTTCTTAGTCTGTATCATAATGAGTCGAGGATGGATCAAATCCCAACCGAGACAGAAAGCAATGAAAGAGTTAATGTTTCATATCTTGTGGAGCGGTTTCATCTAATGGCTTCACATCCCTTTTTGCTTTTTCTGTGGTCTTTCCATTAGTCAGTTGCTTAAAAAGCTCAATACGTGTGATTTATCGGCCAGGATCAATAGCAGTACAAAAACACCATGGGATGTTACTGTGGGCAGCTGGTACATATTATGTGGCTCGATGCACATGGATGGATAGTTGTCCTGTGAGACTAAAAATTAGTGTTTAAACACAATAATAGTCCAATAACCTCAATGTGCATGGACACACTCTTAATGTGTGCAGGCACAAATGGATGATATGAGGCATTCACACACAAACGCCTTAGTATGCATCCATGTAATGCATTTTTAGCTCAATGCAACACAACTTCAGAAAACATGCAAATAGACACAATTCATGAAAACCTCCTTGGCAACACAGCTGCAACATTTTGAAGAAACCATTACAATACTGAAGTGAAGAGATCAAGTAGCTTATTACAGACCTCAGACTCTTCTTTATTCCTCAAAATGACATATTCAAAAGATTTGTCATTAAAAAGTTCCCCCTCATGGAATTTAAATAGCTTGAATATAACTGTATCACTTACTTCCTCATTAAAGAGGGAAATACTCAGTCATGGTTTTAGCTCTCTAGATATGTTTCCCATCAAATATAATGGCACCACGGAGGCAAACCTGATTTTCATCAGTGTGGGACTTTTAAATAAGTACACCATGGATTTATTTCATCACTAGAGAGATATGCAGTTAGGAAAAAAACTGGCAAATACTGTGTATTCGTAATAAAGTATATGAAATGATTAACACAACTTAAAATCAGTCTGACGTGTTAGTTTCAGCCATTTTCTCATTCACACATCACACTTAAATGAAACTGAATGACAATGACAGACGACACATGGTGTAAGTTTCAACAGCAGCAATGTGTGAATGACTTATTCTGGGCTGTTAATAATCCTTATATATCTTTCTTGGGTGGGGCCGTAAAGTTAACTAACAAGTGCTCTTACTTGTCAATGCCTCTTAGACAGAGCTCTCCAGGATGCTTTCACTTCAAGTGACCATGCATGGCAGTGGTAGTGCTGTGATAAGTCCATCGCATCCACGGATGGACCAGAAGCAGCCATCTTTGAGATATGCAGTTCAGTGGATGTGCTGCCCCAGACTGTTGTTCAATGGTTGTTGTCTTATGTTTGTAAAGAATTCGACTTTCCAACATCCTCAGTAATAAACTCGCAGTTTGGGAACCGATCGATGGGATGAGCGGTTGTTGAAAAAACAAACAATTACAGACAGTTAGTTTATGTTCTCTCCAACGTTAAATCATGTCTCCTTTGGAATTTATTGTAACCGACTGAATTCAAGCTGCCGGAAAACAAAAACTCTGCAGTCAAATGTAACAGAGCAAGTGAAGGCAATAGGGCCCATAGTTCCCTAGAACACTGTCCTTCTTCTGAAGGTTGAAACTTATTTGTTCCTTAAAGACAAACCCCCCCCTCCTCAATGTGTCACCAGCTGTGGCCAGTATCCAGCTCAGGTTCAACTGTGGGTTCCTGTAATACAATGGCTCATTATTTAGAGCCACACACACACAAAAACACACACACACACACAAAAACACACACACATACAATTGGGCGGCTTCAGGCTATCAGATTAGTGGAGATTGACCCCTTCTCCACCCTGAAGCAACTTCCCTTTTTCCCTTAACCAATCAAAATGGAGGGTTGGCAGAGAGTGTAACGTGAAACCGGGGTCTCGGCTCAACACTTCAAACCTTAGGGCACAGTTGGAGGCCAACAGAAACAACAGCCGTGGTCTTTCACGCTCTGTCTCCACTCTCGCAGATTTTCACTTACTTTGTGTCACCCGGACACACACACACAGTTTACAAACACGCTTTGATTCAGTGGGATTCGGACACACACACACACACACACACACACACACACACACACACACACACACACACACACACACACACTTTGTGTTGTGGGACATTCACTGTGGACGCCTGCTATGGATTAACCTTCTCAGCCGTGGAGTAGTCTCAGTCTGTAGCTGGGCGCACCAAGGACCAGTGTGCTAGGTTGTCATTGCCTGTCGGAGCTGGTGGAAGCTAGCCACCATGTCTGCGTGAGGCCACAAGGCCCTCTCTCTGTGCAGAGGCTGGATGATGCAGTGTGTGCTCTCCTTCCTCTCCCCCCAGCTCAGCTCCGGATCCCCCTGTAGCTGCGAGGTCGGCCCTGAAGGGACAAAGAAGAAGAAATCCAAGAACCTGTAAGTCCTCAAATATTTCTTTGTTTGTGTCATGTGTGGTCATTTATACTTTTATAATCTCGTATTTGAACCTGCACGTCAAAGCTTTTAGATTCAACATTTTAAGTCAATTAACAGTTTTTTGTTCTATGAAAAATAAAGCACGGGAATGACAACTGCATGTGTATTTGGTGAAAGGGTTCAGTATTGACACCCTGCTTTAACATTCTTTATTTTGAGAGGATGTCATCACTTGTGTCCAAACTAATGGGGAATTATAATGAGTTCTTTAATAGTGGTCCATGGGGGGTTAATGGATATATCAGGACTTATTCTGACAATGTGTTGATATGGGGGTGATTAGATTTGGGGCTGAAAGATGTTGGGACATGTCAACACTAGGACTGTTACATTTAAAACCTCTGTCCTTTGTCGTAATTTAATTTTGAACCATAAAGGGGATTAATGTTAAATTCTTGATTGTTTTCGTCTAATGCAAACATTGTTACACGCAAGTATTCTGTCTGTTATTATGGTCTGTGCGATGCAGGAGCACGTCGCATGCTTAAGGTGGCAGCAAGAGTTAAAGCTAATCATTTTACGCGGTTCATAATCTACTTAATGATGTGGTAAATGATGTGTGTGCTCCTGAGGAGTGTGCGACCATGTGGGTCTCTCACATTCTCAATGGTGGTTGAAGTAAGGTGTGTGTGTGTGTGCGTGTGCGTTGAGAGTGTTTGTGTGTGTGTGTCGACGCCTCGGTGATTCATCAGCTGTTGAATGAACTTTATTCACGCTCCTGTTCATTGAGATGAAAGCACATTTCACACCGCGAGGACAATAAAAACCTGCTCCCAGTCCCTGGGCCTGATGGCAGCTCGCTCGTCAGCAAGAGTTGTTGTGTGGTTAACCAGCAGATTAAGTGATTAAGATTCCATAGACCTTTTTTCTCCAGAGTCCTCGAATATCACCATCACATTGTATTTGCTTTAATAAAACAAACAACACTATGGAAATGTTTTTTTGGCATTTCCTCTGAATACAATCTTGCATATAGTAGCCTTTACGTGTTTTATTTTTGTCTTTTTGCAGAAATTAGAGAAAAAAAAGACCCAAATCTATGATTGATCGTCACCAAAACACATTTTGATGTAAATGAAGATAATTTGTGTTACTTTATAGTAACACTTAACAGGATTAACAGAGTTGATTCCTTATTTTTCAAGAGGAAATGTATTGGCTTACTAGCAGTTCACAAACACGGATCACGGTGTTAGCTCCTCTAATACAACACTTCACTGTGTCATGTAAAAAAAACTACTAGAAACAATAATTCAAAGTGTCTAGATATGGAAAACAGTTTGTGCCAACCAAATTATTCTATCAAACTCATAAATGTGTTATGATTTGAAGTCCTAATCCTTATATCCTCATGTAGACACAATACTTATTGAATGGATTGTGTTAACATCCGGATGCTTTGCCAGGTGCGGGGCCCGTCGTCCTTCAATGGGTTCATCTGAACAAGCACAGTTATGACAGTGATGAAGGCTGAGTGGAAGAAAACGTGTTGTCTTCTCTAGATGAAATGAACTCCTGTCATTGATGCAACCTTCCTCTGTCACCATCAGCCAATCTGATGATAACCCACTAACCTTTCAGCGTGATGGAAACTCAACATGTTTACCAACTTGGCTTCTGTATTTTCCCGTTATATTCTCAATATCATGAGCCTGTTGTCGTTTCTAAAGCCCTTTCCATTACGCTGCATTGCAAACCTACTCAAGGAGCAATAATCTATTCCATCATATTAAGTCACACAAACAAAAACATACACTGGAGCACAATATCTTTCCGGTGTAACTCAGAGGAATACAAATGCAATATGTTGCTCCTATAGATGGAAATCTCCGGCTATGCTTTGTAACCAGGCTTGAAGGAAATTAAATTATTCCCTCCAGATGTCCGAGACTGATCTGTTACTTATAGAAAAGAGCAAATGTAGATGTGTATCTGTTCGAATCATGATGAGGTGTAGCCATTTGTATTTAAAGACGCACCCTGACCCTTGACCCTGTAGGTTCTGGAGCGTGGTCTCCAGACTTAGCACTAGATATGGGTTAGTCTATATAAAAAAGCACTTGCACTAGATATTAGATGTTATGGATTATAGACAGTATGGAACTACATTGTTATCTTCTTTTTATATGAATATATTAATTTTTGGAGTAGTTTCAGTATGTCATTAGAATAAATACTCTTATAAACAACCCTCTTCTTTCCTTATTCATCATAATCATCACCTGTGATTTATTTCTCAACAAGAATCAGGTTCAATTAGGAAAACGTCAATAAACAACATCAATAATCATAAAACAAGGAGAAAATCTATTACACTTTTACCCGAAGACGTGAATCGGTGCTTCCATGTGAAAGAATATAAGAAGGCTCCTCTTTGAAACTTCCTGTCTCTGCTGCTGCTGCGAAGCACTTGGCCACAGCACAGTGAATTCATTGTTTCATCCTCATTCATGCATCATTCACCACAACACACTCTGCTCCTTGACTTCCTCAGCATTCCTTTACTTGTTTTAGCTTTTCTCTCGGCCCCTCATTCTTCTCCCCATCTCCCGTTTTGCACTTCTCGCTGCCACGGCCCTGTTTTCTGGATCCAGCACAGCTGTTTTCCTGGGATTGTCCACATTAACTGTGCCTCCCCCCTCCATTACCTCCTTTTGTTTTCACTCAGTCCAGGTGTTCTGCTTCCTCAAGCAATGAGACCCAGCACAACTACACTCTCCCAAAATAGCAATAAAGCAATAAACTCATGCACCATAGTCATCTGTGACGAAATGTGAGCTTTTCTATAAATATATTTAAGGTTCTGAGGATGATAATAGAAAAAAACCTTTTCTTTTTTGATTTTACCACCAAAATTAATACATCTTTGTACCAAATATTCACAATATTGTGTTTCCAATACTTCAAGTTGCAGTTCCCAGGGTTTTTATTGTTGCCAAGGTTTAGCTAAATGTGAATGTTCTGTATAGTTGTTGTTATATACAGTATAAGGACATGTAGAATTTCCCTGAAACTGGAATTCTTCAGTCTCATCAAATACAAAGACTCAGAACAAACAGCTGGACGTTGCCTGTAGGTTTAAATGACTGGGACTTCTGAGCAATCTGTCAAACTAATGACGCCTCTTGATGAGCGACAGAGGAAACAGAAGTCCAGATGTCTTTGACTGAGACTAAAGTCAATGCCAGAGTTTAACTTCTGTCCTGCTGTGGTTACCTGCGCTGTTTGGAAAGTTTTGATTTGTAGTTCAGCTTCAGATGTCAGCTGCTGATAGCGCCACCACAGGGCTGAACACATTTACTGCACATGATCAGGCAATATTATTAGTAAATTGTTATTAGTGATATTATTTCCCACTGATACAACTCTGCGTGATACAGATAGATTCAGGGAAGAACTTGGTTTGATAGGATACTTCCCGTGGAGGCTGGTAGCTCGTAGCTTGTTGGAGTTGCTTCCTGCAGCAAATGGGATTTTGAAAACAGTAACAGGCAGGAAGTGGAAGAGAGGGGAAGGCAAAATGGTGTGAGACCAACAGCCAATGGCGTCCTTAAAACCACAGTCTACGTCCAGTGAATCAGACAATGTGAGTACAGTGGCTGATGTCACCCTGAGCTGTGATGAGGGGTGGGCTACAGAGGGCTGCTGACCCAACTCTCTTATCTCATGCCACTACTCCATATTCTCTCAATGTTCAAACTGGAGGTTTTCAGGTCCAGCTGGTGCTCAAGTGACCTTATTTATGGATGTTTATCAAACTTTGCACAGCTCCCTCTGGAGTCGTAAAATACTTTCTTTTTTTAAATGGGCAGTAATACTGTCACACAAAGAGTTTCCCTTTAGTTTAGTCCCCACGATAAATCAAGCGTTTCTGGCTAAGGTTATGACACAATGTTTAAAACATGACCAAGCCGTCATTTTTTTCTTCCTGATTGGGGATCAGATCAGATTTTATTCTGACAAACTAAAAGCAACACAATTTAAAGCAGTCTAGTCTTAAAATGAATCAGCTCAATGAGGTTTATTGAAAACAGGAATCCAGTGCAGAGAAGCCATATTTTGAGACGAGATCATAAACAGGTCATCACTTTTTTTTGCTGAAAAAGACAAATGTCATCTCAACTTACTTCCCCATGAAACAAAAAAACTGCTCCTGCCCAAGTGGAAGGAATCTACCCGGTCCTAAAAACCGTGTGGTGATTGGGTGAGTCCCAGGTCCGCCTCCCCCCCCCCCCAGACCCCTCAGGACTATATAACGCTTCACCAGAGCCTCTCAGGGGCTAGAGGAATGTGATTATTAAACAAACCCTTTGGGCCTCGAGCACCGGGACTCTTGACGCATGCTTACATGCTGTCAAACACAAGCTGGCACCCATGTTTCTCGCCATGGTCGATATCTCAGAAAAGTACCTGGAAAGGTAAGAGCGAGGCAGTGGACGTGTGTGTGTCTGTGTGTGTGTGTGTGTGTGTGTGTGTGTGTTAGCTCTGCTACTCATGATGAAGAATTAGAAACAGGGTGAGAAAAGCATGAGTGCGTGGGGGCTGTTTGTCATCCCCCAGGAGTAGTTGCTCTGGAGCGGGAAGGAAACTATCTGACCTCTACGTGGATCTCATCTGACAGTCGCAGTGAGGGAACAGAATCCCCCGTGAGGCTGAAGGCGCTCTGACTATTTTAGAGGAAGAAGCTTTAATTTCTAACTCGAGGCTGCCCCTTTTTCTTAATATACGCAGCCTGGATTTCAGGAATAGCATTGCTCATGTGGTTTTTGCAGGAAGGTGAGGTTTGTCAGAAATAGAGCTCTTTTTTCAGCCCTTGATTGAGGGAGACTGTGAATGTGACAGTGTTATATTTATGGACAAAATTGAGGTCAATTCCCTTTTTCATTGTTCTTCTAGGAATATCACAGCCACTCGCTTGTCATTTTTAGAACTGCAGAGAAATGCATGCCTCCCATTTCCTTATTGCGTTACGTCTCGTGGACACATCACATCTCGGGACTGTTTTTGTTTACACACAAAAATCAAACACAATTTGTCCCCACAGCGGTAATAGTGTTAACGCTATTTTTAGCTCTAGAGATACACTGTCACAACCCTTGACCCATTATACTCGCACAGGCACAGATGCACAAACACAGTGTTGTTTGTGTGTTTGTGTCCTGTAGTGACTTCGGAGGCAAACAGCTCTCTGTAAATAGAAAGTGGAAGAGGGAATGAAAACATGCTTTAACATTGCCGCCCTCACCGGCTGCATAGTTCAATTCCTGCTCTGTGCTCAATGCTGCAGCCCCAGATTTCACAGGTTTACAAAGGCTGAGCTCCTCCATTATGGGACACAAATCCTCATGTAGAAAACAGAAACGTAGGATGACACTCCTCATCGTTCCATTCTGTACAAAAGGTTGGGTCGTCCTGTCTCTCTCTGAGAAACGTGACTTACATGAATATGTGTTTATTCATGAGAACTTCACTGGTAAGCTGCCTTCATACAGTATATTAGTTACAGGTTAATCCTCTGGTCACATTACACGAGAGCCTCTTCAAGACAATATGCTGAAATGTTCCAGACCGGTTGCATGGGAGAATTCAAATGTTGGAGTCAGCTGCTCGGGACATTTTCCAGAGCTTTTCCTGCGAGTAAAATGTTTAGAAAATGTTTGATTGAGCCCATGTGAGAATAGAGCAGGAAAATGTGTGTTGATGATGTTTCTAAGAAAACTGAAGAAAAACAAAAGAATGTTAATACTACAAATGTATAAGTCATGTCCTGCCTCCTTCATGTTCTACCCAGACCCCCCCGCCCCCTCGCCTGAATGTCCCAGACATTTACCTGTTCATGTGAACTTGTCCCTGTGTATTGGGTCTACTTTGGCCTCATGACTGGCTTGAGCTCCATGTCTATGAAGTTCATTCTGAGGCTGAAAAATCCGTGTTTGTCGTCTTTGCAGCTCAAAATCCACTACAGATAAATATCTAATTGTTGGTAGCTGTTAGTCTTTTGAAATGGATCGTCTCAAACTTTTTTAACTTCCCCAACTTTGGTGGATTTTTTTCTTATCTTGTACCTTCATTATTTTGCATATTCTCAACCTCATTGTAAATGACACCTTTTTGCCCACAATGATTATCAGGTTTAAATAAAGACATGCATTCCAACAAATGGGACAGTAGATCCATCTGCAGTGTAGTCTGTCTGCAGCCTCCCCTACTCTTGTGCTCCCAGAGCCTTTCCCTGAGAGTGCGGCCTACTTTTCAGAACACCAGGAATATCCAGCAGGGTGCTATTAGCGCGCCTAATGTGAACCAAGCAAAGAGGGAATAGAGAGAACGGAAACCTGCGGATAATTGCGGCGCTAAAGACCTCTCGCTCCTTCACTTAAGCACATGAAGCGTCCTCTCTCGTACAGACACAGGCAGACAGTCAGGTGTGTGTACGCGTTGCACCATGAGCTGAAAATGTGGCCGTGCTGTGTATGCTCGGCTCGCAGGGCACTGGCACCTACGTACTCATTTGGTAATCTTACGCGGAGCATGTGTCAGTCTTTTAGCGGATTCTGTAAAGAACGGGGTTTATTCTTTGTGATAAATCAAATGAAGTGTGATGCAGAGCTAATCGCATTAGTGCAGGCGAGCTATTAGCAGCTGGAGAGGAAAAGTGGCAACTTTGAATATAGAGGTAGTTAAAGTGAGACTGTGAGGAGAGCCATTAGCACATAAAGGGAAGAGGTGCAAAGAAATGTAACAGTATCGCTAGTAAGTGGTGCGTCTCTGAAAATAGACTCAAGCACAAGACTGGTTCCATGTGGTATTAAGATACTGATACATGCGTAATACATTTGCTGCTTTTCATGTTAAAAACAGCTGGTTTTGTTGGTGTAAGTGTTTTTCTCTCTGCACCTGGGCGCAGTTTCCTCCTGCTGTAAATCTTGAGTTTCACCCAAAGTGGTTTTTACTCAACATGCTTTAAGTCATTCCCCTTCGCTTAGAGACGATAAGTTGGAGTTCAGTGGCTAAATCTCTGTGTCTGGAGGACACAGACGTGTCTGTAGTCCTCTGCATGACACAGCTGAAAGAAAGGAGAATGTGTCTTTGCCCAAAGTTGAGGGAGGAGTGTTGCGTGTCCCTCCCTCAAGTTGGAGTTGATTGAGCTTGATTTATGTCCGTCTACCTGAAACCTCCCTGCTGCAGTTCGACATGCAACCTTCACACAGAGACTACCGAGGAAAGTGCTGCTGCAGTCAGAGTTGCCAGCAGTTTAAACATTGATGCTACATGAACATGTTTTCAAGAATAATGCCAAAGCTCCGTTTGAGTTTCTAAAAATAAGCCGGAGTAATAACACCTGGCGTGATGTGAGCTCAAGTTGTTTCCAGTCCCGACTCAAACCCTGAGGAGTGAAAGAATAACCTGTGCTGCTGTTTGTGTTTGCAGTATCCACTGACGCCCACACGGTGGCAGGATAGAAACACATTTCCCCCCCTTGAAGTGCCCGTTCTTATGACATCATTCCCGCCGGGGCCTCGGCTTCTATAAAACCAGAATAAATATTATAGTGTCCTTTGTCAGGCCAACAGAAATATTTCCCAGCCCTTATAAAATACAGGCTCTTTCCTTCTTCACATGCGAGGGGCGAGGCGGACGCACAGCCAACCGATGCACAGCTCGAGACCCTAATTGCCTCGAGTGCAGCCTAAAAATAGAGCGATCTAATAAATCCAACTCTGGTGTTATGAGTTTATTTAACAGCAAGAGAGTTTTTATTTGGGTAATAATGTCCTTCAGGCTTCTGAGTGTGATGCTATTCTCAGGGATGGTTCCATGAAGCCGGAGCCTAAACTCTTTTCCTGTTCAGCACTGGCACTGATGTCATTTCAGTCAATGGATGAGTAATATCTCCACCAGTGCTTTGTAGTCCTTAGATTTCATCATGTCATTGTGTTGTCTTTTTTTGGTCCTCTATTTTCTTCATTCAAATCGAATATACTTTATTGTCCCATGGGGGAATTTGTCTCGGGTTCAAAGTGCTACAGCAGCTGCAGAACAGTTCATTGTACAACAAACAAGAAAAACAAAAAGAGTACACAAAGACATGTCACGTAAGACCCAAAATAATAAAGTTGAATAAATGTGACTATATGTGAGAACGCCAATGTCTGAGTCAGTTGCTCTGGACATTCTCCAGATCTCCTCCTGCCAAACCCCTGTTAAAATGTTCAGAAAATGTCTCAGTCCATTCGAGAACACAGCAGGAAAATCCATTAACAGCAAAGTTTCTTACATGTTTAACTGAGAAAAACTCTAAACAATACAGATATCTCCAGATAGGAAAGAGCTGCCACACAGACAGAGGATGCAGATGAGGTTGACAACTTGAAAAGACGATGAGACTTTGGCGATGAGGTGTGATTTGCTGATCAAGTGCTTTCCAGAGCAGAATTTATACGTCAGGTCCAACTTCCTACCGTTTGCCGTGTGCATCCACTCGCCTGAATCTTCACTTTCCTGTTCTCATGAACACGTCGGACCTGGACAACATCCTGCTGCGTTTCCTCGAAACTCTGCAAAATGCCTGGACAGAATCTTTCGGACATTTTCCAGAGTCTGGAAACGGTTTGAGGAATCCTTTCTAAAAAGGCCTCTTGTGTTTCTCTGAGTGTGCAGCAGTCAAACCCAAACACACCCAAATTAATCCACCTACAAAGTCACACTCATCCGGATCTTAAAGGAGCTATTCACCTTTTCCAAACACAAACGTGGAACCCTGTGCCCGGGCATGTTTCTACGTTTTCCTTTTCGAAGCAGGCGTTCGGGGGGGAAAAACACACAAGTCACAGCTGACTGTGTTCTCTGTTCAGTGCGGCCGCCGCTCTGTGAGTGTGCGTGCTTCAGACCACATCACATTTACACCTCTCCCGCTCTTCCCTTCACCCACATATGCACATGCAGATTGCAGCCTGGGAGTTTCCCAACACCTGTGATTGGCATCATAGCACCGACACAAGTCGGTACAGGTGCCCGAACCAAAACCGAAACCCGTGTGGGTGTTCTTTCCTCCCCATCCGAGTGTCCTCATGCACAGTGTTTGTGCTAATCTCTCAGTGTGTTAATCAGTTGTCACACTCTCCCCCTCTTCATGCTTAAATGATAAGCGTCTATAAGTAGAAGCTCTGTTTTTCATTTAATTTGGGGAGTACATGCTCTCCTGGGGGCCGCGGGTTGCCGGTGGGACAGCTTGCAGTGATTAGGGCCAGTGAGCGCACGTCGCAGCGCTGCATTATTAGCGGGCCAGTCAATCCACAGTGGAAATCAAAAGCAGGGACTCAGGAAATGGGCGTTGAGTGAGGTCATATCCCAGTGAGGCAGCACGTGGTCCAGGTCGGGAAAAGCCAGGACAGGTACCGTGGGATTATGGGAATGCGCAGTATCCTGTCGGGCCGAGGATTGGTTCACTGCCTTGTCTGAGATTGAAGGTGGCGCACGTGCAGCAGGGGGTCTGCGTGTGTGTGTGTGTGTGTGTGAGACGCTGGTGGAAAGGTGACACAGGTGAGGTGAGCGGTCAGGAGGATTTTCGGATGCTGGAGGGACGCGGCAGAGGAGCGAGGAGAGGTCACTGCGCCCTGCTGCCTCGGCCCCTGGGTCAGCTCCCTCTCAGCAGCCCCTCCAGGCACATAGAGAGCGGCGTGATGAAACAGAGGAGTGTGCGTTGAGTCTCTCTCCTCCTTCCCTGCCACATTCGCTCAGTCCCTGCCGAGGAACCTGCCAGGGACGCATCTACGGGAAAGGACTGTTAGAGATCGGTGATTGACAGATTGAGAGCCGCTGGCACAAAGCGAAGGAGAAGGAAGCTCAATATCAGCGAATTCTGGGAAAAGCTCCTGATCCGCCATAGCGACACACCAGAAGACTAAAATGTACAAACACAAGAGTTTGTTTTTGGCTTTTTCTGAAGTTTGTGGCTTTGATTCTTTGTGGATTGGATTTACTGGCGGAAGAGTTTGAATTGAGTGATTCCCACATCTTGGATTGTTTCAGTTGTGGACTTTGGACTTGGAGACTCAACTCTTTCTTTCCCCTTCCCTCTTTTTGTCCACCTCTATCCATCATATCCTCTCATCCCTAATTCCATTTTCTCCTTGTCCTGCCTCCACCTCCTCCCCACCCCTCTCCTGCACTCGTAAATCGTCCGTCCTGTCCCCCTCTTTCCCAACTCCTCTTTTCCCTTTTCCTCCTCTTTCTTCTCTTCCATCCTCTCCTCCACTCAGGGCCAAAGACATGAAGAATCGACTGGCTTTCCTGCGGAGGAGGAATGAATCTCCAGGAAGCAACCCAGCCAGCAAGCTAGACAAGTCTATGAGGTCAGTCAAGTAAGTGGCCACTTCCTGACTGCATGTGCCCTGTGGGCGGGTGTGACACGGCTTTTTCCGGGTCTTGCCACCATGACTGGTGGCGGACCTGGTGCTGCTGGGAGACAGACGTGTGGGCACTAGCAGAGATGGGTGTGTGCTGGGAATGTGTGTTTTATTAACAAAGTAAATGGGAAGATTTGTGAGGTGTGTCAGAGGGAGGGAAAGGGAATTGTTTAGATGTTGTTCTTTTATTTTAAAAATATCACATATGTGAAATAGTTTTAATTTGTCTTCCCTTTTTGCATTGTCTTATCAGGGAGATGTATATGTACTTTGATATATCTTATTAACTTACTTGATATTAAGTAAAAGAACATTTGGACCTCAAGAAAAACACAATATATGTCCTCTGTTGAAGTAAATGTCGATAATATAGTTCTTAAATGAGGATTTCCCTTACTTTCAAAATAGTTTAATTCAAGAATTTGAGAGAAATACATTTTATTTATTTAAAAATCTGCTTCAACACATGAATGACAGTCAGTGAAACAAGATGCCGAAGTGTAGGAGCAAAGGCAGCTTTAGTTGATTTGTGGGACTAGAAGTCTGTGTGTCAAACCAGGCCTCAGATGTGGATTGCAGTGAGTGGAAGATGAGCGCTGTTAAAGCAGGTCACAGAGGAGGAGGAGGAGAGGCAGCAGGGGGCAGACGCACGCCGGTGGGGGTGGGGTGGGGGGGGGGAGGTCTCTCAACCCAATGGCGCATCCCCATTGGCCGGCGGACGCCCCTCCCCGCCCGCCTGCCGAGTGGCATTCAGTGGGAATATAAAAGCCTACCCCCACCACAGTGCAGGACCAGACAGACTCATGGCTCTCGAGGCTCAGGCCAATCCCAAGGCGAGTGTGAGGCACAGAGCAGCACACACACACTAGGGTGGAGGGCGGCAGCGTGCAGGAATAAACAAACTCCCAGGATTCCACTCGTCCACCCGGCACAGGCAAAGTTCTGCGGATGGGTCACACAATGAGAAACCTGGCTGAGATGGGCTTGTTAAAGAACCGCTCTGCTTTCATCTGCAGGCCCACCCCAGAGGAGGCACTGAAATGGGGGGACTCGCTCGACAAGCTGCTGGCACACAAATGTAAGTCACTTTTTTTTCCTTCCTTCTCCCCTCATCTTACTCTGCCATCTTCCTCCACACTTCACACACAGGCTCCCAAAGTCTTCAACATGTTTGCCATATGGCTCAGTGCCTGCTCGAGGTGGTGGGGGGAGGGTGACAATCCCAGGCACTGTGCTTATGCTGATGTATGGAGCCCATGTGTTGCACAGAAGAAAGAAGAAGAAAAAAGTGAGGAGGGGGTTGAGGCGGTCAACGGGCATGTGTGCTGCTATTTTGGTTTTCCACAATTCATCTTCCTCAGCTCATGCCTCTCAGTCAGAGCCGATCAAAAGCCAGCGCTACATCTGTTCCTCGTCCGGCTCTGTTCAACCCCCTTTTAGTCGCCCTCGTCCAATTTCCCCCCCTCCTCTCCGCCTCTTACCTCACTCCTGCTTCCCCGGAATGAGGTAAGAGATGACCGCCCGCCGTTGGCTCAGCTTATCAGTGTGGGTGACTCATGGGAACGGAAAGGTGCAGACGGGAGCTGTGGGTGGACGCGGCTTCCTGCCTTTCTTTGCCCTGCATGCAGACGTCTTCCTCAAATCATTAACCGGACCGAAACTTGAAAACCCCCAAAGTTCCAGAGTTAGATTTCCCCCTCCTCCTCCTCTTTACACCGAAACAGTCTCATCTTTGTTCATTTACAACTCATGCATAAAGAGATGCGTGCATGTCGGGCCAGCGGTGTGATGTTGTTTAAAAGGAGGTCAAAGAGTTGGAAGATGTGGTGTTTCTTATGTCTCACTTTATTCCGACCACATGACTGGAGAGGCCGTCACGGAGCTATTCCGGGCGCCGCGACTCCGAGCAGAGTTTCAGCTGTGTGAGGTTGCCATGGCACTCCGAGTCAACTCCTCGTGTTTATTCTCCTCCTCTCCTCTGCTCCGTCTCAGATGGCCTGGCGGCGTTCCGAGCTTTCCTGCGCACCGAGTTCAGCGAGGAGAATCTGGAATTCTGGCTGGCGTGCGAGGACTACAAGAAGATCAAGTCGCAGTCCAAGATGGCCTCGAAGGCCAAGAAGATCTTTGCAGAATACATCGCCATCCAGTCGTGTAAAGAGGTGAGCGACAGGGGACCAAAGTGGCTGCAGTTCTCTCAATGTTGTGTCTTGAAAGCGTAAAACTCATCGCTTGTTTTTCGTTTTCCTTTCCTCTGCAGGTAAATCTGGATTCGTACACCCGGGATCACACCAAGGACAACCTGCAGAATGTGACGCGCTCCTGCTTTGACCTCGCGCAGAGGCGGATATACGGGCTGATGGAGAAGGACTCATACCCTCGCTTCATCCGCTCAGAACTCTACTTGGACTTAATCAACCAAAAAAAGTCCAGCTCCACTTCGACTTCGTCTTCGTCATAAGAGACCGGGAAAAAGACGAGAAAGCCATGATGATGACGAGAGAGAAAAACGGGGCAGACTTGAAAAAAAAAACACACACACGGCGGGGCGGGTGGGATGTGAGGTTCTTTGTTTGCCTTTTAATTTTTTTCAATTTCTCTGTGTGTGTGTCATCCTCTCCACTATTTTATTTGAATTTTTTTGTGGTGTGACATGACGCGGCAAAGCTCTATGGCACTGCAAAGGAATGTAGTTTACACAGTTACCAGATGGATGGATGAATGGATGGATGGACTGATGAATGGATGTTAACCGGAGGAAAAAAACAAAAACAATATAGAAGCCCACACGCGAGGGCTGGAGCGAGAGCTGGATGCTCGTCTGATCACTGTTTGCTTTCTGTCAGTGTCTTGTGAGGGAACAATGACATTTGTGTGTGTTCTTGTGGAGTTGTACTGGAGAAAAGGAGGGGTCACTCCAAAAAAAAAGAGAAAACCCTGCAGACATAAAGACAGTCGGGTACTGTTCTGTCACTTCCTTTCCTTTCATTTTCTTTTTGAAACCCCCCTCCTTTCCTCCTCCATGTCCCATGTGAAGCCACTTCTAAAGCTGTTGGTACGACGCGACATCCTCTTTTCTTCACGTTCTCATTTCCATCAGGGGGGCTTGAAAAATCCGTGACGGAGAGAGAAAACAAAAAGAAAACGACGAGACGATGTCTGAATGAAAACTAGTCATCTCTGTTAAACCCCCACGACCTCTCAACGCTTCTGTAAACCGCTTTCACTTCATCCAGAAAGACTGTGAGCGCTCAGCGGAGACGGGACGGGACGGGGGGGGCAAGGACTCGACGTGTATAAATAACGGACGGTGTGAAGAAACACAGATGTGTGTCGCTCTCACGTTCAAAGACATTTTCAAAATCACACTCTTAAGCCAGAGATGGAAAGTAAAAGAGAAGACCACGACGACTTGCTTCCTGTCTCCAAAGACTGTTTACAACAAGGAACGACGACTCAAGCAGAAAAAGGAACGAAGCAACATTTCCTTTACCATTGTAGCTCATGGTGGACAAACCGAGGAAGCGTTCTCAGGACATTGCCATGACAGGTTTCCGGCTCTTGTTTCTTTTTCTACACACACACACACTCGCTGTTGTTTGTTTGTTCATTTTTTTAAAAATGTTTTAAGATTTCCGACCTGCACTCCCTAGTTCTGCTGAGCAACGCACACGTGAGGCTGCTCGTGTCACAGTGCGAGGAAAAAAAAGAAATAACTGCTTCACGTTGTACAGAGGTTCGCCTATTTATTTAGATTAACAGGCTGGATGCTTCAACACACACCCTCACCTCCTTAAAAGCACTCGGCTCAAAGCTCTCACTCCTCTTAACCACCAAACAGGTCCAATGCTGTCCTGAACTTTTAAGTGCAATATTTCGTTTGTTATTATTTTTGGTTTGTTCGTTTATTTGGATGATATTTTGACTTTTTAATGGCGGAAGACGAACGGCTTGAGCTCTGTATTAACTTTATTTGTTAAGAGAAGAAAAACAAAAAAAAAACTTTAGAGCTATAAGGTTGACTTACAACGTAAACTTTCAAGAACCATTAAGTAGTTTAAGGAATTTTAAGCAAGTGATTCTAATTGTGTGTCGACCCCCCCGGCAGCAGGCAGCCGGGGGACGTTATGGTTGTAAATATAATTCTTTAAGAAAACTATGTGATAACACATTAAAAACAAACAAAAAACACGAAGCGGATCGGTCTCGGCCGGTGATGAACGTGGGACTCATCTGTATCTATGTAAATATGAGAGACTCAGAACTATAAGATGACGTGTATTGTTTAAAAAAAGTGATAAAAGATAAAACGATAGGTGAGCGAGAGCAGGTCCAGTCTGCTCCTGTCCCTGGTCATACACTGCTTGTAAGGAGTTTTCTGAAATGCATTTTTATCATTTTCACTGTTTACATTTCAAAATGCATCTCCCATGATAACAAGTGAAAAACAGTAAAGTACATTTGGTGTCATCGCTAATGATAAATAAACCAACCAACTGATGAAGTAAAGACACGCTTGCCTCTGAATCTTTCTTCTGCCGTGTGTGTGTGTGTTTGTTTGTGTGTCTGAGATGTGCAGCAACACACATGATGTGTGAAGTTGCACAAAGGAATCGTTCACATGAGCTGAATATGAAGCTGCAGCCACATGGTAAGGTTAGCTTAGCATAGCATATAGGAATGTGGATAACGGAACCTTTTAACTCAAATCAGAACGTTATTTCAAAAATGTAGTTTGAACCCGGCCCGGCCTGTCGGGACCATTTGGGAACCGAACCCATGCTTTTGTGTTTCCCGACATGCTGGCCCGGGTTTAAACAGACATTTTGAAATGATATCCAGGTTTGGGTCGGGTCATCAAAATGGCACTGCAGTGAGGGAATAGACATTAGCTTGAAGTGCTCAAAGGAATAGCTCAACATTTTGGGAACTATGTCTCGTGTGTTATCGCTTAAATATGAAGCTGCAGCCACATTGTGTGGTTAGCTTAGCAAAGCACGTGGAGTGTGGCTACCCAAACCGTTCAAAACTTTAGTTTGAACCAGCCAAACGGCTCCTGATTGGCCGGGTTCGCGTTCTGGTCAGTCACGTTGGTCGGTCTGTTGTTTTTTACACTGTGCATATCTGTAATCGGTGAAAACAAACAATAACCAATCGGGCTCTTGTCTGGTTTGGACACAAAAAGCTGAAATCCTATCGGGTTGGCGTTAGGCGGGGTTATTTTTTTGGCCCCCACTCAGACAAAAACTTTTTTAAATACAGTCTATGGGCGAAACTAATCTAGGCTCAGTCCAAAGTATAAAAATAATTCTACCTGTTCATCAACACTTTGAATTTGTGAGATCTGTTCCAAACCTCCAGTCTAAAGTGTGACACTGTGTGGTTGTACAGTGGGGGCTTGAGCCAGACCAGGACTCCAGGTGATGACAGGACTTTGGCCCGGGCCAGAAATTTGAAGCATGATATAGCGAGCACGTTAATAAGTGAGCTGCAGAGGGGACGATGGCTGTTTGTCAACCTTTCCCCTCGTTCGAGCTGAACTTAATAACCGTTCGGCCCCGAAGCTTCACAAATAGTTTGCAGACATCTCATCTCAAGTAAATCAGCGTGTTTCCCAGAATGTTTTCCTTTGAGTAACCTGAGCTGTGAGAATCATCCACGATGAGGAAGTCTGCGTAGATTTAAATGTGGCTTTAATTTCACAGCGTTAATCATCACCCCTGTTGGTAATAACAGCCGTAACGTTTATTCCCATGAGTTTGCAACACTGACAAGTTTAATGGGGCAAAAAACACAAGATGTGAAAAGGTTTTGAGCAAGAGTCACAAATTACAAACAGATTCCTCCTTCTATATGTCATGTAGTCGTGTGCTCACCATTTTCCTCTTAGATGAAGAATTAATAACCACATTTCAAGTATAAATCAGCTTCCCCCCTCCCAAATAAACCGATTTTGATAATATGACTTAAATCTTGGTTTGATTTTTTCCATCAGCAGAACGTTTGTGTTTATTACCTCCACAGAGGAGGTTACGTTTTCACCTGCATCTGTTTGTTGTTGTTTTTTTAGCAGAATTAAGGAAAATCTACCAAAACCAATTTCCACCAAACCTGGAGGAGGAATGGGGGCTGGAAGGAACCCGTTACATTTCAACTTTCTTTTACCATGTTTTCTGAAAAATAAACACTCTTAGATATCAGTCGTCATAACAGGCCTAATTATTTAAATCCTATTCCTCGGGAAAATGGTGAAAACGTATTAATATCTCGTGAAGATAAAGAAAGTGAAAATAAACTAAATGTATTGAGATCATCCCTGACACATCTAACATCCTTCCACCAAGTTTCGTGGAAATCCGCTCAGCTGTTTTAGTGTAATCCTGCTCACAAACAAACACATGGGGGTGAATTCTCTCATATCCTCTTGTGTTTTATGCAACTCGTCTAATCTCCCTCACAAACTGAAGAACTGTAGGTCTGCTTTGAATGATTGACTTGAATGGAGTGGAGTCGTGAGTGAGATGGAGATAAGAGCCGGCACGACTCGTCGTCTGTCTGCTTTTCTGAGAAGAGGAGTCAGTGTGACACCGGGTCGAAGGTCGGCCGGGTTGTTGAGACGGAATGAAAGGAAATAGTTGTGAGTGCAGCATGTGTGTGTGTGTGTGTGTGTGTGTGTGTGTGGGTTTGTCTGTGTTTGGAGGGGGTTGATCAGTCTGTAGCGGTATAGGAGACAGTAGTAACAACACCTAATCTTCTTTACCAGCTGCCATCTGTTTTGAAACAGTTTCTTTCAGTCATGGACTCCTCTATCGCCTCTCGGCCTGTTTCCTCTCCCTCTCGCTCCCCGTCGACCGCGTCTTTGTCTTCGCGACCCACCCTTGTGTTTTTCTACGCCAATCTCGCACGCCACACAATGGGCGGAGTTCCCCTCTCGCTCTGGATTCTTTTTCACCAAATCCTTTTGTCGGAGTTTCCTTCCTGTCTGTCATCTGTGCAAACCGTATCACAGTGTCGGCCATTGTTTTTTTTTTCTCGAATTCAGCCGTCACGTCAGGCCGAAACACGCCAGCTCACATTTCCTGTTGATATGTCTCGTCTCCTCCTGCTCCTAATGTGGCTGAAGTTGTTTCCTCCCGTCTGACAGTGTCTTATCTGACATTCCTGTCAAGTAGAACATTTGTCACGAGGAGAGGATGTGTTGTATCTTTATTTACAGAAGTGTCCATATGCAAGTCTTACTGGACGACGGGGAAAGGAGTTTCCAGTATTTCGTTTTTATTTATTGCAAGTCTGGCAGCTCTCCCAATTTAATTTTGTACAAACTGAAGCCTTGTGTGCATCTCGACTGATGCAATTCTTAAATTAGTACTTTGACATTTTCGGAAATACACTTATCTGCTTCCTTCCCACGGGATAGATAAGAGAGTTGATACAACACACAACCCGTCAATTGGCTTAGGTCAGCATAAAGACAGGAAGCAGAGGCAGAAAAGAGTTTTTCAAACATACGACTGCCTGTAGAACACTGAGAATGTCTCTCAGTAGAGAGCCTCCACCTGCCAAGGCCCGACAGTCGCTTAATGAAACGACATTTAAATCGATTCAGATTTTCATTTGGATCTGCACCACATCTCACACACTCATAAATATCCGTCCAATAAACCTGCCTGAGACCCACAAATGATTCTCTGAGAGAAACTCTGAAATGGTAAAACCCATTCCTATGAAATTCTCTGGACAGGGTCGATAATGACCCAAGACAGATCCCATTCACTTTGGAGCATATTGTTTTACTTTCTTTAACATGGCGAGATCGGGCTTTAGCCATGGCGGAGGGATATTCACTCTCCGAGCTTCCTCCTGGTTCTATGAGAGCAAACATTTTACCCTGAACTGTCCAGGACCCCGTCTAATTTTGGGAAAATATTTTTATTAACTCCTGTAAACACTGTATATTAGAATTCGTCATATCTACATCGCTCACAATGTGGATGAGTTTGTCAGCTCGAGCAGAAATATAATAAAGTTGAACAATAGGATGCTCAGACTAGATTTTCTTTTTTGTTCACATTTCCACTCAAATAAAAACATTGATATCTTTGTATGTCAAAACGATTATGAAAAATTCTACTATTTTTTACCTCTATAAGACGACACCAGGTCGATCTTTGTCTTTATTTGTTTAATTTGACGTCTGTTTTTAGCATCAGGATCTCAGAGGAGCCGTAACATGCAGTCGTGCCAGATCCAGGGACTTCCCCTCTCGTCCCTCATATTATTATTCTCTCTACTTGCGCAGCAGTCAAGGGGCCTAAGCCTCGATTAATCCGTAATTCTCAGATCAGCCGATCCTTTCAACTGTTGGCAGGTTTACAAACGCAACATCACGCCTGTCCCACTGTCCCCGCTCGCTTCATGGACCCCTCCATCCCACGATCACCTTTGGCCCTCATCTGTAGAGCTTGGTGGATAAAATAGAAAAGGATTTATTAAAAGCGTCTGTTTTATCTATTTATTCTTTTACATTAATCTCATTTCCACATGAGCTTGGGATATTTTTATTTTCTGGCCGTGTGTCAGTTCACAGGAACGTTTTCCAGTTTTTCCACAGTCCGGGACAAATTCTCAGTGGAAGGACCCGAGGGGGCCGTAACAGTGCTGAGCTTGCCTAAAGTTTTGCAGCGGTTGTGCACGTGACGCACTACCTGCCACACGTGCACCGACGCTCCCTGAGCCGTTTTCCATCCTATCACCGCCGCTCGGTAACTCCAGCGGATGTCGTCAGCGGACGCTGGAAGACAGGGACTTTTAAAAACAGCAGCAGACAGAGGAAGGAAGCAGGATTTAATAGCCGGGTCTTATCCCAGTGCTCTAATCAAAACAGGTCGGCTTTAAATATAGACGGCCTTTACAGAAATAGATTCATACAAAACATGCTGATTTTAAATTGCAGGAGACGGCGAGCTGTAATGGATTAATTTGATGTTTTAGAAAATACTCTTATTCGCTTTTTTGCGGAGATTAAGATGATTAATTCCAGTCGAACGGCCGTACACTCGATACGCTGCTACACCCAGTCGCCAACTGAACTTAGCTTAACAGACAGGAGGCTGGAAACAAGGGGAAACAGCGAGAATGGCTCGGTCCAGTGTCATAAAAGTACCAGCAGTTGTGAATTTTTTTGTTTCCTTTATTTAAATCAGTGCAACAAACCAAATCGATCCTCTGTCCATCCAGTATCTGTGCTGCTTATCTTTAGATGGTCGAATCCCAGGTGACCCCAGGAGGGTCGAATCCCAGGTTGAACAGGAAAGATCACCAGCGTCAATCAAATCAATCAAGGTTACATTCTTCAGAATGACGGACACGATGAGTCTCATTTCCTTTATCAGGTCGTTCACTAACCAGAAGGTCGCTGGTTGGATTCCCGGTTCCTCCAGTCTTCATTCTGAAATACCCTTGGGCAAGACACCAAGCCCCAAAAGGGCCTCTGACGGCCATGTGTGAATGATGTGTGATAGAAAAAGTGCTGTGTATAGAATAGTTTTGTGTATGAATGTGTGTGTGAATGTGTGAATGTGGCTGTAAAGTATAAATAAAGTCCATTCACCATTAACTGAACCAACCACAAGCTGCAGAGAGAGAGAGAGAGAGAGAGAGAGAGAGAGAACTCTTCCCTTCATTCTTGAAACATGACCAAATTCTTTGGGAGATTCAGGCGGACGCAGCTGGACTAATAGCAAGCATCTGTGGAAGTCTAAATTTCACACACACACACACACACACACACACACACACACACACACACACACACACACAATACATAAGACGCATACATTAAACTTTAGTTTAGTTTGGTTCTTGGATTTGGGGATTTATACAACATCTCTGTTTGCATTTTGGATTTGTTAGTTCCTGCTTTACTTTGAAACTCCTTTCCTTATGTGTCTCTCTTTCTTTACTTCCTGTCTCTGTCTGATGTTCCTGCTCCTGTGATGCTCTGCACCTTCCTCGTGCGTCTCACCTGAGTTCAGTGATCTCCTCCCGTCTCTGTGATCATTCTCCTCTGTCGGTTTGTACGTGAAGGTCTCTGGCCTCGTCGTGCTTTGGTTTTGCTGGTTTGTTTCCAGGTGTTTCCTCTCAGCTCCATTTTGTTTCTTTTAGTTTAATCATTCCCTTTTTGGAATTATTTGAGCCAACTACACTGTAAGCCTGCTCTTCTTTATTAAACACCTGCCTTGCTTCTCCGCTCTGCCACAAAGAAAAACTTCACACTTATCACATAGAAAACACTTTTACAAACTTTTAAATGCCACAGGCTACATCCACTCTCCTACAATTTAGTTTGAAAACACAGATTTCAAATTAAAACAATCTGCTTCCACATGAGTATTTTTGTTCATGCCAGTTTTTTTTACCGCACCTAAAAACGTTTGAAATGTTTTTTTTTTTCTGGAGAGGGGTCATGTGATAGGAACCTGGCGAATCCACAAAGGCTCCACGCCAGTTTCTGCTCGTCCAGACTAAAAGAGTTTTCAAACTAAAACAGGTCCAGTAGCTTTTCCCAACTTCTCTATTTCAGCTGCTCTCTAACTCCAGAGCAGTTCAGACTCCAGACGTATCCACAGCAGTTTTCAACCAAACTTTGACGTGTGGATGTATCTTCAGTGTCCTGCTGCCACACTGTGATCTTTGACTGTGCTGAGGCCGGAGAGCTTCAGAAGCAGTTAATCTGCAGCACAATGCAATTTAGATGTCGACTGAACTGTTCCTGTGCCAAACCGCTCTTCTGAGACACGCCTCAGCAATTACCATCAAACCACCTATTACATTACAGACCAGTTTTCTGTCCAACACTTTAAACCAACACAATCCATTGGTTCATTGCTTCCAGCCAGTTGATTTTAAGGCCTCGTAGAGACACTTGTGCAGTTTTCTGAAGGTCAAGGACGCATTATCTCCCTCAGCTTTAGAGGTGACACCGCTCCAGAGGGTTCCTCTGTAATGAAACAGCATCTAATCAACAGACAACTGGGAAATCAGAGCAACCTTCGGCAAAGTCAAGAACACAGAAAAAGACAGGAAGGAAGAATCAGGTGAGACGTGTTTTCTCCCGGGTTCCACTCGTGAAGTGTTTTCATCTTCTTTCAATTTCAGACGGAGAGGTGGTGACCGAGCATCTGGGTGATTTTTGTTCATGTTTTTGTCAAAATGTTATTGGTTTAAATCATAATCCTGTCTGGAAGAAAGATTATTTTAGTTTCATCTCGTTAAGCTATTATTTTTGACCTTTTTCCTACACATTGATCATTAATAGATCCTAATGTCCTCCACATATTTAAGTATTATCAGTTTTCAATTGACCAGTTTTGACATGAACTCCATCAATGTTCCGTCTAGGAAGTGAACAATTGCTCACAATGCACATAAACAACAACGAGAGAGGAGAGGAGGCACGGCAGGTGGGCTCTTCCACAACAATACACTTTAAATGATGAATGCTGTAAGTGCACTAACACTAAGCTTAAATAATGCCCTTCACTAATAGGATTGTAATCAACCAAAAACCTGCTGACCTCATCAGATTACTCCTCGAGCCACTAGACTCTTAGCTGTATCTATAGTGTTGTTTACAAAGCCGGTTAATTCAGTGGAACGGAAGATAGTTCACGCAAGAATAAAATGGCTTCAAAAACATCTGAGTTGAAATTCTGAAATCCGTTTGATTGAATTAAAAAAACTTAAGACACAAATAAGTTAAAGATTTAAAAGCAGTTTTTTATATCAAAAGAAAATGTGACGTTTAAAACTTAATTTTTCTTTGCAGCCACGTGAGATGACATTCGGGCGGCAGAAAACTGAACTGGAAACAAGGACATCTTGTTTGCAGTGGTTTGCGAAGAGTGAGATCACACCAGCATGACAAGTGGATTTACTTTGGCAGGTAAACTGCTCAATGTGCTGCAGCTCTCTGACTTCATTGTTTGGTCACTTGCTCCACTACTCAAACTGCAGGAAAAGGAAGCTGATGTGGGGTTTTGTGTTGTAACTAATGTGGCGACGCTGGCGAGCTAGTTCTGGCAGGCAACTCGAGCTGCGCTGCGCCAATTATGTGACATACATCATGTGACATACATCATGTGACATACATCATGTGACATACCTCAATCTCCACAACCATCTATAATACACACCCATCTTATCAGGTGGTCTATTTAACCAGAGAGACATTTCCCATCAACCCCTCTTGCTCGCACTGCTGCGGCAGTATTGCTACCTGTTGCTTCAGCCCCTCCACCCTCCCAGCATCCACCTGTAGGCTCCAACTGGGGGTTACAAGTATTTGCTCATCACTCCCATCATTCCTGTGTAATCACATTGGGGAGTGATTAAGTTGGAGCCTAGACGCCAAACACTAAATCTGTTGTAATAAATATATTACATGATCGAACGAGAGTTGTCTGACTGAACTGCTACTTGTGCATATATGATCTGAAATGAAGCAAATGATTGGCTCCATGCAAACGATTTCTCCAGGTACAGGCTTTTCCACAGCAGAAATTTGGACATGGCTTAGTAAAATATCCCGTAGCAGAAACCGACACCATTAACAATGGATATTTCATAAACCATAGTTGTAAATGAAGGTTTGATATCTGCTTTTGTAATTTTTCTTTATTTCTTCTCACTATTGAATGGATTCCAGTGAAATATTTCAGTGACATTCATGTTCCCCAGAGGATGAAGTCTACTGTGTTGATCCCTTGACTGCCACCAAATCATTTTCATAGTGAAAGCATCTCACCTCGACTTAATGAATTGGCCTAAATCTTCGGTCATTGTCTTCACATGATGAATCTGGCAAGTGATCCCCTGACTTTTCTTCTAGCGCCACCAGCAGGTTGGCATTCTTTGTGAACTTTGGTGATCACAGCGCCATCATCAGGTCAGAAAAATTCTGTGTTCACTGCTTTGGTCAGTTTGGTTAAATGCTACACATGATTGTGTAGTTGTTGTGCTAGAAATGTAAAATAAAAAAGGAAGTGGTCATACAACACAGTTAAATATGCATGTACATGCGCACCATAATGTAATGACTTCCTTCCAGGCTCATCCCTCCACTACGTGTGGTGAAAATTGGTTTAGTAGTTTTTTGCGTAATCCTGTGAACACACAACAAAGCAACAGACAGCAGGGAAAACATTACATCCATTTAGAAAACTGAGGAAAACAGATTTGTTGTTCAGCCAAAATATACAACAGCAAAACATCCAGCCTAAATCAGACCTAGCTATTTGCTTTGCCACCGAAGGGAATTTAACATAATCTGCATTTTCAATTTCACTTTCTTCCCGGAACATTTCTTTTCCCTGTGTAAAGTGCACACATGTTCGCCCCCCCCCCCCCCCCCCCCCCCCACGCACTGTGCCAGCTTCCTCCCCCGCTGCCTTGCACCATTGATTGTGTGCTTTGATTCACATGAAGGATTTAAAGAGCGTGGTGAGTGTGTGTGTGTCATTCACAGTGAAGGAAGTGAAAATGTAAGAATGAATCAAGCTGGTGATGTCACTGCTACATGTACGTTGTTCCACAGTCTTGACTCATGAGCCGGTTCAGAGATGTTGTAGAAAACCTGAAAACAACAAGAGACGCCATCGCAGGAAAGATGATCCGTGACTGTGAAACGATGACGCTCACACATCATCTCATGTGACCGTGAACTTGGAGCAGAACTCCCTTTTCCGTGCATAGATCTGAGCAGCGAAGCACAGAGAAACCAAACAAATGTAGTTTTCTCCCCAGTTAGCTGATTCCACGTGTTTGCTAAAAATAGAAACAACAGCCCCTACAACGTCAACACCTCGTCACCTGAGTCAGTCAGTGGTAATGACTGCAAATACTATTTACTAAGTAAATAAAAATAAAAATAAATGGCGATAATAATGTCATTCGGGCTCAAAGATCATTTCCTGGATGGTCACTGAGAGATAAAGGTCAGTGCTTGAGTCAGAAAACAAATAAAGTTTTGTTTTAGATCTGATAATCACAGGATAAGGAATCTCATGCAGAGAAGACTCAGGGGAAGACAGGACTGACAACAAGGCCGGGGATACACTTCATTCTACCCATATGCACGACGCTAGGACACTCATCCAGTATTAGTTTCACATGTCCCCAGAAATTAATGCTTCACATCTGCAAGATGCCAAACACACATGAACAGTAGGGGGAGTGTAAGGGCAGGAAGCGAATTGATCCGAGCGAATTGATTCGAGCAAATCATCAAGCGTCTTGGTGGATAATCGAAAATACTCGTCATGTTTTTATCAGCGTTTTCTCGCATTGGCTGAACAAGAGAAACAAACTCGCCATTGTCACGACGCATTTCTTATTTACCGAAGGCAAATCCCAATGTTTAATATGGTCTGAGTTATATGGTGCACCCTCTAGTGGAATACTCCAGTAACATGCGAGGACGTGAACGATAGCGCTCATGATGCATCTTGTCTATGAGAGAATGTGGCTAAAGAAAAGCAAGAATATCTCCGTTCTAAGATTTTAAACTCTCCAACTCTCTTCTCTCTTTTGTCCGGGAACGTTTGAAGCTGCAGCCAAACAGAGACACGTTATACATGTGAGAAAACATCAACTTCAGTCACCTCTGATCCAGTTTCCACTGCACTATTCGACCCAGCCCTGCTTCCCGCTGTATGATACAGCCGGTGCTGCGGTACACCTCTTAACCTTGTCAGATAAGGTCAAACTACTCATCTCCCCCCTGCTGCCATGTGGCTCTTGATTATCTTGGAACATACAGAGAGGGACGCTCGAATCAGAAGGACCCGGGCCGTGTGGATCGGCGCTGTGATCACTGCATGTGACTTTCAGTCATTTTTCAACTTTGAAGCATATTCAGCAGCTGCGGAGTTAAATTCGGACCTAAAAGATATTTTGTTATTTACCAAATAAAAAAAACCCTGAGCAGTTTGTGTAGAACGACGTTAAAGGGATAGGGGGGAAGTTCATAGAAATATTTTAATTCACTCATTATCTACTCACCACTATGCCAATGGAGGGGGGGGGGGGGGGGGGGGGGGGCAGTGTCTAGGGGTAGATACTTCATCAAAACGCCTTTTAGCCCTTAGATTTAAGTACTGACCCTCCATCAGCATAGTGGTGACGGGAGAATGAATGAATTTTTCCTTTATTGGTGAACTATCCCTTTAAGCGTAGTTTCAGGCGTAATATGAAGTCATTGACCCACAACACAAGCTACAACAATGCACATGCACGTGTTTCTGGGATGGCTTCTTAATCCAGTATCAGAACCATTTTTATTGTCAATAAAAGCTTGTGCTGCCTCTACTGTGACCTGTCGAAATGTTTTCTTCGGAAAAAGTCCATCATTGATTTCCGGTGGGGTGGGGGGGGGGCAACGAGCTGTGACACAGCACTGATATTCTTTAAAGTGAACGATTTAGAGAACAATTGCTTGTCGAATGCATCCAGGCACGGATTCATTTGGAGTCGTGTTCCCGGCCACCTGATGCACCTTTTTGTTTTTCGGTCTATCTTTAGCCCGCACCAGCTCCCGAGAAAAACAAAATCTCTCCGTTTAGCTGGTAAACGCTCCTCCTGTGTTTATCAGAGCCTGTTCACTGCAAGCAGCCGATCTGAGCAACGAGGAATACATGAAACCAAAACAAGGGGCTAAAAGGGGCTAAAACAGTGGGGAACTATATGTGAGTGATTGCCTCCAGATCACACATGGCCATTTTATTATTGTCAATATAGAAATATTGATCGAAGCAGCTTTAAACCATTTAGTACTTCGTCTTGTTCTCGGCTCTGTTGAGTTTTTCGACTATCGTAGGTCTGGCTTATGTTCATTAGCTTTTGGTTCGGGCTGTTCTCTGATCAGAACCGCTACATCCAAATTATCTTTCTGGTAAAAAGTAGAACAAAAAAAAGAACATGCACAGCTCCACTGAGAGCAAGAACTCAATTTATGCTATTTTCATACTGGTCCAAAAAGAAATCAAAGCCTTTCTACAACAAAGTTTTCTTTTCAAAGGCCTCTACATTTTCAGCAGTGATGATAAAAAAATAAATGTTCTTCTTTCTTACTGTATTACTAAAACATAAAATTGGTTTTATATGATTATCATAGGTGAACTTGGGATGTTGCAAAATTGCAATTTCCCCTATTTTTGTGGGGCAATTCATTATTTAGAGGCAGTGTACAGGAGATGAAAAGCATTAGTGCTTAAAAAAATCAATGTGGTCGCACACACACACAGACACACAAACATCAACAAAGTGCATTTCCTGAGGCACGCACACACACATACGAAAACAGCCCATGATCAATACAAGGTTTACACATGGATTAGGTGTACTGAGCTGCATCAGCAGGTGTTTGCCACAGCTCAATGATTTATCCATTTTCCATTTCTCTGTCACAGTCGTTTGGTTATGCAACAATTTAACGCTAACCAGAGAGTCTCTGCTTTTTCTTGTTTCCATTCCTCGACCTGTCGTTTTTACGGGCTGTGAGAAGACGAAGTGCAGTGCTGCATGATGAAGAGGTTTAGATTTGATAACATGCATAGAGTTATATCCTGCACTGCTTAGCAGAGTAAAACAGCGCACTTTGAAAAAAAGAAAAACGTGCACGGGAACAAGTTAAGTGACACATTTTGTTATAAATTACAGTAATACGCTGCAGATGAAAAACTACAGCATTTCCAAAATAGCCCCATCTTTGAGCCAGGCACATGGAAATGAAATGATTATTAATTCAATATGCAGAAGCCTGGGATGAAACTGTTACATAAAATACATCTGAGATACATTTATAAAAAGATCTAACCCACTAATGCAAAAAACCTCCTCCTGCAGAGGGGGGCCCCATCTGGGCAGCAAGGATCAGCGCGAAACTCCTTTTGTAGAGAATTTATCTTCCATCGCTAAGAACGTGGTGACTGATGGGACTGAATCAGCTAAAGGGGTTTGCAGCAGTTTCCGTGTTGGCAGTGAGTCATACATCTGCAAACTGGATCTGCCCGGGGACGAGTGTCTCAGCCAAGCCTGCACAAGTTAATGCAGGAGACAGGAGAGGGAGAGCAGTAAGTGCACTGCCTTAGTGGGGCACCACTCATTGGAAATGTAATTATTCCTAAATACACGTATCAAAACTGCATTAGTGATTATATTTAATGAGAAGAATATGTTTTTTTTTTAAAATAATATGGTGAGATGATTGGTACAGTCTCTCCTGGAACCGTCACCTTATCGTGGTGGAGAGGTTTGCGTGTCCCTGTGAACCTGAGGGCTGTGTTGTCTGGAGCCTTGTGCTCCTGGTAGGGTCTCTCATGGCAGAGTGGTCTCAGGTGAGGGGCCAGACTAAGAATGGTTCAAAAAATCCTCAATGAATAGCGGAAAAAGAGGAGATGTGACCCGGCCAGGAGGAAGCCCGGGGCCCCCGTCTGGAGCTAGGCCCAGACGGAGGGCTCGATGGCGAGCGCCTGGTGGCCGGGTTTGCCACGGAGCCCGGTCGGGCACAGCCCGAACAAACTACGTGGCACCCCCCCTCTCATCATCTCATGGGCCCACCACCTGTGGGAAGACCCGTCGGGGTCGGGTGCGCAGCCACATGGGTGGCAGCGAAGGTCAGGGGTCTCGACGGACCAGACCCGGGCGGCAGAAGCTGGCTCTGGGGACGTGGAACGTCACCTCGCTGTGGGGAAAGGAACCGGAGCTTGTGAGGGAGGTGGAGCGCTATCAGTTAGATCTGGTGGGGCTTACCTCCACGCACAGTCTCGGCTCTGGTACCGTACTCCTGGATAAGGGTTGGACTCTATTCTTCTCCGGAGTTGCCAAGGGCGTGAGGCGCCGGGCGGGTGTGGGGATACTCATAAATCCCCGGCTGAGCGCCGCGGTGTTGGAGTTTACCCCGGTAGACAAGAGGGTCGCCTCCCTGCGCCTAAGGGTTGTAGGGGGGAAAACTCTGACTGTTGTTTGTGCGTATGCACCAAACAGCAGCTCAGAGTACTCGGCCTTCTTGGAGACCCTGAATGGAGTCCTGTATGGGGCTCCAGTAGGGGACTCCGTAGTTCTGCTGGGTGACTTCAACGCCCACATGGGCAACGATGGAGACACCTGGAGAGGCGTGGTGGGGAGGAACGGCCTCCCTGATCTGAACCCGAGCGGTCGTTTGTTATTGGACTTCTGTGCTAGTCATGGATTATCCATAACAAACACCATGTTCGAACATAAGGGTGCTCATAAGTGTACCTGGTACCAGAGTACCCTAGGCCGAAGATCAATGATCGATTTTGTGATCGTGTCATCTGATCTGAGGCCGCATGTTTTGGACACTCGGGTAAAGAGAGGGGCGGAACTGTCAACCGACCACCATCTGGTTGTGAGTTGGATCAGGGAATGGGGGAAATTTCCGGATAGACCTGGTAAGCCCAAACGAGTAGTGCAGGTGAACTGGGAACGTCTGGAGGAGGCCCCCGTCCTAGGTATCTTCAACTCACACCTCCGGCGGAGTTTTTCTGGCATTCCTGTGGAGGTTGGGGGCATTGAGCCGGAGTGGGCGGTGTTCAAAGCCTCCATTGCTGAAGCTGCAGCGGCTAGCTGTGGCCTCAGGGTCTTAGGCTCCTCAAGGGGCGGTAACCCTCGGACACCGTGGTGGACACCGGTGGTCAGGGAAGCCGTCCGATTGAAGAAGGAGGCCTTCCGGGATATGATATCCTGGAGGACTCCTGACTCGGTTGCAGGGTACCGACAGGCCCGAAGGGCTGCAGCTGCTGCCGTGTCGGAGGCTAAGCAGCGGGTGTGGGAGAAGTTCGGAGACGCCATGGAGAAGGACTTTCGGTCGGCACCAAAGTGTTTCTGGAAGACTATCCGGCACCTCAGGAGGGGGAAACGGGGAACCATCCAAGCTGTGTACAGTAAGGATGGGACTCTGTTGACCTCAACTGAGGAGGTCGTCGGACGTTGGAAGGAACACTTTGAGGAACTCCTGAATCCGAATAACACGCCCTCTATGTTGGAGGCAGAGCTCGAGGTTGATGGTGTTTCGTCGTCAATTTCCCTGGTGGAGGTCACTGAGGTAGTCAAACATCTCCGCAGTGGCAAAGCCCCAGGGATTGATGAGATCCAGCCAGAAATGCTAAAGGCTCTGGGTGTTGAGGGGCTGTCATGGTTGACACGCCTATTCAACATCGCGTGGGAGTCGGGTACAGTGCCAAAGGAGTGGCAAACCGGGGTGGTGGTTCCCCTGTTCAAAAAGGGGGACCAGAGAGTGTGTACCAATTACCAGGGTATCACACTTCTCAGCCTCCCTGGTAAAGTCTACTCCAAGGTGCTGGAAAGGAGGGTTCGGCCGATCGTCGAACCTCAGATTGAAGAGGAACAATGCGGTTTTCGCCCCGGACGTGGAACTATGGACCAGCTCTTCACTCTCGCAAGGATCCTGGAGGGGGCCTGGGAGTATGCCCATCCGGTCTACATGTGTTTTGTGGATCTGGAGAAGGCGTATGACCGGGTCCCCCGGGAGAAACTGAGGGAGGTGCTGCGGGAGTATGGGGTAAGGGGGTCTATCCTCAGGGCCGTCCAATCCCTGTACTCCCAAAGCGAGAGCTGTGTTCGCGTCCTCGGCAGCCAGTCAGTTTCGTTCTCAGTGGGAGCTGGTCTCCGCCAGGGCTGCGCCTTGTCACCAATCCTGTTTGTGATATACATGGACAGGATATTGAGGCGTAGTCGTGGTGGGGAGGGGTTGCAGTTCGGTGGTCTGAGGATCTCGTCACTGCTTTTTGCAGATGACGTGGTCCTCATAGGATCATCGGCCTGTGACCTTTCAGCACTCACTGGATCGGCTGGCGGCCGAGTGTGAAGCGGCTGGGATGAGGATCAGCACCGCTAAATCTGAGGCCATGACTCTTAGCAGGACACCGATGGATTGCTTACTCCGGGTAGGAAATGAGTCCTTAGCCCAAGTGAAGGAGTTCAAGTACCTCGGGGTCTTGTTCGCGAGTGAGGGTACTATGGAGCGTGAGATTGTCCGGAGAATCGGATCAGCGGGGGCGGTATTGCGTTCGCTTTACCGCACCGTTGTAACGAAAAGAGAGCTGAGCCGCAAGGCAAAGCTCTCGATCTCGTACCGGATGTCGGCGGACTGAATAGTTTAATCCTCCCTGGCATTGGCCCGGCTATAGAAACGCAAATCACAAACTTTGACCCCCGGGGAACTTCCTGGAAATGGGAAATCTTGATAATTAAAACAGATAAAAAGTAAAGAGAGAAGCTGTTAGGAGGGAGGATGTGGAAGGGGATAAAAAAAGCCATATGGACTTATAAGGTCAGAGAGCTTGAACTATGTAACCGATCATCTTCCTCTAATTTTTGCATGTATTTGAGTAATTGTGAAGTTCAGTCATGAACACGAATGATTGGATCATCTTTTATTTGTTTATTATTATTTACCATATTCACAGTGAAAATCCTTCTAGATCTGCTGAATTGCTCTTTATTGTGAAGCCGTTCCTACATTTCTTAGTAGAATCTTTCCTCGAAGGACCTATTGAAGATGTATTTAGCTAGTTTCATGTGTGTGTGTGTGTGTGTGTGTGTGTGTGTGTGTGTGTGTGTGTGTGTGTGTGTGGATGTGGCACACGAGAATGGAAAAAGATACAGTAGCAGCTTGGCCACGTCTCAGGGATACATTAACTCATTTCTGACTGCGAGGGTGTTGAGAGGCGACTCCAAAACAAACTCACAGCAGCAATCCTGGGAATACCAGACGCGTCAACGCCCAGCGGGAGCAGTTATGAATTAGCTGTGGCAGGTTAGTGTCTGACACATGAATGACTTGTTTCCTCTCCGGTTCCTGTTGGCCTCATCATCAGTCAGAGTGGTGGGCGAGAGGTTTGATTGAGGAGCGGCGCCGTCATACGAGATCAGGGGCTGACACGTCAACAGCTGTTCAGGGTTTGGCTTTGGGCCAGACCCTGTGATTGCAGACCACTAATGGTGCATTCATTGGCTGCCGGATAAAAGCGGATTTGTGTAATTGATGTAAAAATAGACCAGGAAAGGAGGGGTTGGGTGTAAGAAGAGGAAGAATGATGTAAAGTGAAAAGCGGAACATGGGGCTGGGAGTGGGTGAGGGTAATATATGAATGTTGCACCATCAAAAGTATTTGCTCAACAATATTTTCCATTCATTAATTATAACTGTTTTCCTGCAGCCAATCCAAGCTGACATTTGGTCGCCAGCGTGTCGCCAGGCTGACATACAAAGACAAATAACCATTCATGCTCATATTCACACCTACAGGCAAATTTCAACAATGATTGTAGTGTACTTACACATTATGCAAAGATTATATCATATAAATGACAGTTGAGTCCACTAATGTTCCAGCTGTTATTAATCAACGTCTAACTCACAGTTTTTTTGTCTCAATGTTTTAAAGTGAAATTTTATGACGTTTTATGAAAGCAATTTTATAGCTGAAAATCATTTTTTTAGGTTATCAATCCAAGTTTTAACTTGTTAAAATGAAATTGAACTTATTTTTTCACGTATCCACAAATCAAAGTCTTGCACGGCAGTAATTCAATATAGTGAAAACAGTGAAAACCTTTAATCCAAAACATACAACATGTGCACCTTGTAATTTAGAAAGAACTGCAAAATAAAGCTTCAATATTATAGTGTGATTGCAAACTGAGTCAAATAAGAGCGTCATCTGATAATGAAAAGCATCAGCCGCCTCTTGAAGAACATTCTTTGGGGCTATTTTAGACTCCTGAGCAACAGAGAATAACCCCCTTAACTAATCGTTTTACCACAGTGATTAGATTGAGCTAATCAAAGAGGAGGAAAAGCTATTATTTGCTCCATATGAGCACCAGTGCCCCTCCTCACCTGAAGGAAAATGGAGCACTCTGGCAATAAGTGGGACAAAGCTCTGTTTGTTTTGGGTTCTCATGCCAAGCAACGGCTTTATCACTGCAACACTGCTCCTCATTATGTGGATTCACATGATTGAAGATGTCGGTAAACAGACAAAAACACAGTAAACCTTAGAAAGAGAAGAATTAGTAAGAAAAGTAAATGCGCTGCTGCAGAACTCTTCCTCTAGGGATGACGCATGTCCTCTTCATCTCACTGTCCGGAAATGAAGCCTTAATATCCCGGATATGATCGCCACCTGCACAGTTGCGCTCTGGTGTGGAGCCGTGGAACCAATCACAAGTCAGTCTCAGCTGTCAATCACGCCCTTTCATCCGATTTGTATAGCATCGAATAACTAGTTCAGACAAAACTTGACAGAAAAATTAAGTCTTGCACGTGCATCAGTATGATACGAACTTAACCTAAAAGAATCTAAAATGGAAAATGTATTTGACACATACTTTGACTTTGGTCCATTTCCCAGCTGCTAACATGGAGGAAGCAGGATTTATGAACTGTGCTGCAGCCAGCCACTAGGCGGTGATTGAGACATTGTTGGATTTTTGGGGCTCACTCATTTCGTCCATCTTAATATACATTCTACGATGGATTTAATACATGTCCAGAAACCTGGTGATGCACTGACTCTGATTTACAGTAAAGTAGAGGACTTTATTCCCATGCTTGGTCACAGAACATCAAATGTGCTTGAGTATGTTCAGACTGACACTAAATAACAACATCATAAAGACTTAGGCCTGCAGACTTGTGTGGCTTATCAGATTTGTTTATTTGTTCGTCCCTTTGTGTATCCTTTGTTCATTAGTTTTCCCTTCAGGGCTGAAACCTATACACTGCACCCCCTTAGGTGACGTCACCGAGAGCAAACACAAGTGCATGGATGAGACCGTTGAGGGTTTTTGGAAAATACTACGATCTAATTTTGGCCTCCAAAACATTCCCTCTTCTTTGAGGTGGTTCTCGTCTTCCTTGTTAAGAAGAAAAAAACGGGAGCTTAAAATGTTTATTTAGTCCGTGGTCAGACAATGGCAGGGTAATTGGGTCTGAATCTACAATGTCAGCCACAGAAGCCTCGTAAAAACCGTGGTGATGACAAATGAGCTTTTTCCACTCTGCGCCTGCTTTCACTTCCTTTGGATCTATTCCTGCCTCAGACGGAGTGTCCCACATTCTTAAGTGGGGGTTTGAAACATCGCAGGTGGATCCGCAGCAGGTCTCCTACACTCTTTGCTCTTTTAAAACCGCAGAGGCATAAACAGTTTCATTAGGCACAGGTAAAAGCTTCAACCAAAATGTTAGAACTTTATTTTTCTTCTTTATTTGCTAAATGGCAACATCCAATACCCCAATGAGGAAAAGCATTTACATCAATTTACATTCACAACACCAGTAGAGGATATAGGTTCAGGGGATTGCTGATAGACATGTGTTACTTCCTGGATGCAACAGTGAGACCATGACTGAATTCAACTGAAGCAGAACATTCAAATGTATGAGCAGTGTCACATGTCTGCGTGTCTGTGTCTGGCTCACCGGAAGAAGGCTGCGGACAGAAGCCGGCCACTGACTCTTCAAGCTGCATCGTCCTCCCCCGCTGCTGCCGGACTGTTACCGTTTTGTTACAGCTATTGACACCAGAACCTACTCCATGAGAGGTTTTGATAAAGAGTTTGGTCAAGCACGCATTCGACATACATCTTTTACTCTCTGCAGCTCGTTTGGGAATTGAGCAAAAATCCAGATGTTCCATCAAAACATCCCAGCTGTCATGATTCTGCTCTCACTTTGAGATTCTTTGGTTTTCCTAATATCTGGTTTGTGGATTTATATCTAGGTTGTTTGCAATTCGAATTTAATGTTTGAAGGAGTTTTAAACTGGTAATGAAACGGTCTTATTTTAATATGACTTAATATGACTTTATGACTTACAACAGCAAATTAGGAAATCCTGGAGGAAATTGGCTTTTCTTATAAACTAGATAGATAGGTAGATAGATATGTAGATAGATAGATAGATAGATAGATAGATAGATAGATAGATAGATAGATAGATAGATAGATAGATAGATAGATAGATAGATAGATAGATAGAGAGAGAGAGAGATCGATAGAGATAGAGATAGAGATAGATAGATAGATAGATAGATAGATCGATAGAGATAGAGATGGATAGATAGATAGATAGATGGATAAATGGATAGAGCTAGAGTCTCTTGTTTCAGAGCACTTTACTTCCTTTGTTTTCTGCATTCCTGCCCTTCATGATTACCTGCCCTGCCTTAGATTGTGTTTCACCTGTGTTGGTCTTCAGCTGCGGCTGTGTGTTTCTCCGGCAGTTCGTCTCGTCACTACGTTCAACGGCAAGGTAATCCTCCTCAAGTGTTTTCCTCTTGTGAGTGTATGACAGAGCTAGTTTTCGACGTTGCCTTATTGTATGTATTTTGGATACAACTGCTTGACCTGACTGCTCATCTGTGCACCGACCCTACTGATCTTATTTAAGAATGCCTTATTGTGTCTTTTTCTCGATAGCAAGTTGAGCGTCAGCGCGACTGTTTTACAATTTCAAAGTTTGACGTTCTCAGAGAGGAAGTTATGCTGTTGCACGTTGAAGCCAAACCCTTTAAAAACAAACAATGATATTTTGTTTTTAATCTCGCTTACACATATATGCTGTTGTGCAATAGTGCTTAAAAAGTGTTACCATAGAATGGTGTGCCTTTAGGCACTCAATAAATTTGGTTATCAAAATAAAATGTAAAACATTAATATTTAAAATATTAATATTAAATCATAACTTTAATTGGTTAAAGTTCTCGCGGGGCACCACCCTTCATAGAAGGGAAAATATAGCCAATTTATTGATTAAGTCTCATTTAGATCTAGTTCAATTAGAAATCTCAATATTTTACCATTAAAGATTATATAATGAACAATGAAGGCTATGGAGTTCTTAACAGTGTAACAGTTGGCAAGATTCACTTATGCAATATTAATGACAGAACATTTGTGAAAGAAGAACATTTATTATGAACATAATAAAGTATAAAAACACAAATTACTAAACAATCAAACTAACTAACAAGGAAGTGTGTGTGTGTGTGTGTGAATGTAAATTACCATGCTTTAAAAATGGTCCCTAAGATAAGAGCCCCCCCCCCCCCTTCTTCTGAGGTTGCTTTATGGGGGTAGGTTTAATTAGGTGGAGACTATGCGTGTGTCTGTGTAGATGTTAATCAGATAATGCAAGAGTCAGAGAGACCTACAAAGGAGGCCTATGAAGGGCCTAACTAACAATTACTTTCAAATAACTTGTTGCCACAATATCACAACACATATCAAACTTATAAACACACACCGATCAAATAAACAGTCTTGCTTAGCGTAGTATAATTATTAAGCCCAGATTATGTTACCAGTCCGAGGGAAAGGGGAAAAGAAGTTGCTGTTCCGTTTGCAGTTCTGTGACGTCTCCTGGCTTTGTGGTCGTAGAGTTCTGCATTCGCGATTCTGTCGAGCCGTGTGCTCAGATGCTGGTTGAAGTTTTCCTGCAGGACATCGCGTCGCTACGAGGAGTTTTGTAGAGCTTGAAGGGCGAGGAGATTTCCTTGAGAGGGGTGAGCTGGGAGCTGCACCTCTGACCTCCGGTTGTGGGTTGGATAGAGAAGGAAGCTGGATCAGCCAGGCCCCCCCTCTTGGCGATAGGAGAAGAGAGGCTGGACAGCCTGCTGGCCTTCGAAGGATGGGAGAAAGAGAGCAGCCTTCCGCCCTCGGCGGGATGGAAGAAGAGAGAGATTTTAGGCAGACCTCTCCTTATATTGGCCCCGGTGACCTCACAGGTCTTGGACCAGAGTGACCAATAGGAGTGACCCCCCAGGTTCTTGACACCTTTGTGTGATATTGCCCAGTTCCCAGGACATGCAGCATCCTGTTACATCCTCTGGGTGACTGAGTTCCTTGACTGTCTTAAGACAAAGGGAACATGTGGCACTCTGGGAGACTGAGTTCACTCCAGAACATGCGGCTCCCTTGTTTCAAGTTTGACTGAAGGGAGGCCTGTGGTTTGCACAAAAACCATGTCCCAACAATGCCTAACCCTAACCCTATTGTACTTATATGTGTGCAAGTGGCTTTGCCAGGCTGTTGGTTAAATACTTTCACAATTATTTTTCTGGCCTTCTATCACTGTACGAATCATTTATATTCCAGCTCCCCTGTTGAACTGATGTATTTGAGAGCAAGCTGCAGGAAGGATCTCGGTGCGGATTCAGTTAATCATGCTAAACATAACAGGAACACATGCCCCCCCCCCCCCCCCCCCCCCTCGCCCACATGTGTTACCTAACACCACGACGGTTGAAGTCAGCGTGTACTGCCGGGTTTTGAATGTAAAAGAGAAAAAAGAAAAAGAAAATTCCAGCTATGGTTCACTTGGATAAAAGTAAAGTGACAAATTAATTTGTGTTAATGGAAAAAATATGATGCAGATAAGAGGAATTTATATATTTTTTCCTTTTCAACACAAGGAGACTCAATGACCAAACCTGGAAATGAATCATTGTTACTCTTTTTATAAAAGAATCACCACAGTTACGTCAATTCAGTTTTGTTCAGCCTCTGTCTATAAAGATCACTTATATGAATATATGACTTATTGTCTTAAAAGTCAAAACACTATCGTCATGCATCCAAGCAGACTGATGGAGAAGTTCAGTGGAGGTTGTAAACAAAGTATGAGCTGTACATAAATACGTCAGATGTACTGTAGTCTGTACTGGTTTTCATAAAGTTATGACGTAAGGAACAGTGAGGGCTTTACAGTGAAAACGTACACAGCTGGATTTATTTTAAGGTTTTTTTTACCGTCTCAGTTATCACTACATTAAAGGTCTATAGGCCTGCAACTGATTTGAGGTTAGACCAGGAAGTCTCTGCACCAGACAACAAGAGGTTTCTGACATTAACTCTCCGCGACTTTTCTTTTAGTTTTTTCTAAGCGTTAAAGAAATGAGAGGTAACACATGGTCATCAGGGAACTGTAGAAATCCTATTAAGCGATTATTTTAGTGTCTTTGGACCGACCTGTTTCACGCTTCCCTGTCTTCATGCTAACCTTGGCTAACTTCAGTGCTAGCTCGACAAGAAAGTAATTAAGGATTGTCGGAAATATGTCTACGAGGCATTCATGCTTCCCAGAAAATTCAATTTGTTGTATAATGATGTCAACATTTCAAACTGCCCAAGAATTCAGTTTAGAACCAAACATACCTGCAAAAACAAGCAGGATTTTATATTATTTCTCCTTTTTCTCTCGCTGTCACGCATTCACTGAGTTTCCCCTGATGAGTGACTCACTCCCCCCATTCCTTTAGCCCCTGTTTTTCCATTAGTCTCTTAGCAACCGGTGCTTGATCCCTCAGGATGCAGTCAGGAAACTCCTCATCTCCTTTTTTTTTTTCTGATGTAAAATTAGAAAACAGGAACCAGAGACCGGCAGCATAATCCCTAAGTCTACTCCCCACAGGCCTTGATGTAACTTAAACCAACAGATCGAAAGATGTGTGCTTGAATAAAAACCGCCATATGACATAGAGGGAATTATATTTTTTCTCTTTTTAAATTCAACATATTAACTCCTATATATTCATTAAGATGAACAGAATCAAATATTTGAAATGAATGCATTCGTCATATCCAATTTCAATTTTATTCATGATCGGGAGAGTTTAGGAAAACATCCCATCAATGGAGGAATACCTGAATATAAAGACCTTCTTTGTGATGCAACGTATGTGTAGCTAAACCACACGTTTGAAATAATAATGTCCGGTGTCTGAGACTTCAAATAAAATATCTTTCTTCGATATTCTTATCACGTTTCTTAAGTACACACAGTCAAAGCTCTTCAGTTTGTGCAGCTTTCCTGCCTTCATACAGATTTAAGTTACGCAACCATTTACTTTGAACGTGACTCACTTTCCAGTTCAAGCTTCAAAACATAGCAATATCCTACAACAATATTGTCGCTGGCAGTTCTCCGTCTCGTCCACAGCACAGGAAGAATGATAAAAACATATTTTCGCTGAACTGTCTGGGACTAAAAATACCTGATGAAATTATAGCGGAGGTCTTACCGGGAAGGACACATCCCCTCTTAACTCCCAGCATAAGCCTAAAATTGTCTCAGTTGTGTTTTGTGTAACACTCATGCCACAGTTATTTCCCTAATCAATACTTGCTTTTCTATAGTTACAAAAAAATGTTTACTTCTTATTCTTAAGTCATCAAATATATACACCGTACCGAACAGTGGGTCTCAGATTCCACTCAAATACAAAAAGCTATAAATTATTATTCAAATATTTAACGTTATATCAATTTCTTTCATGAGGAAATTTTCTATAATCCTTATTACAAGAAGATAATAAGCGATATTTGCAGTTCCGTTCTCACAGTATTACTGAACCTCCTTTTACTCAAAGATATGCTTTTATTGTGACGGAAAATTAAACTTTAGCAAATGTATTCTATTTCGCCTTTTTTTTTTAACTTTCAAATCAGACTAAACTAAACCAAACAAGAAGCCGTCATCAGACGCTAGTAAGTGTCAGGAATGAGCAGCTTATGAAGACCAGGTACAAACTCTGAGCAACCATCCAGCACAAATGGAACTTATTAGCTATTTCCTGACAGCTCCACTCTTGTGTGGACCAGTGGAGGGTTTTTTCTGGTCGAACTGATGTTACAACAGGAAATGTCTGATTGTGCCACTTGAATCAACTCCCGCTTACAAATAAGGAGGGAGTGGATGGGCAGAGTGTAAACAGATCATTCGTCAGCACGTTGAACACAGAGATAGAGAAATAACTGAGATTACTTCTATTCACTGTGAAAAGCCTCAGCCCCCCGAAATCTGACCCTAAGGATCACCAAAAGACCGGGGTTTGTCGCCCAGGAGGAATACACACACACACACACACACACACGCACCTTTACACACACACGCGCGATAATTCAATAATTATACCAAACACGTGCTCGTAACTGAGATCAGTGCAGTAGTGACGCAGGTTTCACGTCACATTCTGACTAACGGCCTTGAGCAGCCATTCAAAGCGAGTTCTGACAATGAAGGGAGAAAAATGCCACTGGGGGAAGGTTAAAAAAAGTTTCACTGTATATTAACCTATTTCCTGGCCCCCGCTGGAAGTGAGCGTGACTAAAGGCCGTGGCTTCCGGAATGACACCACTCCTGGTCTGTGGAGGAATGAGACACAAGGAAGAGGAAGAATAAGGGCTTTTATTTTCTTGTGGTGGTTAGCTCAGCATGTCCGCCCCCTGAGGAGGAGGATCATGAGGTGAATAGTAGAACGATTTCCAGTAAAAAGGCATTATTTTTGGATGGCATTTCAATTTTATCTTCATGTCTTGTCACATGCTGTCTTCCCTGTTTCCCATCTGAAATATTGAATTGTTTCCTGGTCGCCCTCGGTAAGAGGTTGTTTGTTCAAAAGAGGCGGGGGCAGACTCTCACCGACTTCCATTCATGATTTTAATCTTTTGAATTCTTGTGATCTTTTCAGTCACATTGTGTTTTGGTTTTAAGTGGACTCTCAAATGTATTTTTGTCCCGGATGATTTATCTAGATATTTGATTTCTTCACCATTTGTGTTGGTTGTTCATTCACCTCAAACAACCAGTGTACCAGCTCTACAGTTTGTGTTTAGCTTAACCTCCATCTAATCAGATTTATTCTCACCTCTGCTTTCAAGACAAATTTTGGCGATTTAACCGAAGTAAAATGTCCGGGATCACAACATGCGGATCCTAAACATCTACTGTCCTGCTTTGTCTATTAAGATCACGTTATGTCAGAGTTATGGCCAAATACAAAAACAAACCTCAGTGTAATAAGAAGTACGAAAATGACTGAAACCATCTTTGAGAGAAATGTATGTGACTTTTTAATGTAGTCAATGGACTAGTGGCAGAAACTTGGACTATGGGCAGAAAAGGTCTCTGGTTCGTCTCTGGTTCGACTCCACGGAGAAACAACAAAAAGACTAACCTGGATTGATCTGTCCAAAAATCCAAGAGGATTCTCCCTACCCTGTGTAGTGCCCCTGAGCAAGGCACCTTACTCCCCCAACATCTGCTCCCCGGGCGCCGTACATGGTCGCTCACTGCTCTGTGTCCTGCACCAGATGGGTCAAAAGCAGAGGTTAAATTTCCCTACCTGCATGAGTGTGCCTGTGCATGTCTGTGCATGTGTTTGGGACAAATAAATGCATCTTAATCTTAATCCCCTAACATGGAGGAGGCAGGGTTTATGACCTATACTGCAGCCAGCCACCAGGGCGTGAATGAAAGCCTTTTTTACCTCACTTACGGGGAGCCGTCATGTCGTTCATCCTCAAATACAGTCTATGGTGACAGTACTTACATAAACTTTTAGTATGATGGTGGTATAATGTGTGTATCACCCTGGGAGGTTAAAGGACTGACTCCTGCTGCTGGTGACTCACTCATATGGGCGTCAACCTGGCAGTCTGGTGCTCAACACTCAGAGCACTCGCAGGATATCGTCTGTCGGAACAGGCACTATTTGATTTTTGAGAAAAGGATAAATGCCTATTACTAATTTCATTCATGTGCCTCATCTTCCTGACGTGTGCAAGGTGGGTGCAGCGAGGAACTAAAGGGCAAAGGATTATTTCAGAACACGCTCAGGAGTATTAAGTCAAATCTAAAAATACTCTCTGCTGGACTTCCTTCATTCACAACTAAGACCATGACCGTAAGCCGGGTAAAAGGCATCTAGGTCACCACGGAGCTCGCCTTTCCCACTCGAGCCTAAAAAAAGAGATAGCGAATGTCGGAAACTCGTCCAGATTAGAGCTCACGTTCGGTTTAGCATAATCCTCATCTCTGGCAGCGCGGGCGAAGCGTTGTGTTTGCAAATGATGCACAAACAAAAGTGCACATTCACATGAGTGTGTTGTGCTGCCGTGTACACAGCTGGATTTGTAGCTGCCCACGTCACAGGAGGGGGGGTTGCGGGGGGGGGGAATCATCCATTAAGGTTATTTGATGAGTATTTTTAGCTGCGCGTATCAAAACAAAGCAAAAGGAGGAATGACGTCACATTTATACTTACAACCATGCAGAGAGAAATCAGCTTATCGTGATGATTATAAGATGAAAGAATGGGCGTGATTTATTTTTACATTTTTATAGCCGAAAGTATCTTTTTCTGTTTAAATTATCTGCACTTCTGTCTGTGTCTAGTGGGCATGAAAAGTACTTTCAAGGTTTCTGATGTAATTTCCAATAAAGTCTCCGTTGCAAAGAGGGGGTGCAGATGAACACACTCAATACCATAGTCTCCAATCTCTTGTGTTGGCAAAGCTACAGAAGATATATGTGAGTCACTCATTCTGGAAAATCAGTATTGAAAGACTGTGTGAATACATCAGCTCAGTGTAGGTGTGTACACTTGCACAGATAGGTACAGATGAAAGTAGGGCAGCACTATGAATAACAAGTGCTGCAGTGTTTTGTAACATCGCCGTGCAGGCTGCAGAGTCCCATTCGCAATTTAAAAGGCAGACTCTTCATTCACCAGAGAGACGGACGGGCAGACGGAGCCCGTGTCGGAGGGGGAGGACGCTGGTAAACTTGAAATTTAGAGAAGAGAAAGATGAGTGCAGAGGACAACATGAAGGTAAAACTCCGAAACAAGACCGAGAGGGAGGACGTTGCTCAAAATAGCAGCAGTCGGGTCAGATGATGAGAGATTCAAACAAGTCATAAGACATAATTCAAAGAGGGAGGAAACAGAGGCTGAGGAAAGAGAGAGAGCCCAGATTTTTCTCTCACAAACCAGAGCTCCAACTTTAAAATGTCCACTGCCTATAAATTAAGATTTATTCCGTAACATTTATCTAATTTCTCCTTAGTTTCTTTTCATTTTACATCCTGAGCCAAGGACACAGAGCCAGGCTGCTCAGGAGGACCCTGAGTGTGGACCACTCAGAGGGTAATGAATATGGAAACGACCTCTTCACAGGAGACCAGTGGCTTCAAAGAGCTGCACACAGCGCTCGGTTAAAAGTGGATGTCAGACGACTGTATACACGTCCTTTAACAAAGGTCAGGGGGGGGGCGAAGAAGCCACAAAGGTGCAGTAAGAGACAGATGGATAAGGAGACATGAATATGCAGCACAGAGCTAATGATAAAACAGTTATTTATAGGACAAGTACATCATGAAATCCTTTTCCCACCTTTATCAAAAAAGTCCCCAAAACTTGGACGTGAACTTTTTTCTGTGAGAAAGAGCCAAATTCTGCCTGTGATGCAAGTGTTGCATCACAGGCAGAATTTAAGGCCCCCAGCCCTGCCGCTATTATAACAGCCTGCTAATGAGGTTCCATTTATAGACTGCTCATTTATGTGATGTCAATGTTCAGGTCAAGCCAACACACACACACGTAGATCCATGTCTGAGCTGCAAAGACGCACACTGCTAATGGGTAAATGTAATTTACGAATACCTTGAAACATCTAGCTTTCCTCATTAGTCCAGTAATTTCTTTTTAAGGTTCCTCTTGACCCAGATGTTTATGGTGACAGTTACATATGCGTCTTTTGAATTGATTGGAAACTGAAACTCTATAGGCTATTAATGACAATTATAATAAGAATGATAATAATAATAATATCTATATTTGTGTAGCATTTCTTAAAAACTAAGTTACTATGTGATCCATAAACAAAAAACACATAAATTAAAATACATAAGAATAACATTAAAACATTAAAAAAACTGTCATAAAAGAATAAATAAATAGTGTTAGAACGCTAAACATTTGAAAGAAATTTAAGCAAGGCCATCTGTAAAAATAAAAAAAAATGAATTGTGTAAAATCAGGGAATACAGTACCGTAAAAGTGGAATGTGGAAAAGTTAAAAGGCCCCAGCCAGAGGATCTCAAAGTGCAAGCAGGGTTGTATGGGAATAAAAGATCCACTATATACTGAGGATTCAGACTATTAAGTGCTTTGTAAGTAATTAAAGAAACTTTTAAATCAATTCTAAAATAAACTGGAAGCGACTGTAGTGTGATAACAGATGAGGCTGGAGACTGGCCTCTTTGGCTTTGTGACAGTGAATCTGAAGGGAGCCTCTTTAACAGCTAAATAAACCATGTGTAAATTGGTAATCTTCCGTATCTGTGACAAACTACATCTGAACAACAGAGTTTAAAAGAAGTGTTGAGTGTTGTGTGTGGTGTGTTTCATCTGCTGTCCACAATTCCTCTGCCTGGTTGGAGGTCAGACAGCCTGTTTCTTGTCAACTGTCACAACCCCGGCCCTGGGTCAGGTCATAGGTCAGCCGCAAGACAACGAGTGCACCACATGGTGACCAACTTCTAGGGTCACCATGAAGTTGGTGACCCTAGGTCTTTCAGACTGCCCCAAACAACCTCTGTGTGTTTATGGCAGAATCATTGACCAGCTCCCATAAATCATTGTCTCATGCATTGAAAAGCTCTGATACTCGAATGGTTGTACTTTTTGACGATACACAAAAAACTACTTAAATCGTGTGGTTTATACTTTTGATCATTTACTGTACAGTTGTATCTCTACACAACTTGATAATGAAGCTGCATTTTCTTGTCACAATCAGTCACTCGTAAAAAGTGTGTCCTTCCCTCTGCAGATGGAAAACTCGTTGTAATCATAACCAAGGTGCTTCGTAATCTGTCGCTCGGACTCGGCTCCCTCCCTGGTTTTGTTCCGTGGCAGGTCATGACAGACGGTGCGTTGAGGTCACTGTCACTGTTTCCAATAACACCAAACTCAATTTATCTATCAGCCGAACTTCTTAAATGAGCTTTTAATGTAATGAGATCAGCAATGTGGAATGGAGTAGTCAGCGGTGTTCAGAGCCCATCACAGAAACAGCTGTGGTGAGCATCATCTGTAGTTTGTATTTCGGGATGTTTGTATTTTGTCTCATCATTACTTCAGTGTCTTCATGCGGTGAAGCGGTGATCAGGATGAATCAGGCCTGGACGAGAGACACATGCCCGGTGAATGACTCTGACACAGAAAGCAGAGGAGGAAAACACAGATAATGGATGGAACAGGATGACCTGGCTTCATATTTGTGATTTTGAGCCCACTGCAGATACTGAGTGCTGGAACTGTTTTTATGATAAGGTATCGAGGGAAGGAAAAAGCAATGCAAGCACAGAGAGCGTGTGCACTCAGAAAAAAACACAAACAAGACGAGGTGAAGACCTAGACAAATTGGCAGAACCATTTATGGTCAATGAGTGAAAATTAGAATTGTTGTGTTCGTATATTCATTTAATCAAATAAATATCTGTCAACATGTTTTTATCCTTAATCTGGTAGCTTCTCATCTACTGTTTGTGCTCACATATACAGCATTTTAGTACAGAATCAACTTCCCCAAGAAATATGTTCACATTTACATCTTTTTAATCAAGATTTATTCATCAAAATCAATTAATTATTATCTCAGGAATTGGTGAAAAATATCCCAATTTCTAGTCAATTTTTTTTTTCAATCAATCAATCAATCAAATCTTATTTTTTAGAGCCCCTATTCACAAATCACAATTTGTCTCATAGGGCTTAACAAGGTGTAACATCCTTTGTCCTTAACCCTCAACAATAGTCAGGAAAAAACGGACAGACTTGCAGCAGACGCCGCTTATGAGAAATAACAGTATTTAAAACATTGACTTGGAGATACAGTTTGTAACATAACTGAAAAGTATGTCAATTCTTAAAGTATGTGCACATCAGAAACTAAGAGAGAGAGAGTGAAATAAGTCGAAATAGTTTTGTGGTAATCCGCTCAGTTATTTTTTTTTTGGTGATCTTACTTACAAATAAACAAACCAACCAACACACAAAGGACAGGGGTTTAAACCAGAAGTCACTTCCAAGCCATTTCAAAGTGTGCACAACAGCGCCACACTAAAACCCCAGATTTTACAACCAGTGACTTGACCGACAAAACCACCTTTTATGTACATACATGAACTAAAGATAACATGTTTTCATTGTGTCTGTAATTAGATGAAATACGATCTAGAAAAGCTCAGGGTTGCAGCGCATGAATAAAAGCAGCTTCTGTCTCTAAAAGTCAAATAAAATGTAAATTTATGGTAAAAGAATAAATTTACATTTGAATTAGAAGACAAAGTGCTGGTGATGCTCATAAGGAAATAAGAAACAACTGGACACCAGAGAAACATAGCCATCAAAAGCACAAGTAACAATTTCTAAAAAGAAAATCTTTGACACATGATAAGTGTGGCGCTGCTTGGTGATTAGGATGCTGTTTTGTTTGTTTGTTGGAATCTACTGTAAACAACATTTTATCACTAACTGGAGGAGATTATTGGGATTAGATGTTAACCTTGGCCTCAGTGTAAAGAAACATGTTTTATATCAACACACACGTGGTGGATTCTAAAAAAACACAAAGGTGGGAGTGCAACAAAAATGAATGTGCTTGCAATAAAGACGTATTTTATCTGTTCCATGTGCACCTACTTTTGGTCAGTCTGCTATTTTTGGTGCACACGTCAATATCTAAAAATACCGTTGGAAGGAGGAATGGCCATAAGGATTTTTACAGATGTTCCTGATTTCCACACAGCGCATCCAGATTGTCATTAGATACCTTCAGAGCGATTCGGTGGATCGAAATCCAAAACCATTTTTCAGACATCCAGTGACGTCCCTTCTGCTTTCAAAAGCAAACTTTAGTAGTTCCGTGACCTTCACCTCATTCAAACGTCACCGGATGCCCCCTTAAAATACACCTCTTTGATGATTTCACGTTAGTTCAGGGAAAAGTATAAATACATGGCACGCCTCCTTTCATATTTTCAGTGCCTGGATGATGATTTTAGGTCGTGGCCTCGACTGCACACCGACCAAACATAAAAACAACATCCAAGTAGAGAAAGTGGATAGCTATAATTAGCTGTGGAAAGGGCACTGCTGTAATCAGACACATTTTGTCATCGTGGGCAGCAGCAGAGGTTCACTGCGTAATCACTGTATGTTTTATTCTCAGTTTTCTGCCTCAACCTTTCTTGGCTACTCATGCATATGAAAGCTTTGGTTCACGCTTCCCTGTCATGACTACAATTACATTACTCACTTCTCTGTCCCTAATCATGGTGTCACAGTGTAACTGTAGAGATGGTGTTAAGGCAATCATAGTCTCTTTCTTTTTTTTTTGCCGTGTGCCCTTGTCAAGGTTTGCAATCATGTGAGGGACAAAACAGCCTGAGGAGCCTGTGATTACGTGTAGGTTATGGCAGAAAAGAACATGTCAGTTTGACTTAAAAATAGCTTAAGAGCCGTTCATCAGATTTTGAATCTTTTTTTGCTAAAAATGTTTAAGTTTTCTCTTTTATACACATTTATAGACCATCTTTGTGGCCTCAGCCAATTGAGAGGTTAGGTTTTCAGCCTGTCCATTGGTTGCTTTGTTGTTTGCAAACTACTGAATATATTTGCACGAAACTTGAAAGGAAGGATGTGGAATGGCCATACAAAGTCTGAGCGGCTCTGGACATAGCGATGGATCCAGAATGAAAAACTTCAACCTGCTTTAACTTTGTGAGATTGGGCTTTTTCTGCTTTTGGACATTTTCACAGATCTCCCAGTAAATGAATCATTGACCTTGATGAAAATAATAAAACTTTTTAAGGGACTGATAACTATAGGTGCCGATTCAAAAATAAACCTGGATCTGGTCGATTTTTAACATGGTATGCTATTCTATTTGTCTATTTTGTAAAGCTAAACATATTGTCTCTTTTGTTGATTATATATATAATCTACACAGATGGAAAAGTTAAGTGGTGTATTTGTTGATCCTAACCGTTCTTTTAAATGTGTTAAGTCTCCTCCCTGTTTATCCTTAAATCCGTTCGCTGTAGAAAAACAAAACCTTTTCTATTTCTGGCATCAGAATTGAGCAGGTTCCCTGATCCTAAATAACACACTGCAGATGGATTTGATTGTCCTCTGACAAAAACCTGCAATTACTGGTGGCAAAGGACCAAACAACAGCAAACAGGATTTTCTACCTGCTTGTACTCGACTTTGGTCAGCCAGCAACTACTGTTTTCTTCAACCGACAGCACATCCTAGGTAAAAGAGGAACTTTGACTCTGTAATGGCTGGTTACACTGAGGTACTCCATGTTTTAGGTGACCACAGATTGGTCAGAGATTCTAACGCTCTCACATTTGTTTAAATCAACACAGTCGTCATTCAGCGCTGGAGCCCATAAGAGACCGTCTGCTGAATGTCAACACAAACCAATAACAGCAGACAAATATACAGTATGTGTACATGAGCATCATTTGTGCTAAACGCTATCCTTACCTTACCCTACTCTTACTAATGATCTCGTGTGTTTTCAGTTTGTGCTTGAGCCTGTGCACAAAAACACACAAACACACACTTTTAGCAAACAACATCAAGTTGTTCTTTAAGGTCACCTACTGTTTGTGTGTACAGTATATTTCTAAAGAATATAATAACAGCTTGCATCTGTTTAGCTGGATCAGCTCCAGTGTCCTGGTGTTGTGCACGCTGGCTCAGTCTCACTGTCATGTGTTACAGGGACACCTGAATGAAACGCAGCCATTGTTAATGTTATAGCAGCAACTTTTCCTACTGTAGAAAAAGGTCTCCTGCAAAGATCTGTTGCAACCAAGAGTTAATAAAGGTAATAATAAGATTAATATAAAGTTAATATAACTCATTTTAAAGTTGGACCAAATAACTTGGGCTTTGAGTTTGAGAGTGAGTGCTGTGTGAGTGTGATGAAAACTGTGTTATGATTTCTAATGACGGATTTGATGAACAAATTATTTAATAACGCATTAAAATCATCTCAACAATGGAAGGAACAGCTATGTCTTTGTCTATACTGTGCAGCCATGCAGTGTGTACTGACTGTCTCATGAGAGAATGTTTATTGCATTCAGAGCCATTTCCAGCAGATTCTTGTGCAGGTGCACTACATCTGTGTGTGATTGCTTTGGCCTTGAAACACTGGAATACAGTTTTTCCTGTAGTCTCCCCAGGGGTAAAGAAATAGATTATTGTTCATTCTGTCCATTATGGAAAGTATTTTAAAAATGTCACTATTGTAGTGGCCAGAATGGGAATTGAAGGGAAATAATCTGATGAGAATGGTCAGTATGTGGCTTTGAAAGGACACATACAGAATCCTGAAATGTTTATCTCAGACATGTTAAAAGGTATTATAACAGTAGCACAAACAGGCAGGAGACATAAAGTCAGTTAGAAAGCCCTCTTAAAAGTTTGCTAACATGAGCGAACATCATCCAACACACTGGCCCCCACCCTACCAGAGCAAATATGGCCAGTATCTTATGGTGTGGTTGTTAAAAACATAAACAAGGGAGTATTTAATTTTTTTATAATTCAAATTCATATTCATAATGTTGGCAAAGTCTGAGGTATTTGTGGAACGTATCATCTCACTCATGCAGAGCTAAAGTAATCCAAGGTTTAGACATCTGGAGATGAAGAGAATCTTTACATTTAACATAACATACATACACATCAAAAAAATATACATACGCAAGTTTTCCTTCAGTAATCAATAATGATGTATATTATTTAAAAGTGAAAAGTACTTTGAATTCAGTACACCTTAGATACACTGTGAAATAGCGGCAACAATTTATTCTTTAGTTCTGAATGATCTTTCCATGGCACAAAACCACCTTTCCTGCAAGTAGCTGTTATTTCTGTCAAATTTCACAGGAGCCCCAGATTTCGGTCACTTCAGTTAGAACTAGGAACTTCTCGCTAATTCGTGCCGAGCTCTTGAGCATGCACGCAGCAAAGGTCTGGCCGCTCTCAAGCCCAAGTAGGTCACAGAGGAAAAAAATAGCATCCTTGTTGTCAGCCACTCACACCTGTTGGGCCTTCTGCCAGTTGAAGGAATATTTCTCTGAAAGTAGGTTGCGAGGAGGTCAGGCCAACCTTGAGCTGTGAAGAGTGAGAGGGAAGGTAGCTTGTGTTTTTTTTCGTCTTGAGGACACGACAATAGGTTTTCATCCCTAATGTGCTGAGCAACTGTTTCAGCAGCAAAAATGCCGTCCCCAGTATAAATTAATGGATTCAATTTGTTTTCTGCTGCTACGAAAAACTGTTTAATTCATCCCTGATTTCCCTGGAACACCCGTCACGCTTCGACTCTCGTCCCAGTTGCACATTAGTCCTCAAACTTTGCTGTCATCACTGTGGAATAAGTAGAAAACCTCTTGTAACAACATGGAGTGACTAAATACACATCTCAGTGAATTTAGGAAACCTCTCATGCTTTTCTCAGTGTCTTCAAGCACTTCCTGTCCCACAAAAAAAAGAGTATCAGTTACAATTAAAGATGAATAAAGAAGTTTTTGCTCGTCAATCAGCAGCGTTGCCAAAATAACCTTCCACCATTTCAGGAATTTTCCCCAAATTCTGTCACTTCTCTATTCCAGTCTGACTTGGAAACTGCTGCCCACGCCAGCTGTGGTACCTTATTTAACATTAAGGTCATCACATTTCTTATAAACCATTACACATTTCTCTTTAGCCAGTTCAAATTGCTTGACTAGGACCAAAACTCTGTTGTTCCTATGCTATAAACCCTGTAATAGTCTGGCCCCGCTCGGCATTAAAGGCTCGGCTGCAATAACACATTGTTGCCTGTTGCCATTGCTTTTATGCTGTTCCACATAACTATCCCAACAGTGCTCTGATAAGTGGACCATATTAACTGCACTTCTCACTTTTATATGCCGTCCAACTTTCCTGCATAAAATTGCTGAATTCATGAGGGGACTATCCTTGAATGCAGAAAAAACTGGCCATAGGCGTAAGGATGGGCGTCAGAGGTAATGCATGTGAAACTGATGAGACGAGTCAGACCTGTGCAGAGCTTCACCAGCAGAGGGAGACAGGGGGAGGAAGGAGCAGGTATTAATGAACAGATGCAGCGAAGTCTCTGACAGCTGAATGGGAGCACTGGAAGTGACCGTTCACTGGCGTGCTGGCGCTCTCTGCTGGACAGTGGAAATGCTTGCAGCACAAGTGAGTGAGCAAAATCATTGATGCACTGAATCATCAGCATCAGCACCAGCTACTAATTCCTGGTTATACCTGGGACAGGACTTAAGAAACACATTACAACTCTGACAAAAAGTTTTAAATTAAACTGATTTAAATTGGTGGCAGGTTACTTGTCCCACTGCCTTATTAGGCTTTTAAAAATTACTTTTTTATCACCAAATTTCTAAACTGTAAATATAAATATTATCTGGTGGTGAAATTATCGGGGATATCCCCTCTCGTCCATTGCAAAGATATATTTTAAATACAGGGCCGTTCTCAAGGAAAACTAATTTATCATGTTTTAGAGACTTCTGAAAAAACGATATCGTATATGAGTAATCGACATTTAAAAAAATCTTTGATATTAATGTTAAAATAAAAAATGCTGCACTTATGACAAAAGGGAAATAATTAGTGATACAGTGTGCATAAAGAATGCATCTCTTTAAAATATTACTGCATTGTATTAAAAATAATAAATCATCAAATCAATTGGTGTAATTGGGGTTTTTACATGGACAAAAATAGAACAAAATGATTAAATGCACTGCACTGCACTCTACTCATTAGAAATTGAATTAAGTGCAAAGATAAAGCAGACTAAAATAGTGTATAGATGTTAAAGTCCATGTTAAGGCAGAGGAACCTTTTTTAACCGATGTTGTTTTGTTATTCTTCGTGGTTGGTCGGTATCAGTTTTTTACATCAGGACAAGCTTCAGTTTCCCCACATTACTCTATTCACATGAGGCATGAGTCAGTCGTTTCCAAGAACAGGCCACAAATTCTTGATAGGATGAGGTCTGGACTCTGACTCGGACACTGAACCATTGTTGTTTTTCATCCATTCCTGTGTAGCTGCGGTTTTTCAAGTTTTGGATTGATGTCTTGAAATGTTAAAGAAAGTTGCAGTTCTCTTGCAGACCACAGCAAGTTTATTTTTCCTCAGAATTCCTCTGTATTTTCCCGCATCCATTTGACCCCCTAACCCCAGCAGCCCCCCCAGGGCCTGCTTCATAGAAGGATCGGCCGAATGCTGCCTCCTCATCGCAGAGACGCTGTTTCTGCTGATGTGTATGTTTACTAATGTCCACTACAAAAACATGTTTGAGACCAGAGGCTGTAATGCCACATGGCAGTAGAGAAGTGACTTGTAAAGCGTCCCTGCTGACCTCCCTCAGAACTTGTCATGTTAGGACACTCAGTTTTTTAAAGAGGAGGATTTGTAGCTGGACCATATTTTTGTTTGACTTGACTGTCTGGTATATACTTCTCGTGTTCAATGCTGAAGAGGTCACAGAGCAGTCAAATTCACATGGATCACATCATTTAGTTTTGTATATCAGTAATTCAGACTTATCTTATATCTTCACTTATGTTTTTTACATTCACATTTAATTTTTTACTTTCACCTTTGGTTTTGTTTTCACTCTTACAGTCACTGTGAGACTTTGGAATCAAGGTTAAGTTTTTATTTCCAGGAAAAACGATTTTCAAATAAAAGCACAGTATTAGATAGAATAACATTCAATTCCTGTATTTCACATTTTAAGATGTTTATGTTTTTTTTGCAGTTTAAGAGTATCCATTGCAAATTGGACTTTGCTTATGCATGAAATCCATGAAGTGAAAACATTTCATTGATTATTTGGATAATTTTATGATTAATTAAGTCATGAATTTGACAATTGATGAATTTGATCAGTTATTTATATGACTGAACTGTGTTTGTGACTTTGGAACACATTATTGCCTTTGTCATAAACACTGAATGAATGAGATTATAAAGGAGGATGAAAGGTAATACTATTAATCATAATAATAGTCATAATTAGAAGATTACAAACTTTATATTATTGTAATAATATATTTTTTGTTTATCTATAGAGGTATTATCTGGTCAACCTTCTCATATACAGCCTATATCTGCACATTAAATGTATTCGAAACACTGATCATTTCAGAAAACACAAACTAAACTATTTCAAAATGGAAAAAAAATAGAGAAAGTTAATTTTGAGTTAATTCTGGGTTTGAAATTAAAAGTTGTTGGCCAACCAAAACCTGCCCTGGACGAATGAAGTATTTGTGTGTGCTGTGGTGAAAAGCGGAAATGTCAGTGGATTCGGACATGAGGAAACAGCTCGTGGAGGAAGTGGCGAGTTGTACTTTTGTTTTAACTCATCACACTGAACTAACAGCGCTGGAGGGCGTCGGAACAAAGATATTAGACTTTCCTTCCCAGTGGAAACACCTGGAAACACCTGCAGAACGTTTCTCATTGCAATTGCACACGAACACAACACAGCCTCATTCAATGATCCTTTTCAAAATCTAAAGCTCCTTTTTGTACAATGGAGACATTCAGTAAAACCTGTCATTATAACGTTATCGGATCAAATCGGAATCTTTCCCCCTCTGCGTATTTTCCAGCCTCCTCTTTTGTCCCCGTGAAACGCCACAGTCGTCCAACCCTTTTTTTCCCTCCAGTCAGATTCTCAGACTTTTTCTTTTTTGTCTTTTTTTTTTTTCGTGAAGCTCAAACACAGGTCGCCGCTGCAATTTCGGAATCTGCGCTTGTATATGGCGGACGAGACTTTCCACCGGAGGAGGAACCGCAGCACGAACCCGAGGTGCTTCGGCAGCAACCCCCTCTGCTCGGCCGGAACCGAGCCGCTCTGCACGGCCCGAGTAAAGAGAACCTTTAAATCCACGGCCCCATTACGCCATTACTCTTTTCGTAAAATGTAACGCAGCGTGTCGAGGAGGAGGAGGAGGAGGAGAGAGAAAAAACCGTCGTGGTGGGAAATATTTTTGGGGAATTTCTCATAACTAATTCACAATTAAATTTTTTTTTCTCCCGGAGGAAGCAGCTGAGCAGCCAGCTCTGGTTCGCGGGAGGGAAGCCTTCTGGAGCGGGGAGGCTGTTTTCGCATGAGCTGCATCGTTTCTGGAGGTAATGTCAAACCGTTTCACTCCGGGTGTTTTTTTCTCATTTGGATAAAAAAAAAATCCTAAATTTGAGGAAATTTCCGGATGTTGAAGTTTTTCCTGGTCGCTATGAACCGGGAGCTGCCCCCCCCCCCCCCCCCCAAAAAACCAGGTGCAGGGGCTGCGAAGCCAATCCCGAAATGTGCCCTAATCTCCGGGATGAATCCCCCCCCCCCTTAATGAAGTTTCCATGTAAACTGCTGACTAGTCGTGTGGGCAGCTAGTTAGTTTTAGCTAATCGCTAACTAGCCGGAAACCACTGGGCATGTCGCCGCGGAGCTGGGGCGACCAGGGGCTGACAGTGTGGCAACGTGAAGGACGGTGAGGGGAGGAACAGTCTGAAACACAAAAACCTCCTGCAGCCATGTTTTGTGAAATTTCCCCCTGCAAATTTGAGCCTCGCCGGAGTTGCTTCTTCCCCCACGAAAGTCACGCACCGCAGGCGGCAACTGTCGGTCGCATTTGACGGCGCGGTGCTCGGTGTTTACGTGCGAGTATAAACACCAGATTGTCGTTCGGGCTAAAATACATTTGGATTTTTGTTATTTTTTAGGGAATATAGAGGATTGGGAATCTGGGTGTCGTTGGCGCCACCTGTAGGCAGTAATTTAGAGAAATGAAAAAAATAAATTGTAATGAGACTAGTTTTTGAGGTTTGTCTAATTGAATTGCATGTTCGATCATTCTCAAATCACATTACATTTGAATTCACTGTGTGCGCACAATGCTAATTAATGCTAGAAATGAGCATTTAAAGCTGCATTCAAAGCACTGTGTGAATTGATTCTGATCCCTTTTTTGCATAAGTAATATTCTGGTTTCAAATGATTTTGCGATATAAAAATGTTTTTAATTAAAAAAATCTTGTCGTATTATTATACTGGACAGAGATTTAAACTGTTCACTTAGTCCCTCACACTCATGAACTGTAATTTAGATGTTTCTCTTTGTTTGCATTCCTCTGATGTGTGTGTGTGTGCTATGATTTATGCACAGATGTAATTTACTGCCTGGTAAACATCGAACAATTTTGACTTTTTTTACTTGTAGAGATTGGAAATCTGTAAGCGGAAAAATAACTGTCCAAAGTGAACCGAGCAGCAGTGGAAGAAGAAAGACCCAAGTCAGCATAATTTTAGGGCAGGAAAAACAATTACAACCAGTGCCTCTACTGTTTATATTAATCCTGCAGACGCCAAACAGTTTCCCATCTTGCATGGCTTGCTTTTTATTTTAATGTAAGGGAAACTGTGAAGGCCATTTTTTGCTGTGGGTAATTTTAATGCTGACCTTCAGATATGTATAAATTTAAAGAGCTGGTGGAAATTGTGTCTGCTTATGCAAAATGTGAGTGTAAATTCTGACCTTTGCTTGCAAAGTCTAATCAAAATGCAGAAGGTTCAGTTAAAGTACAAAACTGAAGATAGGCAACCAGTGTCAGGTGTTTAATAGGGCTGGATCACTCAAAGGGATGGGAATGTTTACATGCAGAATGCCTGAAGGACCATGTAATAAGTTCTAAAGCTCTCCGGGATCATGCTATACTGTTACAATGAGAAACCCTGATTTGGTTAATGGGAACAGCATTCTGGGAGTGCTCTCATTTTAAGTAAGGTAAGAGGAATGCTGGTTTGTTGCTACATGAACAAAAGCTTTGTTTCACTGAGGATATTCGGAGCGAATAGTTTGGATAGAGAGGTGAAACTTGTCCCTCCAGGCTCCCATAAGCATAAGATGGTGAGGGATCATATCACAGTCCTTGGTTTACTGTGGTTGAAACACAGTTGCTGCTCTAATTAAACAACCAAGTACAGAGGTTTTGTTTTCTCTTCCAGGGTGAAGGCTGTTCGACTAACAGTTCCTGTCTTTGATGCCATGACAATTCCCTTTTGTTGTACAATTACAGATTCCTGATTTGTGCATCCTCTCAGACATAGTGAACATTTTGTGTTCCTTTATTTTCTTAATGGCATGTTGAAAATGTCTGAGAATGGCTTCACTTAAATGAGTCTCTAGGGAACGGCTTTTCAGGGGTTGGGTCTGCTGCATAAAAAAAAAATCTGTGCATTCTGCACATATTTTGCCTGCCTCTCCCTTTGTAAAAATGAACCTTATTGGTTTCATGAATAATGCATAGGGATGTTCAATTGCTGCAGCAATGAAAATTAGGCCTGTTTACGTGCAGTGGTTATGTACATAGAAGCTTCTTTTTTTTCCTTGACCATTTTCTGAAGGTAGAGTAGAGCCTGAATAGCTTTTCTGAAAATACAAATTTTCAGCAAGGCAAATCTCATTTCTTTGAGTGAAAAGGGGAGGGGTGAAACTCCCGCGGGTTTAATGAATCCATAAATCACAATAGTGCCAGGTTTGCTGCGCCTGTGTCGGTGTGCAGTGTAATTTTGATTTTCATCAAAAATTTAATCTCCCAGCCTACAAGGGTTTAGAAGCAGGCCGGATGCCGCCCTGAATTTCTAATTTTAGGGCCCTGATCTTTCAGGATTTATTTTTTTATAATTCAAGTCTGCTTTTCAATATCTCATGTTATTAAATTTTAATTCGTGGCATTAACATATAGATTGAAAAGGTTTTTATGGCGGTTTTTGAGTGTATGCTGATGGAATTTTACTAGACGACACAGTTTCTTTTTCCAGAGCATCTTGGGTCTGTGTGTGTGCATGTAAGTGAGTGAGGGGGGGTTTATCCATTTCTCTGCATTATTGCTTTTTGAAATCATTGGTCATACACCATCTTGGAAGACATTTATTACAGAGGACAGGAAAATGTGCTTTTGATTAAAGAAACGGAAAAGCAGGCAAAACATTTAGTGTGAAACAGGTTTTTGGTCAACCCTTGCTCCCAGTCACTGACTCTGCTCTGGATAATATAAACATGCAGCGAAAGCAGTGATTGAAGTGACCCCCTTCAGCCCCCATATTTAGCTGATTCCTATTTTTAATCCCTCCGGAGTGGAAACATTTTCCTGAGCCTTAAACAAATTTATATTTTATATTTGGAATCTCTATTCCAGTCTGCTTAACATGCAGAGGACAGGGATTTTTGGCAAAGTAAGATACAATTCAAAGTAAGAAAATCCCCTCGAAGTTAGAAGCACACACATTTTTTCTTCCTTTTTTTTGTTGTTGCTTTAACCGAGCACAGTGATTGATTTGCTTCATTATTGTGCAGAGGCAGATACAGTACTGCCCAAATATAGGCCAATTATTTTAAGTACCTAGACTAAGAACTGAATTCTTAACAGAGGTACGTCCTAGAGATATTTTCCTTGTATGCCTAACCTCCTTATTCTGTAACCCTTAGTGCAACGTTATGATATTTTTAATATGCATGCATTGACATTTCAAAACACAGCTGGGACAAATCACAAAAAGAAAACTACTTAAACTGGCATAAATCACAAGGCAACATACCCCTGTTTACTTTAATGCCTGTTAATCTGATACTATCTATAGATCTTTGATATGCAAATAACAGTTGATTATTTAATTTAAGTATATTTCCTGCTCTTGTGTTAGTGTTTATCTCCTCCGCTGGCCTTGTGTCTTAGTTGTTTTAGGTTGTGCTTTATATGTTAGGAACATCAAGGACATGTGCACCTGGTTTAGATTTCTGTTCTGTCATGCTGCTGCAGGTTACAGTATATCAAAAGACTCAAGACTATGAAAGAACAGAAGGCCAGATGGCTAATTTTGCATTTTGACTTTAATTAGAGGAAAGGGAAAAACAACACACTTTTCATATAGTCAGGTTATGCATTCAAAATGTTGCACAGGAAATCTTCCACGGAGGACAAATTAATCTAATTCTGACGAGCATGTGTCGCTGCCATTATTTGATTTGATTACAGTTCAAGTTAACAAGTTTCTTGACTTTGTGTTCAAGCAGGAAATTAGATGCATTTGTTCCCCCCGGTGACCCACACACACACACACACACACACACTACGGATCCTCCAATCAATCAGGAATCAATCAATATAAGCAAGTATCCAAAAGGCTTATAAAATGGCGGAAGCAAAGCATTGTCACTCCACCATTGATCTCCCTGCTCAATCTCCTTCGTCCAACTGTCGCAGGCATCTCATGGTCCCCCCCAGCTCCACATGTGCTCAACATGGCCCTGATGACCACTGTGGTAGTGTGTCCATGTGGGAATGGGAACACACTGCTGGTGCTTAGTGTGCTCTGGGGTCCTTTATTAACCTGTTATGAGCAAATGCTGCTAATATCCTGTTCCTGTGTTTGACGGTTGCATCTGGCTGAGTTGGGCCCATTTCTTTTATACGTTGGATACAATTGCAAAAGCTATGTCCAGTGATTTGCAACCTCTGGGTCAAGTCCCTCCTCAAGTGTCACCAGATAAGCCTGAGGGGTCAGTAGATGATTAATGGGAAAGAAGAGAAGAAAAAACTAAGTTCTCAAATCTGTTTTAGTTATTTCTTTTACTTTTCTCTAATCTATCCCTTTCTTCGGTGAAACAATTACCTCTGTGGCTCAAAGAATTATTAAATTGAAACCATGTGAGGAGTTTAGTGGGTGAAACATGGCAAGGGCCCGTTACACAGGTTTGATCTTCACAATCAATAATTGTTTTTTGTTGTAAAATCCTGTCCTGTTAAATAACTAAATACTGTCAAATGTAATGAAGCCAAACAAAATGTTAGACTTTTAAATTAAATGTGAGTTGAAGTACAATTGTAATCAGAAGTAAACTTAATTTTTTTTTTTACTTGCGCACATTCACCAACAAATAGGTGATGTTGTTTTTCTGAGCTACTTTGTTAGTTAGCAGGATAGCGCAAACACTACTCAACTGATTTCCATAAAATGTTTGTGGAGTGGAGCATGACCCCAATAAATTTTGGTGTGGATCCAGATTGGGGGGTGCAGGTTTTTTTCCCCACTTTATTTTACATTGCAAGATGTTTTTCAACATTTTACTTGAATTCTTAGAGAATAATTCATGAAGCTTGATGAAAAAAAAATTGGGCATGTTTAGGGCACTGTTATTTATGAGTGTGCGCAATTTGGTGCAGATCCAAATAAAAATGTGGATCTAATGAATTGAAATATGGTTTTATAAGGAGATTGGCGGAGGTATGCGCACTACTAAGTGCCACTCTGGTAATGACAATGAGAAGTAATCAATCATTTAAAAAATGAGATTCACTGCAGAGGAGTGTAGTTTTCTTTATAAGCAGTCGCTTACCTCTTTTATTCTTATGTTGGAAAACAGAGGAATAGGTTATTAGCACCATTAGCTCACCGATGTCATAAAATGTTTAAAGAAACCAGTTGCTGATTGGTATCATGATCTGATCCTAATAGTGATGTTAAGTTTGATTTGTGATATTACCTTTATTCAAAGCTTTGAAAGACTAATTCAAATGGTTTAAATCCCATTTATAAATGACATGATCAATGAATTTCCCTTAGTGTTAATAATTTATATCCAAATGATAAATACATCAAAGCTAAGAGTCACTTTATTTGTGCTGTCCTCATTCATTTGTAGAATTTGAGCTGACAGAAGGCTTTTACTTAACCACACACAGAAACAGACAGACAGAGCTCTGATGACACATTGCTTTTTGTATGTGTGAGGGATTACACATATCATGGGAGAAAATGTTCATACCAGTGTAAGTTTTGCCAGAACACTGCCAAATGCCGGTGATGTTGACCTTGAAATTGCTTCCCCTAGGCCACCATTTGAGAAAGAAAAAAAAAAAGTGCTGAGACAGAGAAGCCGGGCTTTTACAGTATTCTTCGTGACTCGCTATTAAATTTTGCCTGAAACACTCTTTTCACACAACAGAGGATGAAGAAGATTGTGAAAACGTAGGTCAAAATTAAAAAGTGAACTTTCCCATGTACATTGAGCAGAGATAACTACTGACATGTAGAGGCAGTTGCAATTATCCACTGCAATAATGTTACTTTATCTCTTAATTCATTAGTCATAAAATAAGCAGAATTCCTCTCACTTGCAGGCGATTATTTATTTTTGTGGGTATCACTTTATTTTCATGTGAAGAATGAGTTTTCACAGTGTAGTAATAAAGACTGTACACCACTGGTGATACTGCCCACTGCAACAAGCCTTGTAGGGAGCAATGTCAAGAGGCATTTCTAGTGATACACAAACCAGCAAAGCTTAGTTTCAGGTATGTTCAATATTTACAATTTAAGCACTTTGTCCCTATAGAAACAAATCATTTGGAAGTTTTCTCTTGCGTTAACTCTCCTATTCATCCTTCCTATCTGCAGCAACATTTGAGGAGTCATTGAACAGGGGGCTTAGAGAGAATGCCAACAATTTCAGCAGTTCACATGTTCCACATGACTAAACCTACAAAATGTAGAACTGACTATTCAATTTATGATGCCACTGAGATGTAAAATTTGACACTGCAGCATAGACAATAAATGGGAGACTTTGCTGACCCAGAAGATTTCTGTGTGAATTCTTGCAGCCAAATGAGGTTAAAAATCTGGTTCATACATTCTCTTATTATAGCAATGTACCTTGAGCGTGACAACACAAGTGTCACAATTTCCTGTCCTTCCTCTTTTTCCACGCTTTAGATAAAAATAATCATGAATCCATAATTTTTCCACCAAACTTTTAACAGTACAGTCCAGCCTAAGTATTTTCGTTTTCTGTTGTTTTGCAAATAAAATTTGATAATATAGTTTTAGTGTAGAGTATTTAATTATCAATGGCTTATGTCATTGAAGAAAGAACTGTGTGAGAGATATAGGTCTAGAGATTAAATATCTGTGGTTTCATGTTGTCATCTGATTAAACCACTGAACCTGGGTTTTAAGTAAGTTGTTATCGTTGAGCAGCAGCCGGCTCATTTCTATAGGGAAGTTGTGGGAGATGGTAAATCTACTATATTTTCTTAAACAGTGTTAAAGTGCTTGACACCAGATAACCTGTGAATGTAAACCCTGTTTGTTCTACACTTTCCGGATAGTGTGGATGAAATGACATGGGTGCACAAAGATGTTGTACACCTTATGCCACTCGCGAAACCAGACACTTCGTCCCCTAATGAATAAATAAATGTTTAAAATGAAATCTGATGAACATACTAAGATTTAAAACTTAAATGTCAGTGTTTGCCATTATAACGGATGTTTACCTTGATGATTTGGCCCCAGAGGAGTCTGGCTAGCCCTGATGATCCTGTGACCTTTCCAGGAGGCCAGCATGTCAAATTCCTTCCCTGTCCAACAATTGTGCTCGGGACAAGATATACTAACTTCTAATGAAATATGCTGAGTATTGTTATGGTAAACATAATTTAATTGAACATGAAATCTATCTTTTTTTAAATCAGAAAAAACTGCGTGTTCCAAACAAAGGGGGAAAGGGTATCAGGAAAATCAACAAAACACTTCTACAACCTTGCTCAAGACCCATTTAGTGTTGCATGTAGTGTACGATTTAGTTGATATCCTCATTTCATTTTTCTACCACTGAACGCGAGCTATTTAAACTGAACACCAAAAAGGTTTTGTCTCGACATTATCCACTTCACGTCCCTGTTTACTGAGGCATGATGGTTGTGTGTCGCATCCAAAGAAAGGTGTATCAGGGCTATGAAAAGGCTTCTTGTTGCTGTATTGGTTTGCTATTAATAGAAGACCAATTTTGCCTCTTTCCATAATATCACTCATTCTGGCATAACTCTGTTTTGCTTGGTTGCATTTTGAGTACAGTCTCTTGACAAGGCCTTTTATAGCCCTGTGCTGAAGTGGCAAGTTGTGTAATTTGGATATTTCTGAAATTAGAGCGTTTGGGTGCCACAAAGCTGTGGAATTTATCCCATCAAGGGTCACTTTTATGAACATTGGATCCACTCTGTTCTTCACTGCTAACAGCACGTAATTGTGTCTGGTTTTTCTCTGTCCTGAAAATTACAGTGTCAGATGTCTCCTGACCCTTTTGAGCTCACACATTCCTCTACTTCATTCAGAAAAAGAGAAGTGTTTGTCTCAGTTTGGAGTCAATTTTTGTACGTTAACCTGTCTGATGCAGATTGTCATTTATTCTTTCCAGTTTGCTCTTTGGTACTTCACTCAAATCAAAACTGGTATATTGTTTACTTGGTAGTGCTGATACTGTTAAATTACCATAAATGTAAGTTTATTTTCTATCTTCCTCACACAGAAGCGAAGGCTCAGAGGAGGCAGAGTCATGAGTGCACAAGAGGCACCCAATCCTGGTAAGGAGAAGGCGGACAGTGGGAGCGCAGCCACAGATGGCCCCTCACCAACCTTAGCCTCAGCCACCAAGACTACGAGTCCGGCACCCGTCACAGTTAAGAAAGAGCCCGGGATCTTCGAGACGAGCAACGGGAAAGTTGGCGATGCCAATCCTGCTGAGATCTGTGTTGTTATTGGAGGAAATGATGGAGGAGGAAGTGGAGGCGGATCACGTAGAGCTCCTACCGAGGGTATGTTTGCCCTTGGTACTCCTCCTCCAACGAAGAGCACAGACTCATGCATAGGTGTGTGAATATATGTATGTTGACTGCAGCCGTGCCTGATCTCTCTTGACCCTGGCCTTGCTTCCTGACCATCAAAACAGGCTGCACAGCATTTTAAAATGACATTTGAAAAAAGATCAGCAGTGGCATCTCCTTTAGCAAACAATGTCCTGCCCTCTGTGCAAACAGTTGACAGCTTGTTGCTGCTGTTGAATTTTTTTAATGTAATTTTCCAATCCTGTGAGCACAAAATACATTTCCTTAATCTCTTTTATAGAGAGAGGTGGCAGCTCAAATCTGCCAGGTATCTAGAAACCTGAGGAATGAACCCTAGATTAAGTGCATCGCTAGTGACTGCATCATTGGGGCTTAATGAGAAAGTGTTTCTTATGGCCAGTGGCTGGAAGCGTTATGTTTTCGGGTTTTCTGTCTGTTTGTTGTCTTTCCTATTCTTTAATATCTCAAGAATGCCTCAGGGGAGTCTCTTCAAATTTCCTACAAACAATCAGGGTTGACCTGGATGACCTGATAAGATTATGGTGGTTAAAGGTCACTCTGACTTCACAAACCCCTTTTTTTTTTTTCTTGGGAGTGCAAGATCATAGGTACGCGTCAAGAGATTCCTTTCAAATTTGGTATAAATGTTCACTTAGAGTTACAGATTTACTGATTAGAACCGGATGGTCAAAGGTCACTGTGGCCTCCCAAAACCTGCTTTCTGGCCGCTTGAACATGATATATCAAGTTCACCTTTAGGGAATTTCTTCAGATTGTTGCCTGGACTCATAGATGAAGTGATTAAATTTCAGTGGAGAAGGTCTCAGTGGTTCAAGTTTAAAGGTCATGTTGACCTCATTAAGTCTGGAGAAAAAACACATGTGTAAACTGAAACTGCTCTGATTGGTGGAGGTAAACAACCTCAGGGCGCTAATTCAAATTCTTTTGTTTGAATTTGAGTGAAAGAAGTTAAGCCTATGATAATGCTAATGAATATTGTTAATATAACAAGACTGACTAATCAAACTCCCCCCTGAAATAATTTGAAAGAATATACACTGTGTGTATGTGTGTGCAAATACATGTACTGTTTGCATATTCGGTAGCCACTGTCTTGCCAAAGCTAATCAGTCCAACATCCTGCTGTGAATTATACCTCCAAGAAATCTTTAATGCTTCTAGTATTAAGTGTATCTTAAATAATCTAAATAATAAAATAAAATGTTAGGAAGTCATTATACTTGAGAATAATTCCACAGCTTCCAAAATGATCATAAAGTTGAATTAACATCACTCTAAAACTAAACATAAGTACTTAAACTGCATTAAATGTAGCTTTGTGTACCTCATAAACTGGTCTCTTGAGTATAATTATTGTCACTTACAAGTATTTAATCCAGATTTTAGAGAAGTGTCCAGGCATCAGAAGCTCTGCAAGCGTTTCAGAGGAATCTGAGTTAATTTTAAGGTTAAGGATGGACTTCAATTCAGAAAACATGGATATTGGGTGCAATATGATGCTTAAGACAAAGAACATTAACTGACTGTTGTTTATATTTTGTTATTCCTTAGAGAACTGGCTTAGAGGGACAGTAGATACTCTCATGAGTATTACTAAGAAAACGAGACAGAACCAAGATCTTGCATTTATATTAGTTGAATATGCTGTATGTACAGGTATATCCTCCTGATAAAACTGTGCATTGTTTTTATGACACTGTTTTGAATTCTCATGCAGGCTCATATGTATGTGGGGTATGCGGGAAGAAGTACAAGTATTACAACTGCTTCCAGACACACGTCAGGGCACACAGAGGTAAGATACCCTAGGTTTTATGTATATGTAGTAATAAATGTCTGTTCGCTTTGTTTATTCTCTAGACATTATTGTGGTAATATCAATCACTTCCTCTATTTGAGTCATTCATGTCCTGTTTTCACCAGAAATCTTATTTAATCTATTTCGATCTATTTGAACCCAAGTGATTTTTCTCACTTTTCTTCCTTTTATAGAATCAGAGGCTATGATTACAGATACTTTACCCCAGACGCCCAACAGTGAGTACACTTTTGCAACACAATTGAATTCAACACCAATGCTAGCACAAGCTGTTTATTTCATACTCGGGTCATTTAACAGACATTATGTCGTTTTGCCAGTTTTTATAGAGAAGATTGAAAGAGTACACCACAATTTAACTAACTTAGCAGGCTATTCGTCCCCCTCATTGCCCCATTGTCAATCTTGTCTTATCACTGTAGTCCCCATCAACACAAGTTGACATCCCTTTGGCAACATCCAACTTTACATCAAACTCTGTAAAAAATCATGATCAAGGGTCATGATTTTTATTTGGGTGACCCAATATCAATTCTTAAAGTCTTCGCATTTGCACGTTGTTCTGTAAATCTCCATTTATTATTATATGTTGACAGTAAATGTAAATGTCTTCATGGTGGAAATTGAGTTATTACAATATGCACACACATTTTATATTAAGATAAAAAGGTATGTAGATGATATGTTGGAACCAGTCATTTGTTCGGCCAACTGGAAGTTTCCCTCCCAGCGGTTCCCTTGGTAAAAAGGTTGTGGGATTTAAATGGTTTTTGGATAATTGCAGAAAATAATTTGTGTGATGAACAAAACTCCATGGTCATTTCTGTCAAAAGATGATCTTTACAAATGAACACTACTTCTTTGATGTTTAAATCCTAAATACAATCACAGAAGTGAAAGCCCAATATAAACAACCTACACAGTCTGCAGTACTTCACTGTAACCCCCATTACATCTCAAACTTGAAATTCAATTTGGCATGTTTGCCTGTTCCTCAATTAAATTACCTCTTAAGGAATTCAATAATATTTTGGAAGAGCATGAGTATAAACATAAAGAGGCCGACAAATTGTGAATAGATCACTTGTCCTGTTTGGCCTGAAGACTTTTAAGGTTCCTAAAAATACTAACACTTTAAAACAGCTGATGTATTTTGTAATTATTATTATTATCATTATTATTAAAATAAAACAAGTACACCATTGTGCATGTTTTATAATAAACATTATATAATGTTTGATATAATCCCATTGCCTTTGGAACGAAGGTACCTAAATATCACAAACTGGGATTTAAGTTTCATTCCTGTAGCACTCTATAAATAATGAATAAGTACAGTCTATGTGGACCTGCCACAGTTAACAGGTATGTTGTGACTCAGGATGAAAAACTGATTTTGTCCGTTTTGTAGCCAATGTAGAGATCACGTCACTGAGAGGGATCAACTGAGAAAAGCCTGCACACTGCCTGAGCTCTGTCTGTGTTTGTTGAGGAGATATTATCTCAGGGATGTGAAGCTGTGCAGGTGAAGAGTGTGTTGTATTCTTTATTCAGTCGGTCCCTGTCACGGAGCTAACTCTGGCTAACAGCTGTCTGCAGATATCAGGCTGATGTCTTGTCAACACTAATGATTCAGATGAATTAGTGAGCAGACTTTCAGTTTCTCTTCTGTCTGTGCTCAAAGTGATAGAGCATATGCTACTTACACATTTCCCAGGATAAATTCTGAGAAGCACTTGATGATAAATTACTATTTATCTGTTATAACTAAAGCACCGCGAATTGAAATGAGTATGAAATATAAAATGAATCTATTCTGATATGGTTTCAGACCATATGTACAACCTGCTTTGAGTAATAAGTGTCTCATACAGGTTAGAATTTGGGGAAACTACATCTACATCTTCTCCCTATAATAAACATATCAATAAGTAATTTTAAGAAGTTACCCTGCTGGATACAGGATTATTCTTCATCACTGAAGAGTCAATTTTTAGTGAATGTGCACTGTAGGTTTCAAGTTCCCAAATCACACTTTTTCATGCAAAATATTGGACTGTTACTGGCTTCCTACTAAAGCATATTGCATTCACTTGAGAAAAAAAATCTGCTCTTTTAAATAAAACTGGATCTAACTACATTGTGTATCGTTCAACACTCTCAACGTCGGCAAAATGAGAGCTTATCTGGGGATTTTGAGGCTGTCTTGTCAATTCAGAAAAATAAAGAGCTGATATTTTTTTATCTCATGAAAACTTTAATAAGAAATTTTGAGATAATAATCTTGTCAATTCAGAAAAACGTTTTCTGCATTTCTACATGCAATTCCTCTGTGTAGCTTCCAGATTAATTGTCACACAAACACATGAAACTGAGAGCCTAAGGTAAGGATAGAGAACGTTTCCCGCTCAGCAGATGAAAGCAATAACAAACTCTGCACATAAGCCATTCTGCACAGTGAAGGTCAAACATCCAGCCGCAGTAACAATAAGCAAAACACATTTTTGAGGGGAGGGGGATGGGGCTGGCTTAAAACCGAGCCAATTTAAATTGATGTCCTCATACCAAAACAGTGACACACTGGACCTTCTTTGTCTAACAACACCAGCTCCTCTAATTCAACAGAGGTAAACCTGAAACTACCCATAAAAATAAATGGCGGCTTGCAGGTATGGGGATGTTGCCTCTTTTTAATGGCCTCATATATCAGCTGCCAGGGCCTGTATTTATCAGACATCTTAAAAATCACTCCCAGGAATCGCTGTGAAAGTTTGATTAGGACTAAAAATACTCTTAACTTCACAGTAGTACTTGAGTTATTTATAAAGCTTCCTACAGCACTCTCAACAATCATTACGTGATTTTGTACATCGCTTAAAGGCAGCAGCAACAACATGGCAGAGAGAAGAGATGGACCAGTCTTCTTTATTGAGCTATTGAGGAATAAAAACACTGTACAACCAACAGTCTGTGATATTGTAAATAACTAGGGCAGGTAGAAAATGCTGATAGATTTAATTCTTTGGAGGATGTTATCTGCTCTGTAGCATTTTAGTTGATGCCATATATTGAACTTTATAATGACTAGCTTTCCAATTTGTATTTTTACATAGGACTTGCCTTTATTAGCAGTCCAAGGGCCCCCCTGAAGAACGTAGAAGCAAGTAAAGATAAAACAAGCCAAGGAAAATCATAACCTGCTTGACGTTTAATTAATTTAATATATACAGTATTATTTATTTATGGTTGACTTAAGAGATGTTAGTGATCAAAAGAAGTTTAAAGCTCAAGTTAAAAGCAGCACAGTGAAGATATGGCATGAGTCCAAGCTTGTGTGCAATGAGCAGTTTCTGTATGTGAAATATCCGGCACTAAAGGAGTGCAGGTACTGAAGAATCATTTTGGCTGCAGCGTTGTGGAGGAGTGCTCAGAGTTGAAGAGAGTATTTTTGGGAGCGCGGCAAGAACAAGCTTTTCGTGGTTCTGACCAAGTGGGCGTTTAGACCCAAAACAGCTCCACAATTAAAAAAAGATGCAGGGGGTGGTAGGGGGTTTGGCTTCAGGTACTGAGTGAGACCAGGAAGTTTCATCATCAGATGCCAAAACACACTTATACTTTATGACAGGATTAAACATCTCTAGAGAGTTTATCACACTGACAGCAGTGTTGTATTTTTGTTAATAGTTGCCAGGTAGCAGAGGAAATACAATAACTTAAAAAAAAATTTGACCAGTGTGTTGTCTGACCAGATTCCACAGCATTACATCGAAGTGAAAGATGAGCCTCATTCAACGTCTTTTCTGGATGACCCAATGTTTTATGGGAGTCCTGTTGCGACAACAGACTGGTCCTATATAAATTAATGTGTGTGTCTCGAGCTTTCAAAGTTGTAAATCAGTTCTGAAGACTGAGGGTCCCTCATGTTTTTTTTTTTTTCCTTTTTCACATTGAACCAAGCTTAAAGAGCTGCCCCAGTGCACGTTGCTAGAATTTCTGCTGGCATACTGGAATTAGAGCGTTATGTTTAACAGAACAAAGTCGGCATCAGTCCCGTCAGGCTCTCGCTTTTAAACAGACACAAAATTGAAAATGTGGCATTGATACTTGTCTTTCACCTTTGTCAGAGTTAAAATGAAAACTCAATTAACAAGCATGACCCTCTCATGTTGATTGTGAAATCAATTATAAAATGGCATTTGGATTGGCAGACCGTGTGCCATCTAAACTGCTGTCACTTTGAAGGTAAAGCTTTAGGGCTTTAAGGCTTGTTTTCTTAAATCTTACACGGTCATCCATCAAAACCAGTGGGCAGGAATTAACATTGAGTTGGCCGAATCTTTATAGAAATGCAGCAATCAAAAGTGCATCCACTTACCTGTGCTTGAATCAGTCATGCTTTATGAAGCACTGACGAACACCAGGAACTCACTAACTTTTGATAGTAATGTTGTGTTAATTGGTGGGGGAATGGAATATGTATTGTTTAAAAGCCTCCAGGTGTAATAAATGCAATTGACGTCCGGCCCCCTAATAATCATTGTAGTAGCCGTATTTCTATGTGGCCAATTAAACATAAATTGCATTGGCCCCTTTGTGATGTGAAGGAAGAGGATGTTTTGAATCTACTGTATTAGCTTATCTGTGCCCCCTTATATCATTCTTGTGGGACAGCCGTTTGGTATCTAAAGATATTGAAATACATTTTGACAAAGTGGATCTAACTAACTAAAGTGTCAAAAGACTCGAAACCGATCAGTCCAGTTTAGAATAGTTCATATTCTGCTGTAGAAATACCTCAGTAGTCGGCCAAGAAAATTTTTCACTCTGCTACGAGATGATACAACATTTGTCACATGGGTGTGTGAGGTGAGGGGCCTTCAGCCGGGGCAGCATCAGTAAACCCAGTTTTGTTGAGAGAAGGACAGCCTGTTCCGCTGTCGAGGGAAGCTTAGAAATTGATTTTGTCTTCCACTTACTCTGTTGTTTATGCAACAGATTGCACTCACAAAAGGATTTCACTGTGGCAAACCAGAAGGCACTTGAGGTGTTAATTGCCGACAGCCACCTGGCGACACAGTGAAATCCACGTCCACAAAATAAACAAGAGCAGAACAAGTCATCTGCATCCCTCTTTCAATCCCTAAGTCCCAGCCATTGATTAGATGTTGATGCACAAGCACAAATTGATATTGGCATCATTTGGGTGAGAACATTTTAATTCAGCCAACCCAATGTCACTGTTTCTTGTAAAAGGATGTTTACGAATAATTCCAAAGTAGGCAGTTGTAAATCGACCTTGGTAAACCTGTCAAATAAATCTGCACGAGGAAGTGCTTCTGTAAACATCTGAGTAAAGATACAGAAACATAAAACTGTAAAACTCAGCACACATTTTTTTACAGGCAGCAGTGAGAATCCAATCACTTAACTCACACCATCTCATTTATTTATATATTTGTTCTACACCTGTACAATCTTGATTCTCCTGCAGATTGATTCTTTCAAATACGAGATATCCATAGCATCTTTTCTACCTCTTGTCATGTCGTGACCATCACCACCATACGCTGCTTGCAAGAAACCACACTTGAATATCCAGTCATATGCACACACTGACAGATTTCAAACTAAGATGCAAAGATAATTTACAATTTCATTCTTAAGAACTCTACTGTATATTTATTAGAATTAATATATTTTTGAATTGTTTGCATAATTTGTATATATATATTATATATAAGCATTGACCAAATTTTTGCATTGGATAAATTAAAGATGGACTTGACCCGATTTTTCTGTTTATTTTGCATGCATGCATACAAGCTTGCAAAGAAAAATTTTAAAAGCTTTATATACATGCAGCTATTACATGATAAAATAATAAAATCAATCTTAACTTCTTTCACTTTTCCCCTCAGGGATTCATCTGCCTATTTGTCTTGTTTATCTGATCTCCTTCACCCTCCCTCTCTGTCTGTCTGAGCTAATGCATTCAGATCACATCCTTTGTGTTTTAAAACTTGCTTCTTTGTTCATCTTTGTTTTTAAAATGCAGAATGACTAACAACAAAACTCTGCTCTCTCTGCCCTTGTCAAAAATACGAGGCACCATGAAATTCTCCAATGCAAATTAATTGAGATAGAAAAGCTTATAGTCAACATAGTATCTGCCAATTAAATAAAACCGCTAAGTGTAATATTATAGCCAGTAAAAAGTCAGAAAAGTTTAGCTATTTAAAAAAAAATGTTAAAAGATCAAGGAGTAATTTAACATCTCATATATATCCAATGTTTATCTGCATATTCCCATTAAAACAATAACAAAATTAAAGAATCCTTCCTGTGAAATGTAGTCAAAAAATATTGCATTTTAAAAAGAGGTTTTATTAGACTTGGTTGGTATCGCTACAGAAGTTGCTGAATATTTTTACAATAATAAAGATAAAAAAAAGTAATAAGTAACTGATGAGGCTCAGAATAAACATATAAAATGTCATAAATAAAAAAGTATTTAAAGAGCAATAGATTTCCAAGGTCCCTTGAATTTAGTTTTCACATTATTTCTTTTAGTCCTGAGTTACTCTGCATTGAATGACTCCACTGCTTGTCATTGTCAGGGATGTCCATGCTCTGCCTGACTGTGTTAGTCACGTATATAAATGGTGGCCGCCTCTCTCTCTCTCTCTGTGTCAATCTGCAGACAGCTTCCGTTACTCCTGTGACATCTGTGGCAAGAAGTATAAATACTACAGCTGCTTCCAGGAGCACCGTGACCTGCATGCAGTTGATGGTAACAAGGAGTTTTTGGACCGAATGCATGAGAGTTTATTTCTTCTTTGAAACTTGCAAGACTTGAACTTGAAATCCATTCACATGTAAAATTTCTATTTCACACTGTCTTCTCACTGCAGAACCAAGCAAACATGGAGTGGAATTGCAAAGAGGAGTAGATCAGAAAAAAAATGGGAGCATTTAATTAAAAAACAACAAAATACTCCAAGTGAGAAGTAACAGCCTGTCGCTAATAATAGTCCATCACAGGTGAAGTGTTATTCAGGCAGACTAGTTCTTATTTCAGCAGAGGTGAATAAAGCCTGCTGTTTTAAATTGAGTATCTCCCCTAATGTGATTCAGACTATGGAAGGTAGAGAAGGTATAAATATGTAAAAAACTAAAATGGCACTCTAAAACCAAAGCCAAATGTCTCCAGTCGTTTTTGCGGAATCTTGCTAACTGACGCTTTTGGTGGAGGCAGTCAACAGTTGGATGCCTTTGCCATGTGTTGTTTTCTGAAAACTTTAAACTTGCTGTAAACTTGCTGTAAAGGATTTCAAAAGTTTTCTTACAATGTCTACACAAATCAATGGTTGCTTGTCAAAGAAATTTAAAGACCAGATACTCAACTTTTTTGTTTTAGCTTCACTGTACCCTATTTGGTTTTGTTTGAAGAGCAAGTAAAATGCAGCAAAGCTCGTGTATATGACCAAAATGACATATGACAAAGATGCAAGATGAAATTTTACAAATTGTCCTTTTGTTTCAGATCCTTATGAACAGGTAGTGTTACCTGTGGATGGCCTTAAAGATGAGGAGCCAGTTGAACCCTACCAGAAAATCGGTCCAAGTAAGACTGTTTGTTTTTGTTCATTTTAAACTATGTTCATTTATTTCTATAGAAAATGCTGGCAAATGGTGACTGGAAGCTTGACTTATACAGATTTACCAAAGCAGCACAAGGTTATAAAGCTCACATTAAATACAGTCGTGTCAGAAGGAATTTGCGGCTGCACTTCTACCCTTTGTGTTGTTAAACACTGCAAAAGAAACATGGCCAAATTGGGATCATTTGTAACACATTATTTAGAAGTTAATCGATATTTGATTTAGGTAATATCCTGATGATTATTCAAAAGAATTCTGACTTAAAACACATGTGAACTTGGCATTGAAACTCCCATTACACATGGACAGCTTGATTCCACCTGTGTCCAACTGAGTGGTTTGGACACAGTTTGTAATGAAAGCCGTAAGCCGTGGAGATGATCCATTTTTCAAAAGATAACACTAAGCATATGAGCTAACTCCGCACTGAAAAGGTTTCAGAACATGAGTCCAAAAGTCCTCCTTCGCAGGGGAAAAAGCAATCGCCCATCTCTGCAGAGACCGTGGGTTCAATCGACGGCAGCGAGTGTCCCTTCAAACACAATTGGCAGTGTTCGCAGGTGGGAAGCCTGCACTTGTCACTGCACTAATGAATCCTACTGATTGGGGAGGGGGGGGGGGGGTAGGTAGTGTGAACCTCTACACACTATGCAGGGAGACCCCTGTGTTTATTTTATTATTGCTAAACGTAAATTTGTTGGATGGGCATTTTCAGTCGGTGAAAGATCAGAATCACCAGCACTCTGTTAGGACTTGTTCTGCTTCTCCCTCATAAGGCATTGTTCACTAAATAATCATCTGCTTTATTGTTTTTAATGAGCACAACTAATCCAACAAATTGAATCTTGATGATATGACACAGGTTTTTTTCACCAGCATTGATGTGAATGAAAACAAAGCATTGTTTGTGTGTTTTCTCGTGGCCAGAAACTGGGAGCTATGTTTGCGAGTTCTGTGGGAAGCAGTACAAGTACTTCAATCCATACCAGGAGCATGTTGCTCTTCACACGCCGATGGGTGAGCTAGTTTTGTTAAGGCTTAAAGCTGCTATGAGAGGGATTGGAACATTTCTTTCGCAGAATTTAAAGTCTTAACTTCAGCCATAATTTTTCTTCGGAACATGTATGACCCTTTTTATAGTTAAATGTTTAGAGGAATGTTGTATTTTAAATGTCTGAACTATCTCCAAGTAACTCTGAGAACATTTCCTGATGCAGGGGCCTTTGATATGAAGGCATCACGGGTACAGGAATGTGGCAGTATAGACATGAGTAAATTTGGCCACAGCCAAGCTGCCAAGATAAAAAGTAAGCATCATTTTATTTCCTCTCACATTTTTTCAGTATAAGGTTTGATTGATCGTGACATGCACAGCAAAGTGTACACCCCCCATAACTCTGTAAACCGAACATTTATACTTTAGACACAGACACAGTACCAAGATGCACCTTAATAATTTGTGAGTCCCTAGAACAGTACGTTTTTTTCATCATTTTCCCAAGAAGAGTATTTACTAGAGCCTGACCAATAAAGGGTTTTGGGGCCTGATGGCAAAACCAATATATGTAGGGCTCATGTATATTTCCACATCTAATCCATTATATTTGCTATTGGTGATGTAGAAGCTGAATGTTTTGTATTTGACTGTAGATACTGACCTGACAAATTATACAGTTGTTGAAATACGTCAAATTTAACAGATTAATGTTGGTAAAAAAAACTCAGTGAATTTGAATAGAAACTAAAGACCACCTGCCTGAACTGCTGAATAACGTCTTTTTTAAATGGCAGCACGACTCCTGAGTACACCAGCAGTCATGATATTGCCTGAGCTGAGTTTGACCAGAGACCATGACAATAATATCAATTCTTCTGTGGGAGCGCATTGAAAAGGGACACAAACCTACCACACAATGGTTAAAGTGTGTTGTACTGAGCCAAAAAAATAAGGATGTAAGTGGACCCTCAGAGATTCGATGTGAGGTTCTGGGTCACATTGGCCTTATCGCCGTATTTCTGGGAAACTATTAACCTTTGGTGAAGGATTATAAACGTTTTCTTTTCCTTGTTATGATTGATTTTTTTTTTCTTTTTATTGCCTTAAGCACCTAACCACATGAAAATGGTTTAAAAATATTGAAATTACATTTAATAAAGATGACTTGTCTTCATTTTAGATTTTTAAGGTTGTCACTTTAAAGCTATTTTCTTATTTCTAGTCAACCTAGAAATGACTTAAATACGTTTATACAAAGATGTGAATTTATTATTTTTATATAATGTAAACATTTTTATATACATTACTTATCATCAATAATGTAATTTTAAATAACAGTTGCCCAAACCAGTTTTCCAGTTGTCACAAATCACTGACTCTTCTCTCTACGGTTCTGTATTTTGTGGCACATGAATCCCCCCAATCTCTCTGCGAAGAAGCTCTCTGCCATAAAGGACTATTTAAAGCATCGCACACACTCACATCTTAGAAGTGGGTCAATAAGATGGAATGAAGAAGCAGAATTAAACCCATATTTAAATGTAATATGAACATTTGGATCCTCTGTCAAGCCTGTTAGTGTGATTGATTTGCATGCTAAACTAAAATTAAGTGTAAATTGCATGTCATTGACTTGGCTCCATCGTAACTGATGTGTAGTTAATAACATGGCCATGCTAAACATTATTTAGCATGGCCATGTCCCTCATTGTTTCTGCTGTGTTTTCACCAACAGACAGTCCATTCAGGCGGAAACTGGAGACTGCGATTCAGTCGAGTCTGGTCGACACAAACAGCTCGCAGAATTCAAGCGGTGAGCACTGAGCCACTTTAGCTGCTTTCAGACATGCACTGAACTCCGCAGATCCTCCATATTTTCTCCGGAGGAGGTGCATGTGTGAACGCAAATGTCCGAGTGAGACTGCCTGGCCTTCTAGTATAATGTCCGTAGATATCCAGGAGAATCTGATGTATGAACACAGCGGATTCATTTTGAGTGAGTGGGGGGGTTGATGACGCTTCTGACCCGCGACAGACACAATTAAATTTTTTTTGCAAGAGTAAAATAAATATCTTTCAGTGAAAAATCAGTGTCTAAGAGTATTTCTGGCTGAACATGTAAATCAAGTGGGAGTAGAGGATTTACTGTATGTAGAGGTTTGCTTGACCTACCTTGCATCAGTTCTAACCATTTAAAACTCAAGTCCAAGAGCTCTATTATCATTATTCCCTTACTCTACACTTGCCCATGAAGATGGAGACATTGTCGAACACAAATTTGTCATCAGCTTTGGCTCCGTCAACTGCTGCCACACGTCACTTAGTGAATCAAAAAGGGTTTTAAAGTTACAGGCCCGCAAAAACTGTTTTTGTCATCTTTTTACTGTGAGCATTTTCTGACTAGTTACAAAAGTCCTGCTTGTTACTCAGTAGAGCTCTCTGTTGTTGTCATTTTCACACTGCTTTAAGGTCACTTGCGTTAAATTGGGAAAAAGGTGAGGTCACATTACTGTACGTCAATCATCAATATTAAAATAGAAATCTGATGAGATCAACTCAAACCCACTGTTGGGTTTGTATGGTTTTCAAAACCCTGGTTGCAGTCTTCACAAAAGGCCAGATAAATATATCTTTTTTTACCTCCAAGGTAAAAATATTCAATAAAAGTAAGCAGGCTCATATTCAGTTGAGCCTGCTTACTCAACTGGCAAAAAAAACGCAGGAGATCTAAGACACCCTAACCCTGGCAGCAAATGATCTACAAAAGGAAATTTAAAGTTCAACCAAAAAATCTGAACAAAGCCAAATTCAGGTTCAAACAACAGTTCCAAAAAGTCCTTAGTCTTTGTAAAAGTCAGGGTTCAGGGGCAGATCCTAACACCCACTTAACCCCAATGGAATGGATTCAAACTGTGTGACTTTAAAAAACATTTTAACAGCGAAAAAGCTGATGTTTGCCCCTTTTCTGGATGCTTGAATGTTACCTGCAGTATTTTTCCATGGGCAGCAGAGGTACTGTGCTCAAATGAAAACGTATGAATATTTGAAAACATATTCTACATTCTATATGTGTTTCAAATTGTCTCAAATTCATGAAATCATCAGATGTAGATTTCTTCAAGGTTTCTAAGGTTATTTTAGCTCGTACTTTGTTCATGCTGTGCTAATGTGTTCTTGTTGATGAAGTGGCATAACTCGAACAAATATATCAGTCCCCTTCTTCGTAGGGTGTCTAATGAGCGGATGATTCAGTGCATATGGTTCTGAAATCATGACATTTGTACCTGTAATAAACACTGTATTTAAATTGATTATATAACATTATAGTAACATTCACTCATTTAGGTGATGCTTTTATCCAAAATGACAAAATACAGAAATGTAGAGTAAATGCTTTTTGATTGTGAATCAGCCGTGCGTAAGTTAATGTTAAAGATTGAATTAATATAGGAAAAGAGCATGAGGGTGCGGCTCCCTCTGAAAACTTGTATTAACTCTCTGTCTTCTTGTCCACAGGAACTCCGAGCCCTCTGGTGGCCACGTCCTTCTCTACAACGCCGAGTAAGTCCCACCCCACCTTCCGGCTTAAAACGACATACGCATGCTGCACTCCTTCTCATTTCACCTTTTTTTCTGGTATGCTTAAATTTTTGTTAACCTGTCATGGTTTTTGCACAAAATAGTTTTCTCTGTGATCCACTGTGATAAAACAGATGTTTTACATTTAGCTACATTACCACCAGTAGTCTCATCGTACATCTGGATTATGTCCAGACACACAGTAGCTTTGGTCTTGTGCTGACTGACAGCTAAGCGTTCTTGCATTTATTTGATATGAAACAGTAGAAAAGAGACGGTAAATTAAGATATTGGAGGTGGTTGACATGCGAAACAGTTCTCCGACCAAATTCTAACTTTGGACATCAAATTCAAATGTGGCATTTAGATTTGGGCAACCCAAAAAAATACCTCATCTTGTTCAGACTGACTCTCAGAGCTGCTCCATGTGGCAGAGGTCCAGTATAGATCAGGGATAACTGAGGCTAGTAGGTGGACAGACACGCAGTATTTTTTACTTCTGCCTCCAACAAAGAGTCAACACTCTTCTGGGCCTTGTGATTTTTTAGAACCCTACACTTGTGGTGCCTGTGGCATCCAGTTCCAGTTCTACAACAACCTGCTGGAGCACATGCAGTCCCATGCTGGTGAGTCCATGACTACAAATGCATGTTAAGCTCGACAGGGAGATGAATGAAAAATGTGAACACACCCTCAGAGGCTGCAATGCATGTGAAAGTTTGTACAATTCCACGTAATCCTTTTATTGTTTCCTGAGGTTTTGTTCATGGAATTGTTGTACACAATACAACATTTGTAGTAATGAGGGTTGTTGCAGATCTGGATCTGAGGCTGCAGGATACAGTTTTTGTTTAGTGCATCGTACATGTCACCATTCGAACATTCCGAAAACACATTGTCCATTAGTTATGTCTGAAGGGACTAATTAGTTAGTATCAAGAATATCAGAAAAAAAGACCATGTCCATGTCCACAAAATTAGATAAAATATAGATTTATAGTCCTATGACAACGGGAATAGCAAACAAATATTTAAGAAGCTGTAACTACCAAGTTCTGTATTTTTTACTCGATAAACTACTGTGGTGTTGTTTGTTTACCTTTATATATTAATCGTGTTGCCTTTCTGTTATCTGGACAGTTTTTAAAATACTGTCAAGACTTCAACAATGTATATAACCCTAGATGGTTTTTTACTTGAGGGAATCTGCCGTCAGGTTCTTGCCTCTGGTATAACTTCTGTGAGTCTGACTTCATTTAATAAAATGCCAAGAGTAGCTACTGATCTTGTCTGAAAATTGACTGAGAAAGAAAATCTGCTTTTCAGGCATAATTTGTCAATGAAATACTCAGGGAGGCTAAGTAAAGTATTTCCTTTCTTTCTCTGTCTCCTTTTTTATTTTTCTGTCATGATTTTATCCTTTACTTTTTACTTCATTTATCTCATTTATTCTCCATTGAATGTTAACAATATCACCACCTGAACTCGACCGTGCTCCTCTGTGTCTCCTCAGCTGACAATGAGAACCACACCAAAGGGGAGTCTCCCAAAACCTCCTCAGCCACGGGTCCTCAGGAGCAGCTGTGGAGAGGTTCTCAGGCTCCGGCCCATCCCTCAGTTAAACTACAAATCCAGCCTCAAAGTATCTCCCAGAGAAACCACACACTCAGCCGTAAGTACCGCCGTCAACCACATTTATTGCAGACTTTGTTATTTATTGTTTATATGGAGATTTGAAAAGGTGTGAACACGTTGTGGCAGTGGCTCTTTGAACACTTTGTTGTGAGTTTTGTTTTTATGGTGTCTTGGTGGTTAAGAGATTTACCGCATAGCTGCAATGTCCTTGGGTTTGATATCAGCCAAAAGGGACCATGAAGGACATGCTAACTAATTGCTGTCATGACAATTGTATTTGTGAGTTGTTTTTTTATATCAATGAATTTTGTAAGTCGCTTTGAATGAAAGCGTCCGGCAAATGACATCTGATGTAAAATATAAAGTCATGTCTGTTTCCATGTTAATACCTTTTGATTCTGTGTTTTCTGTCAATGTATCAAATTATGGTTACAATGCCACTACTCATCTGTTTTGTGTTCTACTCTGTTTTCCTATCATTCATCTGCTGTACTGGCAGAAAATAATGGACTACCTGAGAAGGAGCGACAGCAGGTGGCTGAGCGTCTCTTACGGGTAATGTGCTCAGATCTGAGTATGCTAAACGTGCTTAACAGCAAGGACTTCCTGAAGTTGGCACAAACCTTCGTGGATACGGGTGCTCGTCATGGTGCCTACTCCACCCGTGATGCTCTTGGCAACATGAGTGCCTTGGCACTGCGTCAGCTGCCCCGCATGTACAACCAAGTCAAAGTCAAGGTCACGTGTGCCCTGGGCTCCAACTCCTCACTTGGCATCGCCGTCACCTGCCACGCCCAGACATCTGGACCAGATGCTTGCTTTGTTCTCACAGCCTACCAGGTGGAGGGATCAAGACTGAAGCGCTATGTGCTCGGTGTAAGGGAGGCCGAGCTCAGGGAGGGGCCTGAGCAGATTCACCACTGGGTCCAGAATGTGCTCTCAGAGTTCGTCATGTCAGACATTCGCACTGTGTATGTCTCGGAGCCCCGGGTGTGGGCAGCAGGATTTGCGGGATCACCTCTGGGTGGCGGTGGCCGGGGGAGGATATGCCTGCGATGCGCGGGGTGTTCACTCGGTGCTGTTGTCCAGGCTGTCCTTGGGAAGCGCAGCCTCCAGGCTCGAGGTCTTCATGAGTTGGCCGAGCTTCTCTTGTCTTGCAGAGATATCGCCTCCTCCACCACACTGGCTATCCGTGACGAACAGTTCAACAACACATCCACGAGCACAGCTGACGAAGGTTCACAGGGCAGCGCCGCACAGAGCCCCACTCCTCCTTGCTGGGATCGCATGGCTGAAGCTCTTCTGCAGGTCCATGTCCACTTTGAACAGATCTGTGAGGCTTATGGACGCAGCAAGTCCACGGCTCCTCTGCTCCAAGGTCTCAACAAGCATCTGCTCGGCACGCTGGCTTGTCTGTTGGCCCCTCTGCGCCTGGCAGCTCTGGAGCTGAGCAGCCAGAGGAGACCAACCTTACAGCAGGTTCTGCCCGTCTACCTTCGCCTGGAGAAGTTTTTCACATCTAAAGCGGGGGAGGCTGGAACTGGCACGGCTAGCAAACTCTGCCACTACTTCCTAGAAGCACTAAAGGAAAACTTTAAGGTACTGAACTGGCATTGGTTTTGCTTAAGTTTGTTAAATCGCTGTTGCTATAAAAGGAAAATTCTGCAAGCTGGGTTATGTTTATTACTCTAATATTTAAACTCATTACGCTACAAAACCAAGCAGACGTTGTGAATAATGTATGATATGCAGGTATTTTTTATTGAAAATACGTAAACATGATTACAAATCTGACATGTCAGCTTTTGGTGCTTGAAGGTCAATGCAATCACTAAGTACACAGCTCTTATGGGGGGAAGGTACATTTGAATAATTTGTTTTATGAAGGACTGAGAGTCACTAAATGGTTTGTTTGTCTCCAGGTTGAACGCGCTCACCAGGTCGCCATGATCCTGGACCCTCAACTCAAGCTACGTTCAGTGCCAGCCTACCAGCATGAAGACATAATCTCCCGTGCATGTGAAATGGCTACTGAAAACCGTGATGGAGGTATGACAGGTGGTGGAGGTTCGGGTGGTGAAGATCGGGACACTGATGGCCCTCCAACTCCTAAAATAAGCCGCATAGAGGGAGGTGGAAGCAATGGCGGCACCTCAAGGAGGACGCCCACATGCAAGGTGTCTGGTAGCGACGACGGTCAAAGCCAAGTCAGACAAGAGATTTTCCAGTACCTGGCTGAGCCTCTTCTCCAAGGCACACCCGATCTCCTCCAGTACTGGAGCTCAGCAATGGGCGACAAGTTTCCCAGGCTCTCTCGCCTGGCACTGTGGCTCCTCGCCGTCCCTGCTGTGGGCATACGGGGCGAGTGTGTGACTGTGTGTGAGCAGAGCCTGGCCATGAAGAGGAGGCAGCAGGTAACCACTGAGGAAATGAACAAACTCATTTTCCTTCGCTCCAACATGGGCTAGAAGAGAAAACCCAACCTACCCTTATCAACCAAACGTTCACCTCCAACAAATGACTCAAGACTATTATTTATATACTGTAGGTTTAGACCAACTGTAAGCTTCAATGTGTATGGACATTAAATACAGATATTTACAGGAAAACTCACATTGTATAGGTCGCAAACACCCATAAAACAGCTTATTACATATTTTATATGGAGAAAGGACTGTTGAAAAGTACTGTCGAGAAAATGTAGGGGTGGAACGTTCACTCTCAAAAGATCGTCCCGTTTGGTAGCCATCCTCGGTTTGGGAAGCACATGTCAGCAGGATGAGTTTGGGTTTTTTCTCTCGGCCAGTAAATTGAATTCCTCCAGCCTAACAACTTAACCGCTACGAGGCTATGATGCTGTTATTCCCACTGGATGGCAACATTTTCAGGTAAAATCTGGTCTCACTGCTTGAAGCTACTGTCATAGACCTCTGAAAACAGTCATTTATCAAAGACATTAGCAGTAAATACTGTAGCATGTACAGTAGGTTGTATAGTAATTGTTTTCATTGGTGTATGACAGAAAAACAAATCAAGTGGCGAGTCTTCACTGCCATTGTATCGCTGACAATTAAACCAGGTTCATGATTTACTGTCCCACGGGAGTTCTGAGCTAATTCATTACAACTAATTTGGTGGTTGCACCAGTGCTCTCTAAATGTAGATGCAGATCATTTACATGCATATTTCAACCAGACGGGTAAAAAAAATCCAGCTGATCAAACCTTAACACTGATATGAAGCCTTCCTCCTTGTTTATGATACTAATAGTGAGGAAGACATGGAATGGTTTGACTTCTGTCTACCTTGAATGAAGGAGAACCAGGGCTTATTTGACTCCACAGGCCTTTTATTCCAGGAAATGTAGTAATATAAGAAACCTCACGTAGCAGCTCTGCAGCAGAAATGCTTCCTCTGTGATCAGACACGTGTGACCCGGGCTGAAAGCAGAAGTCAAACTGTCAAACTTCCAGTGGTTTACTTGTGCTCATCACACAAAGAGGGCTGCGTTGTATCAGAATCTTTTTCTGGTCAGCATTTACACTCATTCCATTCAGCCTTACGATAAATTACCTTAGCAGGATTGCACCAACAAGGAATTAAAGAAACAAACTGAATAAATAAATCTTATATTATCCTTTTAATACTTGATGGTACAACCCAGCCTGCATGTCAGTAAATACACAGAAATAGCATGTTGATGACATTTAGTCTCATTTGATGATATTTTACAGAGTTGGTCAGTCCGTTCTGTGAAAAGACACCTACAGCTGTGTCTTTACGCTGCATTTAAACACCTCTGTCTCCATTAGCCTTCAGTTAAAGCTTCTAGATAAGTGGTCGACCACTGTGCACGTGCATGTCTAATTGTGTATCTGTTTTCAAAGCTCAATTGGAAAACATCTCCACAGGAAAGACATGATAGCTATTTTATTTATTATCCTTTCCTCATTCTTCACTCTAATACAAACATTGTCTTCCTTATGTGAGCTACACATTTCCATTTCTTTAAGGCAATAAGCTTTATCCTAGGGCAGAGTTTCTGACTTTCTCTATTGAAATTGACTGTTGTCATGATTCTCCCACACTTTATTATTATTAACAGTATATATTATTTTTCTCTTTGTGAAATCAATGGGATTTTCTCAGGAAGGAGTGCACCCAAGCAGGCACTGCCACTTTTTCCTCACTGAACCTAAAACATGTCCTCACTGAACCTAAAACACACCAAACTGTGACCTCAATGCCGAGGCATGAACTGAACCGTGACTTTCTGCGAAACGTTCCACCCCGAATGCAGTTGGTGCCATTTGCAACAAACTCAAAAGAAAAACAAGTATCTGTTTATGAGAATCTATTTCTTTCAGGACGAAACACACTCTGACAGTACATTCGTTAAAGTCGCCACATGCATACTGATGAAGTCAAGTTATTTATTTTTTTATGGATTCTAGAAATACATTTACACGAGCTAATACCTCCTACAAATGACTTGGGTGAATGGAAGTTATACTGTAACGTGTGTTTGTTGCCTCTGGTACTAATCAAGTCAAATACTATTGTCATTTTATGTTTTTTGGGCCTTAAGTCTCTTTTCATGTGATCACCTTAAATCCCTCGAGTCAGAGCCGACATCATGCCTTTATATTGCTGTTCAATGGCCTTCTTTTCACCATCTTTTCTAAAGCTTGTAGTTGTCGTTCATCACTCCTGTAGACTTCAAAGGGACTTCTGGCCGATGGTTGGAAACATTGTCCTCTGGTGGTCAAATGTGTACTTTTTAATCACGGTGGGCAACTGTGGTATTTGGAAAGAGCTTTGTTCCAGTGTTCCCAAGTTTTCAAAAGGTTGAACTAACGGAGCACGTTTGCTTTTACTACAACCTCTCAGTGTGTAAAACAGGTCGTCAGGTCATGAATCATACGAACATGAACACACACAAGCACAAGTATCTACTTTTAAGACGTGTAATGAAATGACTCAGTCACATTTGCAGGTCTACACCTCAATATTTCTATTGAGTTTATTTTTTGCAGAGGCTATATCACCTACTCCCGATTTGAATAAAAGATATTTAATACTCACACATAAAACTACAATGAGATGGGAATGGTTGAATAAAAAAAGGCCAAGGACAAATCGGTCTCACTAAAAAGAGAATATTTTTGAATCCACATAAATACAACTGTGGGTTTATATTTACTTTTATACGATTTGAAATTCTAAAACTTTAATTAGAGAATGCATACAAGGTTAAATGATGCTTAACAATCAGTAGTGAGTGGCTCTGCATTGCACACATTTCACAACCACATGATTTCTAATGGACTGTACTGTAGCCTCCCTTTACCTCTGTCAACAACTCTAGCGTTTTATAAATTGTTTTCTCACGTCAATTTTTATTTTGAAGTGTCAGATTGTTTTCTCTCACATTTTTGGTTCTCAAAAACAATAAATTATTGGGTTGATTTTGATCATCTGCGATTATAACACAGTGTGTCTGTTTTTCCTTTGATTCAGTGTGACCCAGACATGCATCACTGCATTGTGATCATTTGCGTTTGCAAAATCAATATGTATCCTGCTGTTCTCACTCTGATTTATGTCACACGATTTATATTTTGGTAGAAAGACAAACACTTGCTGTAAATTATATTTGACATTTTATTTTATTTTTGATTTTAAAGTACCAGTCTAATGTTTTACCTCAGTACTCAAGAAAGGTAATGTTGTAACTTAGTGATCGGAAAATCAGTTGTTCAAACATTAATTAGCTTTGGTCAAGGAAATAGTCGAAATACTGTATGTTGGTTTTGCGGTTTTAGCGGCGATCCTCGATTGAACCGATGAAGGGATTTTTCTTACAGTTTTTAAAATAAGTATTTTAAATAGGATATGCTCTGGGACAAAATGCCATTGTTGACGTAATGATGTCAACTTGATTTTGCTTAGAAATGACACTCTTCTTTCGTTGATTTAAATGAGAATTATATCTAAGATATGCATGCTTTTAATAAGATATATAAAGTTATAAGCCAGTGTTTCTCATCAGATGGAAGTGGTTCGTGGTGTTCAGACGGTCGTTCAGAGCGAGAAAAGCAAACGCAGACTTGATTTGAACCTTTCGAGGTGGGAGTAGCGATGATGATCATGGGTTGACGTTCATGGGCTTGACATCACCCATTTTCAGAGGATGTACTATGTAAATACAAGAGAACTGCTGTTTTTATGCCACAAGGGGGCGCCTTCATTTCAGAGCTACAGTAGGGAGCACCAATAACATTATACCTCTTTTTTCTACAGTAGCATTTCAAAAAGGTTTTGATATAATATAAAACTCAACTTAGATACTGTTACTAGACGAACTGAGATCAACTGTAAGTTTTATTTTGTTTCAGGATTTTAACTTATTCAGATAATACAAGTTCCAGTTGTAAAATATGGTATGAGGATGCTAACATGGAGATCTGTTTTAACTATGGATTATAGTCTGTATTATCAATTCAGGTTAAGAAAACTAGTGTTGCTTTCATCCTATTTAAACAAGCATTTCTTCCTTTTATACTCTGCTAAGATGCAAAAAAAATGTGTTTGATTCTCTTCAGTTTGTCTTTTTTATCGCACTTTGGCAGCAGATTCCTGTGTAGATTCTGATCTGAGTTGTCTTATTATTAGTAAGCCTAATTTATACTTTTGTAGCAACACTATTTTTATATAATGGCAAAGAAAGGGTTCCGTGTCTTTTGTTTTTTCCTGCTTTATTTTTAATTTTTCCTGTGTCATATATGGCAGCGCTGTTCAATGTTTCTTGAATACATTACCCACTGTAGTATGTGATGTGTGAATAAACTCCAAATCTGTGTCAAGCTGTTGTGTGCGTGTTGTCAGAGGAATGGGAACCGTGTGTGTTGGGAACGGGAGGATGCTGGACAAACTGGGAAGCATTTAAAAGTAATAAAGTCCAGTTTAATCCCTGTTAAACAAACGTTAAGCTGAAAGTCTTTACCTCTGCGTTACCTCTGCCCTCCTTCATGGACGATAGTTTCTCTTTCTGTCAAGTGCTGAAGTAAATGTTTAGAAAAGCTGCTCCTGTATTTATGAGTCATGCAGACTTGATAAGATATTGGACTACCTTCCTGTAAAATGAGGCCGGTTAATTATTTTGAGTATGAATGAGGACTCCCACCTTGAGGGGAAGTAAAGCAGAGGTTTCCACGGTGGCTGAGAGGCCAAGACAGAGGGCCTCAAACACATGTGGGGGGGTGGGGTGGGGGAGGCCTTATATAAGGGCAGAGCGATTGAAGGCTCGCGCACGGGGGAGTGAATATACAGAGGCCGCTTAGAAGTGCGTGCAAAGGTTCCCCGGGGGCCCCGGATGGGGCAAAGGAGCGAGGGAGTGAGACAGAAAGAGCGAACAAGTGTTCATCCTCTCTCGCACCCGGGTGAGTCGGCCCCCAAGGTGCAGCAGTCTGCAGCCATGCAGAAACACTCACACTCTTGTCTCCTCCACTGCTCCCAAACCCAGGACGACCAATACCAGGGCCTAATTTGCAGCACATGCGTCAAAGTTTTGCCCCCCCTCCACTAACTCTTCCCCCCACTGCCCCTTCAACCACCCTACACACACACTCTCCAACCTCCTCCCTTCCTCCGCACTGCTGAAGTTAAAGGTTTTTCCACCAGCTCTTGCTACAAGGAGATGCTCTATTTTTTTTTGCTCACATCACCGTGTGTGTGTGTGAGAGAGAGAGAAAGCAAGCCACCGCCCTCATTTTCACTCATTTAGGAAAGCAAAGCGTGTGTGGGGGGGGGGGGGGGGGACAAACCGCCAACTGGACTATTGCTTTAGTTTTGGTTTAAAGATCCGTCCAGTTGCAGATCAGCTCTTCCACAGAGAGCAGTGTGTGGGTCTGCTTTACATAAAGGATACTGACAAACATTTTCACACATTCAACTTCTGAATCTATGGATTTAGACTCTAGTTGCATTCAGGCTGTGTTAAATGCAGCAGTAGTTTAGTATTAAAGGGGGAAACCCCTCTGTGTGTCAGTGTTTTAACACCAGGTGGCAGTGTCTGGCTTTTTATCACAGACAATGTGGCCACACTCATGGCATCGCCTGAGCAATATAATGAAATCTGGTCAAAGTAAATGCAGAACTCAAAAACATTAGACTGAAACTCAGAAGGATCCTTGGTTCGGATCTTATTGTTTTTATCTTGTGTTTGATCCGAACAGTTATTGAGATATAAGTGGAAACACTGAACTGTCAGAACAGCTCAGAGGGAACCTTTGAGAACAGGGGGTGTTTAAGACGAGCTGAGACTCAATCACAGCCAATATCCCAAAGCTGCTTCTAGTTTAATTTTGGCTTCTGCTTATATACGAGATTAGGTTGGTATATGACAAACTTCTAGAACCCCCCCCCCCCCCCCCCAGGAAACATCTCATCTCCAGCCCTGCTCCCTCAGCGTCATCCTCACCTCCCCTCATGGCGCCCTCCTCACTGCTGCTGACCAGTTTCCCATCCACCTTCAGAGTCTCAACCAGTTACTCAGTGTCTTGCTTTGTGTTCGCTCTGGGGACCGCACCCCCTGTTCTGCTCTAAAGCCAAACACTATTTCCATTTGTTGCTTTGAACGGTTTAATCATGACAAAAATGTTCCTGACAACACTCACACAAGTTTCATATTTCTCAAGAGTTCATGTTTACTTCATGTCAGTGGCCCATTCATATAAAACCTCTGTAGCCTTGCCTGACACATGTGACCGGCCAACCACATTGACAGTCACAGAGAAACTTCTGTGGACTTCCCTTTGCCCTTGGCTGTCACACAACTTAAAAACAAAGGCATCCAGGTTTCGATGTTCTGAGCCCAAACCGGGCGGTGCCGTGTAGCTCCCACCTCTGGCATTGACAAGGTTGTCACCTTCACCCCCGCCCAGCCAATAAGCCTTCACAGCTGTCCCGGCGTGTCTGCTCACCGAGCGTTGGAGGGACAGGGAAGGACAGGCGGAAGGAAGTGCTCCTCCTCCTCCTCCCTGTGTCCTGTATGGAGGACCCGGTGGCACCGGCGCTGTGGCTTCTCCCGCTCAGCAGGTGCTGACTTTTATCAGTAGTGACATGAATGTACAGAACTGCCAGGGCGCATCCACCCAGCTGCTGTCAGGTGTCGTTCCCGCTAACACTCCACCTAGCCCCTGACCTCACAGGCACCCGGTGCGCCTGTCTGTTCGCCTGCCTGCCTTGGCTCCCACTGCACACCTGCACAGACACACACACACACACACACACATGCACATCATACACCTACTCAGATTGAAGTCGTTCCCACCAGCAGTCCCAAGGAAATATTGAGTTTGTGGCTTCTCATGCACACCTCAAGAGTTGCAAGGGCTCTGAGTAAAGTCTCGTAAGACACCGTGAGGGCTTCACTGGCACAAACCATGAAGCTCCAGGTGCTCGCTTCTTTCTTTTTTTAAACCCCCCTCCAAATGTGTGCCAGCCCACATGTAGAGGCATCACCCCCCCACCCCCACCCCCCCACCCTCTAAAACAAAGAGACACACAGCCTTTGAAGCCCCTGATGAGGAATGTCACTGCCCATTCCAGCAGGCCGTGGCAGCATTTGAATATTTCATATCTGAGTCAGAGTTATGAGATGACGCCGAGGTGTGAGAGTATAACGTTTGACTCTTGGCTTGACGGCGTGGTCACTGTGGAAAGGAGGTCAAGGTTAAAATTTGCTCTGCGGATATAAATAGCTCCTTCGGCGATGTCCCCCTGATCTCACCGTTATTATTCATTAACCGTTGCCATGATCCGGGGGGGGGGGGGGGAGCACATCCGGCCGCAGACCTCCAGCTCTCGACAATGACGAGAGAAGGATCGAATATCTTAATCTGATTCTCAGAGGGTTACAATTAGGGCCGTGTATTTTTGTGGGGGGGCTTTTGTGAATCAGGCCTTATTTGTTCTGAGTAAAAAAAGATTTCATTGGCCTTTTGTTAAACTGCTGTGTTCAGGATTGCTGATGCTGGTCTTTATACCACCGTCATCACTGCCAGGGTAAATCAGCGCTTGTGTTCCCGACATGACTCTGCCTTTTGTTACGTTTTTTTTTCTGTTTCTCTTTCGACATAATTTCCTCGTTTCCACAATTAATTTTCACCACGAGAACTCGAGGCTTGACAAGTAACACTGCGCACACCGATAAAGGAGTGTTATTTGGCCGGGAAAGGATTCAACATGTCAGGAGTTGAAAATGATCAACTCCTCTTGTCTTGGCTCCTTCGCACACGACCAGTCCCTTCTGTTCCTCCTCGGGTTCCGTCCCTTTGCTTCAGCTTCACGTCCTCTGCGCCTTTCAAACCTCTCGCCCTGCAAAGGAGCGGTTGGTAGTGACGTACATCACAGGCTTGTTACGTTGATATGGATTGGTTCTTCCTTCTCTTCCCTTTTTCAGTGCGATACTGGATTTTCATTTCCAAACTGGAAAAGGTATTTAAAAGAAGGTATTATCTTTTGGTAAGTACATTTCCTCTAGACTGGTCCAGAATACCCCTGTAGAGGTGCTGCTGTCCAAAGGTCAGACTCGGCCTCTTACCTCCAGTGTCTGTGCTAAACTCTGACAGGGTTATCCAGCTTCTCATCGAGCTCCTGCCAAGAATGTGAATGTGTGTATTATACATATAACTACTTTCAGACATGCAGTGGAATCTATACGTCACGTCTTGCCTCCTGCACCCAGACACCACCCCTCAACATGAATGCTCCACGCATTCCCCTGTTGTTGTGAACACGTCTGAGCGGGACATTCTCCTGCTTATCTTCTTCATAGGTGAGAGGCAAAGTCTGGATAATGTCCAGACCCAGTTGTCCCACAGGCACGAGGAAACCGTCACCCAGAAAAGACTCCAGCCAGACAGGGATTCAAACCAGGGAACAGTTTTGCCGTGAGTCAACACTGCACCACCGAGCCGCCCTCTTTGTAATTTCACTAATACAATTCCTGAAAAGTGAGTGAATCAGGAACAAATTTAAACGAGCATTTCATCTGGTGGTATTTGCGGCTCACGTCAGATCTTCAAGATTTGCAATGACGTCTCAGCTGAGGACTGCTGTGACTCAGAAGTCAGAGCGGGTCGTCCACAATCCAGAGGGTCGGCGGTTAGAATCCTGGCTCCTCCAGGCCGCAGTGTCCTTGGGCAAGATGCGGCTGATCCGTGTGTAATAGAACAGCACATAGAGTGCAGAGTGCAGCACATAGAAATAGAGTGCAGCACATAGTATATGAATGAATGTGACTTCTACTGGGAGTGTTTCAATGAGACCAGAAAAGTTGCGAATCTCATTGAAAGCTTACTAAACTTCTTCCGTGAGTGAGAGAGTGGGGCGAGCGAGGCCAGCTGGCTCCTGGCAGCTCCGAGTGTTGTCACTTAATTATATTGTTCAGGCTGATTTTTAGAGCGTTCAAATTGTAATACTAACTTTTTTTAATCTGTTTTATTGCTGCGTGTCATGACTCGGTTGTTTGGGATTCGGCCCCGAGTTTTAAAAAGAATGATCTAATTCCACCGACCGGTCGCCGGCCAGCTCTGCGCTTTACGTCTGGCTCCCGGCCAACCATGTCGCTCTGGAGCTGAGGTAAAGAAAGTATACTTTTAATGATTTAGCATCGAGTGCCTTTCTATTCTGTATTCCATTATCTCATTTCCATGATTTGTAACTACTTGCAGGCTGGAATTAGTCCTCGGGGAGAATAACTCCTTGGCACTGCAGCAGACACTCAATTGAAAATACACACCGGGCAATTTTTGATTTGAGAGGATACTGAAAAATGACCCATTTATTAAGCCTGTTTGATAATCAAAGCTAATGGATCGTTTCAATTTTCTTAACGCTGCACTTGCTAAGAGGAAATGAGCGGAGGTGGCTTGTGTCTTGTTATTTGGATATATGCAATGAGATGATTTATAATTAAATGAAAGTACGCTTTTCTGTGATTGTAAAGCTTAATTGTTCCCTCTCTCAAAGCAGAGTCGCCCCGCTCCAGTGATTCGGGATGGATGTGTACTCCCACAAATATATGAACCTCTATTGAAATTACCGCTACCACTAAAGAAGAGTGATGTGGGTGTGTGAGTGCGTGTTATTGCCGCAAGGAAGCGATCGAGATGCAGCCGGAGATCTAAATCTCCCGCAAGGTGTCTCAGATCTGGAGCAAACACAGAAGGACCCAAGGGCATTGCAGGTGCATCATGATGACGCACCTCACTCATCGACGTCCTAGTCCTTGACAATGTCCTTCTCAACCGAGGGGGGGAAAATCGCCGCTTCTGGGTTCTGTGCAGCGAGACGGACTTGTTTACGTTCCCTTTTCTCCTCTTGCTCCTAATTCTTTCTGCCACTCTTTCTCCTCTCACTGCGTCGCTTTGATGGAAGCCGGGCTCCTATTGGTGGAGGCGCAGAGACAAGTTGATTGATCAGGCCGGGGGGTATTGATCAAACTGATCCTCTGCCGTGACCCTTGACCTCCTGATTGACAGCAGCCCCTATAATGAGGCCTCAGAACAGAGACCGTGGGATAGGGGGTTTTGGGAAGGGCATCTGTGGGGTGGGCTGGGGGTGGGTGGGGGGGGAACCCAAGGGGATGGGTACACACACACAGGCACACACAGACACACACACGTACTCAGCGGCCCAGCTCAATCAACTTGGTGCCATTGTTACATTGCGGTGCCCTCGATAACCCCAATTTGCATAATCGGCTTTCGCATTGTTTGGCCTAGACACATTAAGGTGCCGCATTGCATTGTTGACAGCGAATCAGCACGTGCCCATTGTTTACTCATCTCGACGTAGTGTTGTGCATTGTTTACTTCTGCTGCAGCATGTGTTTTTGTGCTTACTGACTTCAGCGTCGCACTAACTACTTTTCCTTTTTCCAGCCAGACTGAAATATACATCACTTCTTGCGCAAACACACAATGTGCCGACTTACCACCGCACAGCGTTGCTCACGTACCCAATTAAGCACTTTGACTGTATCCGCGAGGTCCGGGGAACATAAGCTATTTATGTTTTTTTACTGCATTTTGTTTATGTTGTTTGCTTTCTAGACATTCCTTACATTTTCAGGTTATAGTGGGCTGAGGGCTTCAGCTCCGGTGTGACACATTTGTGCCTTGGTTCTAACGCACAACACACTACATGACTGCACCACAAAACTATGGTTGATGCATGGAAAGAACAAGGGGGTCATGTCAGGACAGCAGAAACACTGCATGTGAAGCTCCAGTTAGCCCAGTGGAACTGTAGTGCAAAACACAACAACAAAGCACACACCACAATGCAAAAACATGACGCCAAAATTCAATGTGTTGTTATAATATATTGTTGTCTTTTGTGATTTGTTGTTGTGCTTTTGTAATATTGTGTTGCCTTTTCTGATTTGTTGTGCATTTGTAATATATTATTTTCTTTTGTTATTTGTTGTTGTGCTTTTGTAATATATTGTTTTCTCTGTTTTGTGACTTGTTGTTGTGTTTTGTGATTTGTAGATAGGTTTTGGGGGATTTGTTATTGTGTTGTCTTATTTGTTGTTGTGATTTGCTCTTCAGGGCCACTGTAAGTTAGTCCTGGTTATCACACACACATTGATTACTGCTTACAACCATTTACAACCCATTCAGACACAGCCACACAGAGGAGAACAGACTCACACATGCAGGGCAGAGTCGAGACACTGGTGCCCATTTATGAATCTGATGCTTTATGAGCTTCGGCACATTGTTTTTCTCTTATTGTTCAGATCAGTGTCAATATTTTGCCCACTCCAAGATATTGAGAAATGTTTGTGTTAAAAAAGGCTGAAGTTTAATAGGTGTGAAGCTTTGACGTGCTCACAATGGTTTCTTTAGCGCATGTTGACTTTGTGAGCAGCCACTTGAGAACTGCAGACTCATGCCCTGTGTCTCCAAGTGCAAACATTCATTTCATTAACTATTCTGGACGATGAGAATCATTTTAAATCACACTTGCAAAAACTGGAAATGAATATTCATTTGTATTTCAATTCCAGGACAATACATTGCTCTGTTTCCTATTTTGAGCGAATTCTATTTAATACATTTAGTTAAATCTACATTCTTTCATTTTTTTGGGCCACTTGGGGACAGCGTCACAAACTATTGTTTATCATGTTGATCCGGTGAATTTGTTGGGTTATTTACACACTGAGCAAAACAGATAAGCATTCACTTGGAACACAGATTTTCCGAACGTTCGATAAAAGCTCAACATTCACTCTCCTTTTTGCTCCGTTTTCCTCTCCACCAACTCCTGTAGGAAGATATTAGGCTCTCTCGTCACCAAAGACTCAAGGAAACTCACAAGCCCGTTGCGAACTTTGCGACCTCTTGTTCTCTGCTGGTCAGGTTCCACGCAGGAAGTTGAGCAGAGATTTATCGTCTGAAAGCAACAGTTTGTTTGAGAGAGAGAGAGAGAGAGAGAGAAGAGTGAAGCCAAACCGTAAAAGTTCTGAGCCATAAACAAAAGTGAGATTGGGCGAAGTGCAAAGTTGGGTGCATGTCGTCATTTGATCTATTGCTGATGAAAATGTTTTAAGCGTTGCAGCTTCAAAATGGCTCTGTGTGTTATTCAATCAAGAGTTGGACCAGTTCTTGGAGATTTTTTACGTACAGTTATGTAAAATCACAAATTCTTTCTTTAAATCATGCTTATCCGAGGGTCAACATTACTTTCCTGTCTGCACGATGAAGCGCATTTTTCACACGGTGTTAGGTTCCCTAATTAGCCTAAATCCGGCCTATAGGTCAGCACTTTACTGGACAGTAGGTGTTGAAAGGACAGAAGGCGATTTGATCCACAGCTCTGCAAATGTCAGAGGGGGTCAGACATATTTTAAATAGTAACTTTTATTGGTGCATTTTACGATGTAAATATCCAGTGTATTTTATGAGGAGCCTCTTGCGAGTGAAAGAAGGAGGGTCTGAGTTGTAGTTCAGTGAGTTCAGTGTGTGAACGTAATGCTGATAATTCAGTAGTGACAAACTGGCAAAGGCTGTTGCATGAAATTTGGCCTTTGCACTCTTTCCCTCAAATCTTTCCTTGCCCCAAAGCAAGCTTTCGGTCACCCTAAATGTTTTTTTAATAAGAACAAGCAATTTTTCTTCCACTGGACCGTATCCCATTCACCTTACCAAACACTTTTCCACTCTTCCTCACCCAGATGGATCAGACTACCTCAAGCAAAAAAGTTCCAGAAATCTTCCAAGAAATGATTTCTTTCCTCAGTCCTTTCTTGGAAAGCGTTCAGTTTCAGCCATCGTTTGGCGAACCGAGGGCTTGTGCCAAATTGTTGTCAGTCCTGGGGGCTTGATGCCTCAACCTGGTTAATACCACTGCAGAAACCACTCCACTTTGTGTTTTTATGGACAAGCGTCACTGCAACTGTATTTCAAGTAGGCCGGCTAATGAGCTTTTTAACCATCTCCATATGGACGTGCTCTAACGTCTAGACGGAGTTGCAGTAGTGGTGGCAAGCAGTGGTGTGCTGACTGTGCCGTACTCTGCACCCCTGCACATATAATTCCTCCCCACAAGCTGCAGAGTTACACGAAGGGCAAGCCTTTGGTTGCCGTTGGAGACCTATAATGGGTTATTGTTTACCGCACAGTGCACAACAGCGGCTAAAATCCAGGATGTGAGGATGATGACGAACGCGCTGCTCACGCACATCTACATATGCAGACAATGGTGTGATGTTCATATCTCAGTATTTCCTGTTGTGTAACATTATTAGTCTGACTGGTTTGTATTAATTAGCCATTGCACTTGCTTACTTGCTTACTCAGTGAATCCCATTGAATTGCCTCATCACGTGCCTGGAAACCATTTGTCAGTGCAGAACTAGAAACTGTTTTTTTCCCGAGGTTCTGGCTCCCCGGTGTAGATAAATCCCATTCCTTGAGTCAAGACTGCATTGGAAAATTGTGCATTTTCGAAACCCTGATGTATGATTCTCCAAAAACACGAAGACAATACAATTTCATCCGGCGGCCGCAGCGAGAGACCAACTTTCTGTCACCTCCGTCTCTCTCTTGCCTTCATTTGCGTCATGAAACCACAGAGGTCTGACAACAGCAAAAGCAAAACACACCGTCGCTAAGTCCTGCGTTGTCTGATCAGCTACATTACAGCACGGCATACGTGAGCTGCTAACTGAGCTTTGACAGCTAGGGTCAAGTAAAGGTGGTTCGGCTGCCAACTTTGTCAAACCAGTCCAGCCATTCAACCACATGGCGTAGCAGATGGTGGTGGTGGTGGTTGCCAGCCAACCATTTAAATAAGAGAAAGCAAGAGACAAAGCAAATTTTAGTTTTTATGGTTTTTGGTCGGAGAGCAAATATTTAGACAATGAAGTAGAAAAATTCCGGGGAAGCTGGGAAATGTTTGAGAGGTGCGCTTTCTCTTCAGATGTGTCCGCGTTCTTTTATCTAAGCTGTGCTGAGTCCATGGAGAAAACACACCACGAGTTATCTCTGAAAGGAAAGTATGGATAAGACGATAGCGTGTGTCACCTTGGTCGGTCTCCATCAGTTGTTATATAAGAGAATGAGATGCTGTGTGACTAAGCAAACAACCATTCAAGCATAACCCTGGAGAAAATATATCTTTTACACAACAGGATACGGACATTAACTACAGTTTGGCATTGTTTTTACAGGGAAGCATTGTGACATCACTTGAAGCTATCAAGCACTAGTGATAAGTAATGGTAGATTATTGGGTCTGTGCATGAAGTGTAATTTATTTGCATTTGTTCATGTTGTATGTTGAAAAATGTCACTTTGGGGGATATTGCCTCATTCCGTTTTCGTTTGTGTACATGTGGATGTTGCCTGGTGGGGTCGTTTGGTCCGATGGCCCATCGAATAAAAATGTACAACGCAATTTAGCACAACAGTGAGACAACTTGTTACTATATCCAACTTGTATAATAAAACTGAACAAGGAAATCAAGAAAGGGAAACAGACAGCTCGCCTTCAAAGTAAAAGTTTCCTCTTTGGAGCCCCAGTGAGAGCAGCGGTCAATTTAGGGAACACCAAACTAACTCATGCCCATTGTCACTTTACTCACAATAAGTTGTGGGAAAAGAGTCAGTAATAATACTGCAAATCAGTTACTAAAGTAATTGTTGTGATATTTCCTGCCTCCTCTCACTTTCTGTTGCTCTACAGCTGGAAGCTAAGACTAATGAATGATGTAGCGCTTGGAAAAGGGAAGATAGAGGGGCAGACTGCAGGGTTGAGGTGGATCATGGGGACATAGATAAATATATATACTGTATACATCTGAGGTAAAACAATTACATTTCCTGACGTTTCACTTTTTCCTCAACAAAGTGTCACAACAGGAAGCCGCTTTACTTTCATTCATTCATCGAGCGTTCTGCAGTTAGATTGTTTTGATCTTCAGACCACAACACAATAGCCGTCTCTTTTTTCAGAGTCCCTATATAGTATGCCACTGGCGAGCTGAACTGCTGCCCTTCAATGCTAAGCGCATATAAATGACAGCTGTCATAAGCATTAGAAAAGATTAAACCCGATTTAAGGGAATGTATACATTTGCTGTAATCTTTGCAGTATTCTGTTTAAAAGTAGCAAACAACACCTCTATCTCGGCTCGCACATCTCCTACTGGGAAGGGCTGTCTTTCCTTTTTTTAATCAGAAACGACCCAGCACGCCACTTTTCGCAGAATCGCTGGAAATTCAACGTAGCATGAGTTTGTAGGTAGCGCAGGATTATACTCTTAAGGGCTTTAATGGGTATTCTGTAACGGCATTATATTTAGAAAAAGACCTGGTTCTGCCCACTGTTATAGAATCCCATTGTCACTGTGGCTTTACAAAACCACTTCTCTATTCTGGACCCTTGAGGAATTTACTACAAAACTAATCTCAATTTGTAATAAATGTGTTAACATTTGATGACACTCCTGCCGGTATCACTTTACTCTCCAGATCATCCGCAGAACAAGAAAAAAATAAATAAAGTCAAACGCATTTAGGTTTCACTTTAGAACAGCCACAGTCACAGATTAATCTGGTGCATTAATGGATTACGGGGACAATGTTTTTTTCCTGTTTGACTCGCTCTACTCCACAGTCACTCGGATGACGTACTGGGATTATTGTGCGACACTGCAACCACTTTCCTCTAAACACAAGTGACAGCAATGGCTGCGTCGCTGTGGGAGCACATTGAAACAAGAGCTCAAGTTGGACGATCCTTGTTTTTCTATATGGCCTCTTTTCTTTAATTGATCCAAACAGACTTTTCTTGCTCCGTTGTATTGAATTTGAATTCGCTGAACTCTGCGTCTTTGCTCCGTGCTCACATGTTACTGCCCCTCTCACCAAGCTGTTCCCTTCAGGCCCAGATGTAATCTCCCTGGTACAGAAGTGAGTGGCAAGAGGGGGGTGATGAAAAAAAAAAAAGCCAAAAATATTTGACTGCATCCAGATACCGAACGTGGATAATCCTCACAGTGTCACTTTTTCTGTTGCGACTCTTTATCTTCTACTCGACTGCAGTTGAGTTCGGTGGGTTTCATTCGACATGCGATGATAGAAGCAACGAAACAATAAGTTCAGCAAAAAACAGGTCAGATGTGATTCCAGGAGAATTGATTATTTTATATATATACAAATTTATATACAATTACCTGATTCAATCTCTCCTACGCCTGTTTTTTTACCCCCCCCCCCCCCCCGATCTGACACGACGCGCAGAGGTTTGTGTTTGTTGGCCCCCGGCTGGTCGTGTCATCGTGCCCTTGTAAAAAAAAAAAGCGCTGCGGTGGGTTCGACTTTATGGCCTGACTCAGATTTGCTGTGGGATTTGCAGGAGAGCACGGGGGCTCTGTGACATGAACCATCACAGATCACTGGGCTAAGACGGGATGTTGACTTCCTGGACCATTAAATCCAGGAATAACTGGGGAATCAGCCTGTTTTGAAAAGCGGGAGAGATAGTGCGACGCTCGCCGTTTGAACTTTGCGCATGTTGATTGGTCCGTTGCCTGAGGGCTTGGCCGGTGGGGGCCAAGACTGGTTTTCAACGATTCCACTCAATCTCCTTGCATAACAGAGGGACAGACAATGACCTTATGGGAGCATTTTTCAAAGGGTGTTTTCTTTTCTTTTTTTTCATCCTTCCAGTCTGTACACAGTGTACCAACCTGGAGGGATGCTAACTGTAAGACGTTATGTCATCTATTCTATCTTCAGCACTCGTGCTCCTTAACAGAGGGCGAGAGTGACAGTCTGATCCTAGGTGAAGAAGTGAAGAATGTAATTACAGCCCTGGAGAAGTCTTTCACCTTCTGTCATGATACTTTGGCACCATGACGGGGTTGCATTTCCATTTTTCCCTCGGTGTCAACTTCTGATATCAGCGACTGTTTATGAGAAATCCTGCAGAACATTGCACAATTGCATCGAGTGAAAATAACATATGGGTCAGTAAGGAACAGGAGGCATCAAAACCTGGATGCCTCGTGGGATTTAGGGTTCTTTGAGACCAGCACCTCAACAAAAACTCCTCCAGAGGTGAATGTCTTAACAGAGCCTGTGGTGCGAGCGGGTTTGAACCCACAAACTCACCCACTTCCACTTCTGACAAGATTTAAATTTGTGGCCCATGTGAAACCTTAAAGGTCAAACACCCTCAAACAAGTCATTTCCCTTACCCGACAACACAAAAGCAAGTATGTGGCCCGAAGTCGCAACAGCATATGAAGAAGAAAAGCAAATATTGAATGTTTGTTCTCTCTGCCCTTTATGGTAGGTGGAAAGTTTTGGCTGCCTAAACACACATTTTACGACAAACAACCACGGAGGAAGCCCTGCGCCGCATTCCAGCCGACTGTCTCTACGAAAAAAGCTGTTAGAAAAAGCTGAAGCCTCTTTCTTCTCTGTGTCAAAATAATGTCTCTCCGGGCAACATGAACATTAACCCGAGGATTGTTTTCGTTTTTTTTACCCGGCAGCCGTGGTCGAAAGGCTTTTTTGTCGCTAGGTCTCAAAGGATGACAAACCTCCCAGTCGAGAGCGCGGTTTTGAAATTCACATCCATCTAAAGTGACGTGTCGGTAAACAAGGGGGTGTGTGAGTCAACCTGAAACGTACAAAATCCTCTTTTTCAAAATTCCTCTGGCAGGATTTCTGCTGCGGTAACAGTGAAATGGGATCGACTTGGATTCGAGTTAACCCAGATGGCCAGATTTGACTTATTATGCACCGGTAGAGAATAGTGGTGCACTTATTGTCATGTTGTGGTTAAAAAGACCAGATTTTTACTTCTGCTTTTAAACTGAAAGAAAGAGAGGATGTATGATTCAGAGGAAGTTAAAGAAGGGACAGGAACAGCTGTGGCTTTAACAGTGTGCCATCTGATCTGAAGCTCACTTTATTTTGAAAAGACTTTAATGGGAAACATGACTTTGACAGGAATAGTTGGGTCTATACTTTTATTTATATATATGTATATAAAAAACATCATACTCTGTGGAAGTGGAGAAAAAGCCAGTGATTAAAGTCAGTGAACCTGTCAATGTTGTAAATATAGATTCTAAACACCATTATTCAATTTGTTAAACTCCTAAAATAAAAGCAAAAAGTCTAAATGCTCTGATGTGAGAGCAACGGACGCTTTCAGATGGACCCCCCTATTTTTTTTTACACAGTTTTATATCCTAGTGTGCATTTTACACATTTATTTAAAAGATGATCACTTCATGTGATATTTTCTTTATATTTTACAGCCATGGTCCATGACTAAAACTTAAAAATAGACATTTATAGCAAGAATTTAACAGAACATTAGGCTGTGGAATAATTCTTCTCATCCGCGCACACCGCTCGGTTATGTGGTCCTGCGTTGGAGCTCCCGGTGGGAAGTGTTGGATTGTTTAAATTGTAGCCGCTAGAGGGATACATATACGCCCTCGAAACTCCGTAAACACCATCCCATCACTATGTGCCATGGAGAGATTTACCGTCAGTGAGAGTTGCCTACCTGTGTGACTTCCCACTTTGAAAAAAACACACACACACACACACACACTCGAACACAGCCCCTGGAACATTTGAAACATGAGTTGTTCTTAAAAAGACTTAGAGAGGGGGGGGGGGGGGGGGGGGGGGAACTGCATCTAAAGCGGACGACGTGCTGCGACTCCTCCAAGTGTATCTGCTCCAGGCAATCAATGAGGACCGCGGTGACTTGTGCAGCTCTCTGTCCCTCTGCCTCTCTGCAGCCTTTCCATTTATCATAGTGCATTTTAACTTTTGCAGCACAGAGAAGGGGGAAGTTTGGATTTTTCTATTCCTTTCTTTTTACATTTTTTTTTATAATCACAATTTACCCCTTTCTTCCCTCCTTCTTGTTTTTTTTTCATAAATATGAGAGGTGGATTTGTTGCCACTTTTCTCTGGAATTTAATATGTGCCATCTCTTTTGCTGTTTTACGCGTAGGATAAGGAAACAACAAAAAGGTGTGACAAGAGCCTGGCGGACAACTGTGGATTGCTGCGAGTAACTCCTACCGTCCAGAGGGGATGAGGGGGGCATCGGCCGGACCCCCCTCTTGATTGATCACGTATTAGTCATCCATTTGGCTAAATGGGACCCATTGAAAAGGCACCGTGGAATCATACATGAATCAAATATTCCCGTGCCCCCTGAATGTCTCAAGACTAGTTTTGCTTAAGAGAGGGGGGTCGTGGCTCAGCATAGCCTTATGTGTTTATTTTAGTTTCTACGCTTTGACATTGTACCGCTGTTTTGAAAAAAAAAAGAACAGAGAGAAGGAAAAAACTCGAAAGGATTCCAAAGAGGAGATTTGTGGACGTATATTTTTTCTAGTTATTCCGTTGTTTCTTTTTTTTTTCTCTCTTTTCTTATTTTTAAATATTTTTTTTGCCATTTCCTCTCACGAAAAATGAAACTTTGGACATCTCCCTGGGTGTCTTGCCTGGTGGTTCTCCTCTTGTGTTTTGGATCAGAGTGCGGGACAGCCCGGAGAAAGGGGAGATCCAAGAGGGAGTTGGTGCGCATCAGGGAGGCGAGAGCCACCGCGCCGGGGGCTTGTGCCACGCGTCTTCCCCGGGGCAAACGCTCCTTGCCCGGCTTGGAGCGACGGGTGCTCCGCCAGCGCCGGCGCTCCTCGCAGCAGGCGGAGGAGAACTCTCCGGACCGGGGGAAAGCGGTGTATTTCACCGGCAGGGGCGACCAGCTGCGGCTGAAGCCCGGCGTGGAGATACCCAGAGGAAATTTCACCCTGGAGATGTGGATCAAACCGGAGGGAGGTCAACGATCACCCACGGTGATTGCAGGTAGGACGCTCATTACGCATCCTCCATCCTGTTGTCAACTCTTTACATGTTAATCCAAAAAAAAGAGAAAAAAAGAAACTGGCGAGTTCAGTCTGAGAAGTGAGCCTGCGAATGTGCAGCATTTCACCCCGATGTCATGTAGTGCACGAAACAAAGCAACATGCAGTTTCTACGAGTTGAAAACGAGTTCATCTATCAGACTAGACAGTGATGTAATGCCTTAAAAGTACAGCGGATATTTTAGGTAGTGCATGCGTAAGGTCACTGGAGATATTGGTCATATTTGAGTTTGGCACCTTGCGGAGGAACAATCGCTGCGGTGTGATATTTTTATTCTACAAATCAACACCCCCTCGTGTTTTTCTCCGTGTGTGGGATATTGTGATAAAGAAAAAATCAAAGTGAGAGGAGCACGGGCGGCAGATGTAGGCAACTGCATCACTTGACCGGCAGCTGATGTCACTGTGCGTAAAATGTAATTTCTCCGCGCCGACTTGGCTATTTTAAAACTATGATGTAATGGCCAAAACTTTGTGAGCGAGCACGTCACGTCGGGCGCAAGCGGGAGAGCGAGAGAGAGAGCGAGAGAGAGAGCGAGAGAGAGAGCGAGAGAGAGAGCGAGAGAGAGAGCGAGAGAGAGAGCGAGAGAGAGAGAATCTTTGCGTGTGGATGCGCTCAAATGAGCTCGCAGCTCCAGCCGCAAGCTCGAGAGTCCCCCCCCCCCCTCCACCGCTACCCGATTCGACACCTTTGGATTGGCTACCGGAGTTACGAGACAGCGCAGAGAGACATCCAGGGTTTCCCCCTCTTGAGCGAACATGTCCTGGCTAGGGGGCTTATTTGCGCATCGGCGGTGCGCTTTCGTGGCGTTACGCACACTCCACGCGTTCCTCCAAAGCGCAGACACTCGAGCGAAATCTTGGGTTTGTAATTAAAAAGGCACGGTCAAGATATTGAGGATGCTTCTCTGTCTGAGTGCGCAGAGGAGGGTGCACACACATACACACACACTTGGGTAGGTCCCCGCCTGCACAGATAGGGTTGACACTTAGCAGTTGTCATCTGTGCGCACTCCCCCTTTAGTCCTGCCAGATCTGCAGCCGTGTGTAAAAGGAGCACCAGAAACGTGCTAGGAACCGCTCTGCATCATTTATTTTTGACCAACAGCGCTTTTGTGCATTACAGTACTGGACAGCTTTTTCCTGTTGCTTTTCCTTGCCGATAGGGAGCGTTGCATACACAACTCACAGCCCGCCACGGTGCTACTTGTGCAGATGGCTGCTGCCTTTTGAACTGAACTGAACTGAACTGAATTGAACTCGGTCCTTCTCAGCCTCCTGTATGCCAGTCTGAACATTTGGGGACTTAACTCAACCATATGAGTACATTTACTAGCTCCTTTATTTTATATCTGTCTGGCCCTCTCAAAACAACTCCCCCCTCCTCCCATGCACACAAATAAATAATCACGTGTATGTGTGTGTGTGTTTGTCTGTGTCAAGTGTGTTTCAGTGTGTATGTGTGTATCAAGATACAGTACACTTTTAGGTAGCGCTAGCCAGTTGGCAGGGACATGTTCTGCAAGGCCAATCCCTTGTAAGACTCTCCAACTGGGGGAGAGGGGGGTGAGAGGGTCTGTTGTGACCTGAGTGACTCTTAGATTTCCAGCGGATGGACACAATAACAGGAACATCTGTACAGTATAATGCAATATAGTACAACAACAACACACCACATTGACCAAAGATGTGAAAAAACACCTCTCCAGCACAATGGGAACAGAAAATGAACCCGGCAGGCTTTATAATGCATGTACGTGGTATCAGATCGCTTTATTTTGTACAGGTGGTCTTGTTTTTCACACACACACACACACCTCTGGCTTCCTCCTACTAGCGATTTCCATTCATGTATAATCTTGTGTTTTCATTTTGAAGATTTGCTCCATGTGTGTTCACATCAGTGAGCCGGAGAGGGGTCCAAATGACAACACAAATGATGATCAAACAAATTCAGGGAAGCCATAATCTTTTTAAATCCAATTCGGGCCTATAAAAAAAATCCCAGAGACACCAAAAATGCTACATCCCCTTGTTTTGATCCCAGCACGGTGTTGTTTGCAGCAGATGTTTTTTTGTTTTTGACCATCCCTCTGTGGAAACACATTCAAGTAACGTCTGCAACCGCATGTGCAACTGGGAAGTCCGGGTACATTCATATAGTTAGAAATGCTAAATGGTATTTGCTTTTCTCATCTTAATGACCATTAATGGCACTTTACATACATGTGCAGCGCTTTCTCCATCACACATCAACGACACCGACAGCAATCAGGGACAATTTGGAGCTCAGCTCAATCTTTTATTCCTTGGAGAAGTAGAGCAGATTTGGATTTCCTCTCGTTGCCACTTTTCGGTTGAAATGAGGCTGTTCGACGATCAGTAGCTGTTATCAATGGCTCCATCAGATGATTGATGCCACCGTCATTAAATACGTCTGGATCCTCTTGTGTCTTGTGGAGAACACTACAGAACAGATTCCATGTGCTGTCAGTTCCAGTTGACAGTGACAGTAACAGTCCATGTGGTCAGAATTGATCCCAGGTTTAAAAGTGCACACAAAACACACACACACACACACACACACACACACACACACACACACACACACACACACACACACACACACACACACACACACACAAACACACACACACCCAGTAAGAACATCGAGTTCTGTCTCCAAATGTTATGCAAACTTTCAGTGCCCTATTAGCCCCTGTATCCGGGTCATGTTGGGCCGTCCTGCATCAAAGGAAGAGGAAAATAATTCAGAGGAATGGAGGCTCTCTTCCATGACCTGCTGGGGACAATTATAAGCAGACGTTGGCAGATAATCGCTGTGATAACAGATATATCTCGGTGCTGTTATCCAGTGTCGTGATGAACACAAAACTTTTTTTCAAAAACAAGACCCCTTGTCCCCCAATTACATTCATGCATTGAGCTCCTTACATTACGCCGGGTATCTGGAAAAGTGTTGAATACCCCCACACATCCGGATTAATATCCTTTCATTTAATTGGAATATCTGAGAGTGACAGTGACACCACCACTGTGCACGTTACAGTGCAGCAAAACAAGTGGTGTTACTTCATCTGACACTCATCATGTTATAAGCTCGTTGGTTGATCGTTCATGACTCATTGAACGAGCATTCCGCTGAATCAAATCAGAGTGAAACTTGACGTCCAGGTCAAAAGTTTAAAGCCAAGTGTTTGAGAGTGGTCTGGTGTCATTTTTATAATCAATATCCTTGTTATGTTCCTCAGGTTCTTTTACCTGTTTTTTAATATCAGCGGAATTTTCCATTGTCTGCTCGGGGGGGGGGGGGGGGCAGTGGTCACTTTCGTATGACTATGAAAAGTGCCTTTCTTTGACCTTTCAGAGCCAGAGCAGCTCAAAAGTAAACGGAGTCTTCAGTGTTCCCTTCCTCCCTGCTTTGTATCAAGTCCGTGTGACATTTTTCTTTGTCTGTGCATGTGTATTTTCTTTTCTACCTTTTCCTTTTTTCCTGAGCGTGTTTTTCTTGGAAGAAGACAAATGGCAAGTGTGAGGAGGGTTACCGTTGAACCTGACAAGAACAGCTCTCCACTGTAGTGTGCGCATGCAGATCCCTTTCGTGTGCGTGTTTGTTTATGTTCCTGAGTGGACACAAATGTGTTTCAATTTGCCTGTGTGTCTGCAGGGGTGTGTATGCATATCTGTATTAGTGCGTGCACACGTGTGTGGGTGTGTTTGTATGAGCCCGAGCAGTCGCAGTGCAGGGTCTGGAAAAGTGTAGTGTGTTAGATTAATTGAGCATGGCAGAATTATGACAGCTGTTTACACTAGGAGCCCTATGAGCATTTTAGCACACCTTTTAGCCTTGAGTGCATTAGCTGACAGATGGAAGGCTTTTTCCTTCCAGTGTAGTGGAAAGCCTGAAAACGTCATCCACCAAAAGTCTGACCTTGATGCTGAACCCAACCCTCCCTCTTTGAACATTAGTCCATTGAAATACCAAGTTAATGAATGCATACTGGAGTGTTCATCTAATTAGAAACAGGTCAAAGTTAGCAAGATGTCCATGCAGCCGCCATTAGCCAGCCCCTTAGTGCAGGCTTAGGAAGCCTAATCGATGGGGAACAAAGGCATCTGAAGTGGACAAGTACATTGAGGCAGAGATGTGACCATCACTATGATAATCAGCTTATCATTTCAGGCCTAGCTGAAGGTAGCAGAGATGAATTAAAAAGGGCATTTGCAGACATTTAATGCAGATGACAGGAGCCACTGTAAAGGACACTCGTATACCTGCGTTATATGAGCTGCATGTTCAGGTCACGGACTGAGTGCCTCTTAGCGGATAGATATAAGTGCCAGAGAGTCCGATCCAAATATTAACAAATCCCAGGGATGTATTCTTGTGACACGAGTCCAGCTCTCACCCTGCGAGCATCGAGACGTCCACATGCTGAGACGGACTACGTGACGCATGTCACAGTGCTCTGAACCTTTGCACCCTTTAACTGGGCGGTGGATTAATGCAGCGCAGTCACGAAATATATGAACAAACACACACATGCACACGCACAGACGTGAAGTTGTGTGCCTGCACATGTACCTCAACAAGCGCTAAACAAACAAACAGTTAGCATTCAGAGATCCCCTAAGAAGTGAAAACACATTACCATGCTGAAGCCGACATGCAGGGTCCAAGTGAAACAGGAAAAAGGTGTTTTGGTGCCTCTACAAAAACAAGGCTGGAGCAGAAAAAACTAACCTTCTCTGGCTACCCTACTGGCAAGGGACATTTGCTAGAGTAACTTTAAATGCACTCAGTGTTCACAAAAAGCCTATACCAAGATATTTCCATGGGGTCTCCCTTAGCTAAACATGCACTTCAACCCAATTTCCAGGACAACATTCCCTTAGATAGAACAAAATGGTATCCTATTAATGCATTTCTTGCTCTCTAACCCCTACTATATTTTCAGACTCCCTCTTAAAATCCATTATGTAAAGTGGCCAAATTGTATGCCATAAAAACTGGGATAGTGGGCAATGAATATGCACAATTAGCATTAAGGATTACATGCATGTGACATGTGCAGACTTCAAAAACAATCTTGTATGGAAGATGTGGATGGAAAAGGTTCATTCTCTTATACTGGTCACTGTTTTTTTGTAATTTCTGTAAATGTTCTGATATGTTCATATTCACATCTGTATCCATGGCCTGCACATGTTAATCTACTTCGTTTCCTTCTCTCTGCAGGCCTGTACGACAAATGTTTCTATGCCTCCAGTGACCGTGGATGGCTGCTTGGCATCAAGGCAGTCAGTGAACAGGGGAACCGTGACCCCCGCTTCTTCTTCTCCCTTAAGACTGACCGTGCCCATAAAGTGACCTCCATCCACTCCAATGCTCGCTACATACCCAACCAGTGGGCACATGTGGCAGTCACGTATGACTGCGTATACATGAAGCTCTTCGTCAATGGCGCCCAAGTGGCTGTCAGTCGGGAGCAATCGGGCGATGTCTTTAGCCATTTGACCAAAAAGTGCAAAGTCCTGATGATCGGGGGGAATGCACTCAATCATAACTACAGGGGAGCAGTGGAAAGGGTGGGTCTGTGGAGGCAAGCCCGGGGGCAGAGGCAGATTATCAGAGATATGCAGGGCCACGACGACCTACAAAATCTACCTCAGCTGGTCATCCGAGAAACATTTGATCACCCGGGCCGAAAATGGCTGACTGTAAAAGACGGTAGCTTTCCTCAGCCTGAGCAAGGAGGTGTAGCCCGATTAGGGCTTCTGAGTGGCAGCAGAGTTGGAGCTGCCGAAGGATTATTGGACATAACGCTGGATCCTCCAACTTGTGGTCAAACTGTTTGCGACAATGTTGAGGTCATCAAAAACTACAACCACCTTTGGACATTCCGTCGGCCCAAGAAAGTGCGATATCGTGTCATAAATGTATGGGACGATGCACGTCTGAAGCCGACCGTATCTGACCACCAGATCAGCCTGCAGCACCAGCAGCTAAACGATGCCTTTAGCCCCTACAACATCACCTGGGAGCTCAGCATTCACAATGTGACCAACTCCTCCCTTCGCAACCGGCTGATTCTAGCTAACTGTGATATCAGCAAAGTTGGCGATGATATGTGTGACCCAGAATGCAGCCATCCGCTGACAGGGTATGATGCCGGTGACTGCATGTCGGTGCACCGGAGCCGTTGCCCTGAGTACAAACAGGGGAATGGCGTATGTGACCCCGAATGTAACTGGGAAAACTTCCTGTATGACCTCGGCGACTGCTGTAATCCCAACGTGACAGATGTGACCAAGACATGCTTTAACCGCTCCTCTCCACACAAGTAAGAACCTTTCTTTCATTTGTTTAGCATGTTACCATAAAAAAAAGCTTTAAGTGTTTGTAAATTTCCCTGCTTTATATGATACATTATCTTGGTTGACATTACTGCATAATTTAGGTAAACTAAACCCACATTATGGACTCACTGGCCTGGAGTAAATCAAACAACACATCTTTCCATACATGTGTCCCTGAAGAGAGGTTTTGAAGTCTAGTCCTACTGTTTCCTGACCATTTCTGGCTGAGGCTGAGTGTAACTTAACTCCCTGCCTGTGTGGCCTGGGAAATCCTCTGGGGGCAGCTAGTCCAATCTAGCCTTGGCCTGGTTCAATCAGTGTTCCACACATAAGCAGTGTAAAACCAAATGCAAACGGGGAGACTTTCCTGGTAGCAAATACAATGGCCAGATTGCTAATTTCGAGTCAATTTTTCAGCATCTCTCTCCAACTTTTTCTTTTCTAGGTCTCCTATGTCCAATGGTCCTTAGTAAGCTAGCTTGATTGGAGAAGGGAGTTTGTTTGGAAAGAGTGACACTCTAAACAGAGTGTAAGGGCAATTAGAGGTCAAAATCCAATACGGCTTTAGCTTGTAGCAATGGAAATTATTTCAAAGACATACCTCTCTTTCCAGGAAACCACTGACAGACACGTTTCCTGGGGAGGAAGGTATGGGTCCACAAAAACGAGGTGGACTGAAAGAAATTCCCAGTAAAAACATTGAGAGTTCACTTTACTTGCATGTGAGCACCAGTATCAGAGAATCTCCTAGGTGGACTCTACATTAAGCGAGGTATTATGTGGTTTGATAGAGCTACTTAAGGATAATACAGAGGTCCTCATGAATGCATGCAAACTCTTGTTTTTTGTGGTAATCTTATTGTGGCTTGTAGATGATGAGTAAGAGCTGGCAAGAAGAATAAATCTCTGGAACTTGCTGTAATATGGTTCATGCCAGACCTCCAATAGCAGGATTGTTTGTTTCTTGGTACACTGAAACCCAACACAGTAGACTCAGACATTTTTGCGGACGACGCAGGGGGTATTTAGGGTTATGGCAGAGAAAGAGGCAAAAATGTCAGAAATTCGTTTGTTTGCCAGCGTTTCCTGCCACTGTCACGCGGGGACAAGCGAACGTGAGGAAAACTTGGTAGGCCTGGTGTGTGGGATTGTTTGGGTCTCTCTGATAGCATGAGTCTAGGAAACGAGGCTGTTTTCAATCATAGTTACGCTGGAAGCACAGTCTGTCTGGCACTGTCCTTTTGTTTAAAATGACCGCTAAATAGCTAAATAATGACATCTGATTAACAACATCAGTTGGGGGAACGCAGGTGGGATTGCCGTTGCTTCCATCTCTCAATTCCCACTTAGTCATCATTAGAAGCTCATTCATCAAGTGGCGGGCAAACAACTCCATTCAGACATCAGCTATTGGAAGAAAACGCATTGCCGCTGCAATGTTCAAATTTCCCTATGGGCATTTGAAATAAGGGCTTGTGAAAGGAAGGATACCAGCAAAGAGACGAGCAGAAAGAGGACAAGAGAATTCAAAAAATAGATATAATCTCCTCAAGTGGTTGCTTATTTTGCTTTGATTATGGTATGTCCAGGGAGACTCGCAGAGAGCGGAACTACAAACATTTTGACATTCCTCCTTAATTATGGAATTCTGCATGAACAATGCACTGTGTATGTAGAGGAACAATAGTTTTAAGGTCCTGCATTTATTTTCGCAGCGTTTGCGCCTGTTACCACTTACGCTGAGTGTGTTTAAAAAAAAAGAAGAAAAACTGGCTAGCACAGAACACAGGCAGACTCTGGGGTCCTGCAACAGTCTTTCCTCTGAAAATACCATTGTTAATTACCCCGCGTCTCTCCCTTCACATGTCTTTGAGGGAAATATTCACCTCAACCGAGGAGGCTATGTTTTCACCCCTTTCCGTTTGTTTGTTTGTGAGCAAGATTACGCATAAATTACCAAACCAATTACCACGAAACTTGGTGGAAAGATGTGGTGTGGGTCGGGAATTAACCCATTAAATTTTGGTGCTGATCTGGATCAAGGGGCGCATCCAGGTCCTTTCTTAAATCCTTATTTTTACATTGTGAGACAGGGTCTGATATTTATGATTGCTGGACCTTGTTTATTGTGTTTTCACAGTTATTGGTCGTATCTGATGTTGTCTGACAGAAAGAGGGATTTAAGGACTTCTGAAATTGTCGCTGTGATTCATATAGCGTGAAATTAACAGTATCTTTGCAGAAAGCCAATGTGAGATGATTAAGTGTGTGTATTCCTGTCCATCAACGATCAAGGTAATGTCTTCATAACTGGAATGAGGATCAATTCAATAATATCAAAACTCATCACAGTCAGATTAAATTTTTCCTAAAATTGGAATGCTTTGCTCCCAATTTGAGGCAGGATGGATTTATTAAATTGGAAAGGCGGATATTAGGACCATCTCAGTCTCAATGTGTTTTGGGGAAATGAAGTTCTGGCCTGGCTTTGTCAGGGGCTAATAGGTCATCCATTTCCCCTTGGCCTCTGTGTCTCTCCCCCCTCTTGAGTCAATACCTCTCAACGTGGCAGGTTAATGGACGGACCACCCTTTCTCTTTCCCTCACTCCCTCTCCCTGCTGTATTCTAGCTCAGAGCGAGGAGCTAATTTCCAGGGCCCTTGACTTGGGTGTTTTACAATTGGTCGTCTAAACCTTAAGCCCCCCGTCCCATAAAACATAATTGAGTGCTTGGGCGTAAATACCAGGACTTTGCACTTCCCCTTTAACGTCATAGCACACGTATAAGCACCTGTTGTTGAGGTTTCGCCTGTGCTGTCGTGGGTGCTGATCGAAGACCTTCTGCGTCGATATGGGACTGCAGGAGGGGATTTTACTCGGGACTCCACAGCAGGCAGAGGAGTCGCATCTGGTGGTCTTTTGAAAGTATGACACACAGGGGAATTGGGTTGGTAATCACATGGCGAGGTAATTGTGGTTCAGGAGTCAAGGAGGGCCCTGATGAAGAGGTTCGCAAATCTGCCAGGACAGAGAGTGTTCTCCCAGATAGCAAATGGGAGAGGTGGGGGGGTGGGCTTTGGATCATCCCTTCGCCCGCTCCATATGCCTCTAAATCCTGCTTTCTCACCGACCAGAGCAGTCACGGCAGGGTCTCTGGTATCTGAGCATTGACACAGATCTCATGCATGTGTCATCCGTGCAAGGGGGGGGCAAAAAAATAATCAGAGTAAGTTGGAAGGTTAAAGAAGAGAGAGCAAGTATAGTAATAAAGGCGGAGATGAATGATGGCTTTAGGGGCTGTGGTGCCGACGGACTCGATGACAGGGAAGCCGAGGGCCCCCCTCCAATTTTAAGTGTTCTTGGCCGTGAGGCCGTCACTGCCATGCCAGCTTACCCCAGTTTTCACACTACGCTGCCCCACACATATGTATAAAAGGCAAATGTATGGGCTTATATGAATTATATATGGGTGTAAATGGATGAAGTCATAATTCCCTATTTATGACGTGTCAGAAACAAAAGGATTAACACAGCGGTTCGGGCCTCCTCACACTCTCCTGGATCTCCCTGCAACATAGATGTCCTGCAGTGGCGCTTTCAGTATTTGAAGCTGGATTGCCTGCGCTCATCTTACCTTTCTAGAAGCTCAGTTTCTCACTCTCTCTTTCTCTTTCCTAGTGACTTCTTTTCCCATGACAAGTGCTTTGGTTACATGCATGGAAAATCCTGTCCTTCCCAAGTGGCTCATCTTTGCTGAAAAAAAAAAAAAAACTATGATGAGAGGCAAGAGCGGGAACCAGGGGCTATGGGATGGAGAAATAGTTGAGGGGTTTGAGAGACGAAGAACACTGGGGGCGGGGAAAGCAGGGTATGAGGTTAATGGAGGGGACGTTTGAGTAAGACGTGCAGGGACAGTTAGAAAAGGCCCAAATTGCTCTGTGTAAACCCCCCCCGTCACAATGATGTCAGTGGAGACCAGCTTCTGACAGTGGCGGCAAACCCAAGCCTTCACCAATGTCATCATTGGAAAGTAGCAGTGTAACGGTACACAAAATATCATGGGTCGCTACGTGAGATCACAGTTCTTTGTGTAACATACAGGGAAAACAAGAATAACAAAACATTAAACTGCTTATTTTTTGAAGAAAAGTTTAAACAGACCGTGCATGTGATTCTTAAAGTCTGGGATACTGCTGCAGCTGGCTACTAAAAAAAGAAATGATTACCAGTATGGCTGTTGCTTTTTAAAACACCAATGGCATTTATTAATAGTGTGGATACGTGGTTGGACTGGGTTCGGAAACAAGTCTTTTGAAATGGGGTTCGGGTCAGGTTCGGTTATGTTAGCTGGGTTTTCTGTTTGAATTTTTACACTGCACGTGCCCGTAATTAAGTAAAACCTCAGACTTGGGTGGGGTTCGGACTCAAAACACAGATTGCCTGTTGGGTTCAGGTCAGGCTCAGTAAGTTTTTTCTCGGGCGGGCACTCGCACATTTGTTATTGCTTTGGCCTGTTTTGAATTGTTAGCGAGAGAGATGCTTAAATGTCATGGGGCGCTGGGTTTCCACTGCGGTGGAGACTCGGAGTTTCCAATTGGGGCACACCGCTGCACCCCCGTAGGGCAAAAATCACACATGTATGCACAAGCTTGTTTTTGCTCCTACAGTCCCCCTGTACATCGATGCAGCGTGCGATGCACATTGTGTTTCTGTAACAGAGCCAAGTGCATTAGAATAATTGAACTCGAGATCAGTTAGGTGTTGACCCTACAACCGAACTGCTGCTCTTATTCACCGCTGACTCGATCACTTCAGTATTAAACCCCCCTGACACATTCCCCTCCTCACGCATGTCCGAAAACTCTGGACAAATATTTTCTGAGGAAATAATGAAATTCCTGAAATTATTAGGAAGAGGGACCTTATATCATCTGCTCCCTCTGTGTCCTTAAACCTGGCCCCGGTCAGTGCCCTCAGTTGCTCCCGCGCTCGTCTGAAAAAAGAATTCGCTACACTGAACCTTTTATTCCAATACTGTATATTTAACTGTCTGTTTTGAGGGAACACTGTGTTTTCACTGAGCCGCTGCTTGTCCAACTTGTAATTTGAGGAAGGGGACTCGTCCAACAAAGGTAGTAGAAATGTTAAGACGCATTTCGTGTTGCTGCATATGAAATGTGCATTTGGCGGTAACATTAGTCGGCCCGTCGCAGTGGGAGAATCATCTCAGTTGGGTAAATTCCACACGAGCGCTGCCAGACACCAGCCTTACTGCCTTTAAATCAACTCGTTTAGGCTACGCTGAACATACACTATGAGACAGATTGGCTTTACACTCAAATTTCAATATTTTATGCCGACACTTGCTTTTCAAACTATTACCAGAGAAAGGAAAGAGAGCACACTGGGCGCAGCTGGTCATATTTTAAAAGCGTGTTTAATGCATTAAAAAAAGTAGAATGAAGTAGATTTTGCAGGTCTGATAAAGTCTGGACTCCCAATAAAATGGTCTATTGATCTAAAAGAATAAGTGATCTAGTGAAATAACAGAAGCGGTAAATGAAATTTCATAAACACTGGCCTATAAAGAGACTAGTTTGAGTTTCAAGCATTCAAACGCATCAAATACTCACAATATGTCAAATTTGATTCCCCTGTAGTTTGAGATTCTGTTTTTGCTGTTATTGCCTTTGTTGTCGCATTAATCATGAATTTAATTTGTATTTTTATAGAACAGTGTCAGTTTAAGACTATTAGGCACCGTAGAGATATTTTACCTTCTGGCCAGTGGTGTACAAGCTTGTCCACAAAAGAAATTAAATGAATTCTTCCCAGTGGAATTCTCCTCCACCTTGTCACGTTACAACAGCGCATGACGTAGAGTAAATATACTTCATTTTGACTCAGCGGTGGAGTGGAAGAATAAATATAAATAGCACACTCGCTTTTATCCTTATATTTACCCGAGTTCCCTTAAGTGGGACAAATGTTTTCTTCAAAAACAGACAAAGCCTGACATTTAGTCTTAGAAAACGATGACCCAGAAAATGAAATTACGTCAATGTTGTTAAAGGTTGGACTGATAAAAAGGATGAAAACATTGTGCAGACATGAGCCCTTATTGTCTATGTTCCATTGAACGGAAACATTTAGAACATTGCATCTTTAAAAAACATGCAATACACACAGATACAACCAATCTGCCTCATTTATGTATATTTCCTAATAGCACATAAACACTATCTGTTCTCTATCTCATGTTGACATTCCTTTATTTTACCTGTGTGTTTATCACATGGTTGCTTTTCACCATTCATGCCCAAGTCTGTGCATGATTGCAAAACAGGACTCATTATTACAATATTTTAATATGATGTGTAGATGGACACCATTCACAAAAAAGTGCCAATAGCCTGCAGTTTATTTGTTATGGTCAGAGAATCCCGTGTAATGCTTTATAAGTTAGTGCCGTTTAACACAGAGAAATCACGAGTGTACTCCTTTTTTCTTTTTGCGAGGAAACTTAATCTTAAAACTTAATGCACTTATAATCTTATGATCCAAGCACATCCAAAAATATTAGGCGAGCAAGTGGGTCACAGAAACTAGGTCAAAACATCCAAAGAGGATCTAATTTGTGATAGTAAGGCCAATGTCATGTTTTGTTTCTGATAAACTCCTGTTTTCCGTATCCATCGTGCGTCTTATACCCAAAGCCTCGGAAAGCCAGAGGAAATGAATAAACTGTCACGTCAGCACATGCAACAGATTATCGACTCCTCCGAGAGATGGCTGCAGCTCGGCTGAAGCCGTTTGCCAGGACCACCAGCCAGGCTCATGGAGAAACCTTGTTTGATGTGTTCATATAAAATGAATGACAGTTTCACTGCTGGGAAGATATCTCATTGTGTTGAATGATTGCAGTCATTACAGCTGCCGTTAGTGATTCCAGAGCCGAGACAAAGCCTAGAGTCATGGGTGGGGAGGCCTCAGAATACCGGAACGACTCACTGAAAAATCAAGCTGACTTGGACGGTGGATCTGAAAAAATAAAGCTAAAAAGACGATTTACAGTACGGAGCAAGCAAACCTGTGCCAAGACTGATTGGCCGCTGTACATCAGATACACACGCACAGAGAAATGCTCTGCAAACTACTCATGTTAAAAACAATATCCATTCTCTGAAGAAGGAATATTTGATACAAAACAGTAACTGAATAAAGACCACCCCCAAATAATACTTATTTTGAGCTACCCCCAAACACTAAATTAATCAAATAAAAAATCCCTGCATCTATCCCCTTAATTGAATCCACCCCAAAAGTGAATCTGTTCTTCCTCAGCCAATACCCCACCCTAGCCTCACGTTTCAAGGAAATCGGCTTTTGCGAAATCCTGCAAACAGACAGACAAGCAAGAACGAAAGCATGACCTTGGTGAAGGCAATAAAGGAACAAACACAAAACAGAATTAGTTTAATATTTAATTGATGCTAAAAACCTTCTCATGCAGCATAAAACAGTATTGAGTACATTCAGACCTAATGTGAATATTATAATATGTAATATCAAATATCATAAATGCATATAAAATACCCGAGCAGGAGTTTATTCCACACATGAAATGAAAAGAGTAATTTTATTTTACGGTGCAGCTTGTGACATGTGACAATATTGAAATGTCCCAAACTCTCACCACTAAAGCAAATTTATTCCCAGCAGCACTTGTTTGGTCCTGGTGTTGCTTGTGGTGACATCTTTAACTGTTTGTCGAAATCAAGAGTTACTATGCTCAAGAGAACCGAGGCAAAGTAACTTGCTGGTTATTGCGTGATTCATTGTCCTCCGACATAAAACATCCGGCATCGCTATGCAGACAAAAACATTGTGGCTTAGCTTAAAGTGTCGAAAACAAATGGGAACCCAACCCAAAGAGCATTACACGTCCATAGCTGCATATTTAGGGTATTGAACTGATTACATGCCTCCGCACCGAGGCAACAACATCTCGGCTGTAATCTTCCTCGCTGTTGAACAAGCGAGCAGGAACCGCAGTGAAAATGAACGGAGTGGGAAGGGATGATTTAATGGGTTAAAATTGTTAACAGAAAAACCATTATAAAAGTTCTTTAAGCGCCATTTATAACTGGTGCACGGCGGCTGAGCCAGAGCTTCTAGCCACAACATTATCAAAACAATCTGTTGGTTGTGTCCAAATGAATGTAGTTTTGAGATATTCACGCTACAAGATGGTTAGTGGTGAAGTCAACCTTGATGCTCGTCTCCAAAATAAGTATTCATCATCTTTGGCAGAACAAGGGGAGAACAATGGAGTATTATGGAATATTGGAGCCACGTTGAAGACGAAAGAATCTGAGATTACGAGAATAAAGTCGTAATTGAGAAGAAACTTTTAATACCATGAGAATAAAGTCGTAATATTTGAGAAAGTATTCGCAATTTTTACGAGAGTAAGGAGAAAAACTCCACTCCTGGATCCAAGATGTTGAGCCAATCCCATTATGAAACTATGAAACCAGTTTAGATATCACGCAGATGGAACCAAACATTTCCTCCTCCACAAAAGAGGCCAATTCCTTCAAGTCTGTTCTTCTTTCTTTCTTAAAGCCTCTTTTCAAAGTCCGGATATCTTGATGATGTGGTGCTGATGTGACAGAAGATAAAGTATGACTAACTCGTTATTCTGCATCTGTGCAGAGAATCTGTGCGAAAGGAGTGTCCAGTTAAACACCGGAGACTTTGTCCCGAGACAGGTCATGTCTGAAAACAACTAAAGAGTAGTTTCAACCTTTGCTCTTCATTCTGTTGGTTTAACAACTATACCATTACAATTTGAATACATGCAACAAGAACTTACACCTGAGCCCCGTTTTATTGAGCACCACCACATATGTTCCTTTTTGGCTGGAAGCACTGTTTCTATCTGCTAAACTTTGTGAAATGTGCATTCAATAGACTGTCTCTATCCTGTATGTAGAGCGATTACCTCAGTGTGAAATTCTTTCTTTCTCTCTTTACTTTCCAGGGCCTATTTGGATGTGAAAGAGCTGAAAGACATTCTGCATTTGGACGGCTCGACTCACCTGAACGTCTTCTTTGCCAATTCCTCTGATGAAGATCTGGCGGGGGTTGCCACTTGGCCGTGGGACAAAGAAGCCCTCACACATTTAGGTAGGAGACAGATAGAAGCACAGACGTACAAGCATGCACCTGCATAATCTTAAACACATGCACACATCCTCTCAGGTTGTTGATTTTGAGTAATAACAGTTCAAGCCCCAAGCAGTTGCTGTCTTCATCGCGGTTCTAACAAGGAAGGAGGTGATAATGAGGCTGAGGAGACCATGAATAATGCATTGTCTGAATCCTACCCCAGTTCCAAAAGTTACTTCACACGGCAGTCGGAATGGGCATCCGGGTTGCGTGAACTCATCGGAGTGTTTGCGATGTTTAAAATGTCCGTGGTTGTCTCTTTCCCTATGTCTCTCGCCAGGTGGGATTGTGCTGAATCCGTCGTTCTACGGCACCTTTGGCCACACCGACACGATGGTCCACGAGATCGGTCACAGCCTCGGCCTTTACCACGTGTTCCGAGGCATATCGGAGACCGAGTCGTGCAACGATGCGTGCCTGGAGACCGAGCCCTCGATGGAAACCGGGGATCTGTGCGCCGACACCAACCCCACGCCCAAGTACAAGGGTTGCCACGATCCCGAGCCGGGCAACGAAACCTGCGGCTGTCGTCACTTCACCCACACGCCGTTCAACAACTACATGAGTTATGCAGGTGAGACGGGGCCTCCGCACGTGTTTCGCTGCTTCTCCTGGGCAAATTGTTGCAGTTGATACCTCTCACATGCACAGAACAGACAGAGGAATGTGTTGGGTCTGTGTGCACACCGAGACAAGTGAGGAATTTAGCCGGGACCTTTCATGTGAAAAAACATAGTGGGAGGCACATCCGCTAATGTCACTCCTTTTGTGCGACTGTTTTGATGCCAGAGTTGATTGTAATAACGCGACCGGACTGGTGGAATAATTTAATTCCCATTTCCTTGTCCTGTCACATCTCATCTCGCCCTCCTCCACCTGCAGACGATGCCTGCACGGACTCCTTCACACTGAACCAGGTGGCCAGAATGCACTGCTACCTGGACCTCATCTACCAGACCTGGCAACCCTCATCGAAACCCCCTCCCGTGCCAATGCCGCCACAGGTGGTCGGGCAGCATCATAACTCCATCAACCTGGAATGGTTTCCACCGATATCCGGACACTTTTACGACAGGTGAAATAAGATGGCAAAGAGACACTGGTGTGCACGGTGATATATAGAGTGCAAGTTGCTATAATGATCGTGTAATATAACTTTAAATGAGTTGTTTTACGGTCTTAAACCGTAAGATGAGCCAGGGAGTGATCTGAAACCTTTGCCGCATAATTTCAATTACTGCAACCATTTTTATACACGTGTAAGTGACATGTGTTTGGCCTGTATCTAAGTTGGTTGTTGTGCTTGTGTGTTGGTTTCCTAGAGAAGTGGGATCAGTGTGTGATAAGTGCACTGAGGGGAGAGTTCTGCTGCAGTACGCCTCCAACTCCTCATCGCCACGGCCGTGCGCACCATCTGGTCACTGGTCCCCGCGAGAAGCTGAAGGTACACTGCACAGTTACATGGTACACAAACAGGTTGTTAGGTTGCAATGGCGTCCAACAAGTTGTACAGTTCTTTGGCAAATGAAGTTGCAAATACTGTGCCCTCCTTTATTCTTGGCTGTGTACCAAATGTCAGTCTTACGTCAGTATCTTAATTGCAAAAAGCTGTTTCTACTTAAAGCAAATCCATTGCAAAAGCCACATCCACCTTTTCATCGGCGGTTTACCAAACGATAACACGATTTGAGGTTTCGCTCTTTGTGCATCGGGAGCATTGACTCAGAAAATCCACAAAGATTTCGGCTGACTGACTCAACCCAGAAACATGCAAATGACTCACTGGTTTGTGACACTTGGGCCGTGGGACAACACGGGCGGATCGCGGAGGTCGCTTCCCAGTGGATGGTGCTGTGTGGTATCGCAATTCCCATACGAGGGCTCGGGCCCAAGACGAGGTTTAAGATCACGTCTTAGCTGTAATTCCCCATTTAGCCCAACTCTCACTTGATTTGAGTGCAATGAATTTCCGAAATTAGTCGGATTTGTCCTATTCTCGTCCTGTTTGTAAAACCATATTAGAACATGCTATACTGGGACAAGCATCCGGGATGAGGTAATTATGTTACCAAAGTAGTTGTTTTTCTGAACTGTGTTGCTCTGATCACTCTGTGGTTCTGGCAACGGCAGCTTCAGGAATACTCTGGGATTCTGGAAATTATGCAGAAAAAGCTATTTGTGCATGCTGTTGTTCTCCCATATTATTGGCTTTCCAATAAACTCAGACACTTGAAAAAGTACGGAGATCTGTAAAGGACTAACATGGCCTGAAGTGAGGACAGATTCTGGAAATTAGGATTTATATCGACACATGCAGGTGTAAACGAATTGACAAATGTAAGCAGTGAACCAGTACGTAAATTACTAAGTGCCTTATTTTTTATGCTGAAATAACCACATGTCTCAGGAATATTTAAATTTTGAATCTCTAAGTGATTACAACCTTTAAATTGTCTCAAAAAAATGATATTCTTTCCTACCTTGTCCTACTTTCCAGATTTCTATTTGACCTCAAAGTGTAGAATCAGTGGTCATACACGTCCGTGCATTTCCTGCAATTCATGCAACCATTTGAAGACTTCCTGTAAACCCTAGCACAGGATTTAATAACTAATAAGTATGTGTACACTCAGCATGCAGCGCAGCATATCTGAGACCGTGGAACCCGCACATCACTGTAAGGTCATGTAGCGAGTCCGACCAAAGTCTATTATCCACACATTATCCCACGTTTAAATCTGAAAAGCTGATAGGCCTTTCATTGTTTTGGCCCTTAGGCTCTGGAACCATCTTCCTCCATATATCCGATCAACTAAATCTGTCAGCTGCTTCAGGCAGCGACCAAACTCGTTTTTATAGAGCAATCTCTGATTTGTGTGGGAATGTCGTATATTGAGGTGGTACACTGACGTCTATTTAACCATGTAGCTGTTTATTATGTGGAATCGAACATCTGCATCTGTATTTCCTGCTGTGTGAACCATGCAATACATTATTAAATAATGAGTGTTTATACGAAGGAAATTATAACGATAATTCCTGCAATAACAAGCAAGACACATTTTACATGAAATACCTGTTTAAACCAAGTCAACTAATATTACTAGTACTTCAACTATATATATATAAAATCATCAATGATCACATAATCATTTAACAATAAACAAAACATTTTTTTTATCTGACTCAGCTGATAATCAAAGATATGTATTTCTAGTTTGGAAAGGCCCCCTTTCAATCAAACTTAAAAATAGTGCACTTTTGGTAAAACCACCATCTTTCCGCTGACGAGTGTGATAATAAGTTGATAGAAATCCAGATACGGCCTTATTACGTTAATCTATTTTGTCTGTTACCATGAAACTAAATGTCAAAACAAATGGGTAAAAACACCAAAAACCCAGTTACAGTAAATTAGATATGACTCAACAGCATTAATAATAACAATGAAATATCACTTTGCCAAAGAGTCGAATTTGTCTCTGTCTCTGGTTCTGTCGCTTTGAGTCTGAGTGTTTTTCTCCCTGCGTGTGTGCACGTGTGTGTGTGTGTGTGTGTGGACGCTCTATGGATTCTGAAAGCACTCAACCTTGCTCTCACAGTGTGTGTGTGTGTGTGTGTGTGTGTGTGTGTGTGTGTGTGTGTGTGTGTGTGTGTGTGTATGTGTGCGCGCTTATGTGTGTGTACCAAAGGCAAGTCTGGGCTTGTCTAACACGCTGTGTGTGTAAACTGTACTCTATTTTCCCTCTTGGAAGGGGTCCCTGCTTGTGGCTGCTCCCCGTTCCCTGTTAACTCGGCCTGGGCCAGCTTCTCACTGGATACCACAGCTGCCGGTTCCTGCTGTGATTGTGCATATGTGTCTCACAGTTTCTAATTTCCAAAAGACATTCTGGCAAACGTCTGCCCCGAGGATTTTTGTAAACTGAAGTATTGGCGTATTAACTATTGGAATAACATCCTTATATTGTGGAGGAGAAAAAAGGAAAGCATTAGTGTGACCGTGGATGTGTGTCTACATCAACATCCATGCATATGTACGGCACCTGTTACTGAAGGACTCGCCGGTTGTGTCCTCACACTACTTGACTGGGAAACACTGCCGTGGTCGGAGAGAGCCAAAGTACTTCTCATAAATCTTTACTACTGTATGCCCTGGAGAAATATAGCAAGGGGGGGAGGGGGGGGGGGGGGGGCAAGAATGAGAAAAGGGGCAAAAACACACATGGATATGGATTCAGGGAGAGGGGGTAAGAAAGGTTGGGAGGGGTGGAAACCACCCAAGATAGTTAAGAGAACTGCATGTAGTTAGTGACATTCACAAGGGAGGATCCTGAGTTGATTGAAAACAGCAGTGTGCGTGAATGGAAGTGAAAGTTCCAGGATGTATATGCTCACTAGCAGATGTGTGTGGGACTGTGTGGGACTGTGTGTGTGTGTGTGTGTGTGTGTTTGTGTGTGTGTGTGTGTGTGTGTGTGTGTGTGTGTGTGTGTGTGTGTGTGTGTGTGTGTGTGTGTGTGTGTGTGTGTGTGTGTGTCTGTGTCTGTGTGTGTGTAGCCCTGTTATTTTGTGAGTGGACATGGAGGTGCACTCACAAAATAACGCCCTTATTGTGCATTTGCAACGTAAGGAACGCACACAAACTGTTTTCCAGTGGGTAAATATCTATGGATTTACTCGATAAGTCTCAACAGCAAACATCTGTGTGTTTGTACAAGCACAGGTCCAAGACATTATTAGAATCCTTCTTGAAATAAATATATGATGGATTATGGGATAGGAACAAGGAAAATCATAATCCATTAGGGGAAAAAAAACATTCATTATGAAATGATTAAGAACATGGTAACGTAATATGGATATTTGGCCCTTCCTGACACATTGATGGGATCCCTTTGTTTAATATACTGTGTCAGATTGTTGTATCCCGCAACTGTTTTTTTTTCTGAAAATACCCAGAAATGCGAAAAAGAGAGTTTTAGCGTCTTTCCCACCAAGTTCAAGCAAAGTGCATGGACCCTGTTTGACAAAATGACCTAATGTCTGCTGTAGCTGAGTGAATATTTATTTAACTATAACATTTACACCCCTCATGAACATTTAACTTTACAACGCACGGAGAAAAAAGGCACAAAACCCCCTTCAGGAAACCCGCTCCCCTCTGCCCTCGCTCGGCAGTAACATTACCCGCCAAGTCAAATACTGTGGACTTGATTATTGATTTATTATTGCCATCATCTGGTAAACGTAGGTTCACTCAAATAAACATAATCTGTTTTGCCGCTCATGGTTTTCCTTGGCTCCCTTAACCTGTTCATAACGGCGTCGTGTTCGCTCCTTCATTGAACAACTCTGTAGGGATGTGTACATGTGAAGCACTTGTTTCATCTGGTCCATGCGTTTAAGGTGAAACACAAATGATACGACAGATTAACCTCTGAGGTGCCGCGAATGCAACGCGATGTGACAACGATTCCCAAGCTGCATAGTGTCTGTTGCCTTCATGAAGTGGATCTGTGAAGTGCCTCCCTGTGTGTGTGTGTGTGTGTGTGTGCCGGGGCAAAAAGGGGGCTGGATGGGGGTAGACGTCGGCCTTCTGAGCGAGGAAGTGTGTAACAGTGTTTGACAGTGACTCACCAACGGCGAGAGAGAAAGCTAGAGACTTCCTAGAAAGCATCAGCCGTGCATGCCTGGACACGTCCCTGTGTGTTTATCCATCCACCTAATATGGAGGATTATTATTGGATAAGGGACAGGCGTCTGCAACTCCTCAGTTTTCGTCTGATTTCCGTAATGCGTGTCAAACTTGGATCGCTGACTTCAGAGCAGATCAGTGTCTTTTGCTCCACTTGTGCATTAAAAGGAACACGTGTAGTTGCGGTTCCTGATTGTGGAAGTCCCGCTCAACTTTTACCACATCAACTAGAAAGATGCTGCTTATTGTACTGTTATAAACTGCTATGAGCTGTTGTGGAATCTGCTAAACTTTTTAAACTCATGTAGCCACAACATGAAACTGGACACATCCCTGGTGGTTAGCTCGTTTTTATTGATTTACTTCATTTTATTCAAGCGACACGACGCCAGAAGCAGAGCTCAACCACTGTTAAGATGACCTGGTGATGTGACACTAAACTAAACACAGCCTCTACCATCCACTCTGTGATTATTCCAAGAATCTTCAGAATCTCAAATAGGAGAAAAGTCTTTATTTGTAATTGAATCAGATACATTTTTCTCCATATATTGTCTTTTACACGCCACACACGTCGAGGTCCACACCTGATATTCCATAGTTCAGATGTAATCATGTACTCATCCCCCAAATTACAATGAATCGTAACCTTATCTCATTTGGCCAGACCTCTATCATGGCCCCGATATGGACCTGATGCTGAAGAGCTTAGAGAACACAGACACTCCGGCTCGTGTTGAACTCAGAGACGATTAGACTGCAGCTCGGCTTATTTTATTTTGCTTGCTTCCCCAATAATGGTTGTTTTTGTCGACAGGCGAATGGGATCATCTTATAATAAACAGAGAATGAATGGCTCGTATTGAAAGCTCAGGTTTGGATGGTTCAGTCACCCAGAGTCCCCCCCCCTCCCCTCTGAAGGGGATTATAGGTCAAACACCTCAGAGCTTTTTCTGCAGTAGTGAGTAGCTGATATAAAATTGTTGTGAGTTCTGTGAAATTGATTATGTGGAGTATTTTGTCACAGTGAATCTAGATTACCTGTTAACCAGATAATTCCATAGTAGTTCTTGTTTTCACACATTGTGTCTTTGCCAGTCGTCGCTACATCTTTGCAGGTTTCAGATAAATTCCCTTTGCCTCAGGTTACGCGGTGGATGACACCCCTATTCTGCCTCCTCTTAAATCTCCGACCGCATCGGCAACAGCGCCAGAGCAGGAGTGTGGGCCCATCATAACAGCTGACATTACAAAATATTTTCAGTGGCTACGGCAGCTTTTCCTTGCAAACTCAATGAAAACGTACCCGTAAAGCCAGGACTGCATGAGCTGAGCAAAAAAAAAAAAAAAAGCCAAGCTCTTGGAGTATCTCGGTTCATTCTCTCCCTGCCTCCCCTCTCCTCCCCGTCTTTCTCTCTGCCCCCTTTTTTCTCTCTTTTTCTTTATTTCACCTCCACTCTGGCCACACACACACTTACAGTACAATAATAAATGTGTTGAGATAATGTGGCTTGGAAACCATATTCAGTCCTCACTTGATTAAACACTGGAATTTTGCATGGTGCCCAGAAATGAGGTTAGCAAATGGCTTCGTTGGTTGCCAGCTTGGAAATGCACAAAAGGAAATCGAGGGAGAACATAGTGTCTGCCTCTCGCTGGCTTCTAAAAGTGCTTGATGAATGTGAGTGTACGTCACTTGGGATAATGCGAGTTAGCTGTGTGTGGACTCCAAATATGGCTGGAGTGTGACTGTTAGTGGTTGTAATGACTGGCTGAAGTGAGAACCCTGCGCTGGGCCCCTCTCAGAAGGTACACACCTCAGCTCTGCCTTTCCTCTGCACATGGACTCACAATGAACTCTCAGTTTCACCTCTACCTTAAAGCCGCAAGAAATGCAGATGCATTAAAATGACCATCGATGCAAACTCCTTCTGTCAGCACTCGTAAAAACAGGACTTTTCTGCATTCAATTTAACAACCTTTCATGTGTTTGTAGGAAATTAAAATGCTTGCTCTCAGTATTGTGTCTGATTTCTATTTCGTGTCATGCTGTTGTATCGCCATGGAGGTGACGTTAACACCCTGGTCTGTCTGTTGGGCGGTTTGTTTATTTGTTTGTAAGCAAAATTATGCAAAACCAGGGGACAAATTATAACAAAACTTGGTGGAATTTTGATGCAGATCTGGATCAGGAGGCAGGTCCAGGAATTATTTTTCACTTTCTTTGATATTGCATGATACGCTTTTTCAACATTTTCACTTTTTTCCCAGGGAATTATTCATGGCTCTTTGATTTTTTAAATCAGGCAGATTCCACTAACTGGTATCAATGAGAGTGTGACATTTGATGCAGCTTGATTGAACTGAAGGAGACTGCTGGATCATGTGACTCTACTGAGTGCCCTTCTTGTTTGAAGTGTCTTTGTTGTGACTGCATGTTGTGTGTGTGACACTGTGCATCCTTTGTGTGATCATATCCCACAGGCCCTCCGGATGTGGAGCAGGCTTGTGAGCCGAGTGTACGCACCTGGAGCCCCAATGCGGGGATCGAGCAAGGCGTCGTCGGCCTGTCCGAGTGCCCTCTCCAGGGCTGCATGCTTCAGCTGGAGTTCCCTCACCCACTGGTGCCAGACTCTCTCACCGTGTGGGTCACCTTCTTCAGCCCCGACGAAACGGCGCTGCCAGCCATCCACAACACCTTGCTGTTGACCGTCAGCGGGAACAACATCTCCTTGGGCCCCAGCAACGTCTTCTGCGACTCGCCGCTGACGTTGAAGCTGGACATCGAGGAGGAGGTGTACGGGGTACAGTTCTTCACCATGGAGCAGCATCTGGAGATTGACGCCACCCTCCTGGCCTCTAAGCCAAACTGCATACTTTGCAGAAACTGCCAACCGCTGCGCTACCGCCTGCTGCGCCAGCCGCCCTTCACCCACGCACCACATGGTCTGATGCTGAATGGGCCTACCCGCCGATTTACAGACAGGTGAGTGATGCGGTAGGTGAACGTCAATCCTGACTTATTGACGGCGCCAGCAGCATGCATTCAACTCACCAGGCTCTTCCTGATATTTCTGTCAACTGTAAGTCTGTTCTTTGTCAGTTTTTCCTAACATTCGCCCCCCCAGCATAGAAAGGAGGCCATGCAATGGTTCGGACATGCTTTGGCTGGAAACAATGGTTTTTACCCCGTTTATTTTAGTCATCTAAAATTGCTGAGTGGTTACCTCTTAGCTTCCTGCTTGAGTGTGATGTAATTAGGGGTTTTAGGCACACCAGTTAGAAGGTGTTTATTTATCTGTGGAAACTATCCACAAAAATATGTTTTTGTAATATCAGATATCCTTTTCAATACCCCTAGGAGCACTCGCAGGCCTCCACTGCTTCTGCAGTTTCAAATCTGCTGCCCAACATTTGTTTCCTATGTCACAGGTCAATCGCTGCTCACATTTGTTTTTTCCCATGTTCCATGAAGCAAGGGCAAACAGATGGCTTGTTGAAGGTATTATCTGCACACTGTGGTGAGAGTTTAGTGCTTTGCTTTCATGGAATGTGCTGACTCGATAAAGATTGTGCTATACATGGCACTGCTGCGTGTTATGCCATCTCACTATCGTGCTGTCAGCGAGGTTCACATGAGAAGGAAAGTGCTTGATAAGAGGCGAAAGGGTGAGTATGCATGTTATGCTAGATGGAGTGATGATACTTAAGTTCCATAAAGTGTCTGTACACAACTTCTTGGTTGAATGACGGTGTCTGTGGAAAGCTGTCTCCAGTGGGGATGTATTTATTCGGGGGGTTTGGCACACTTCAGTGATTACTGATGTACTGTAGGTAGTTTTACTGCTGTGGTATATTTCACTAGCTGTGGTCGCATTCCAGTGGTGGTGGTCAGTGGCACTGGCTGCCTATTTTCTGTTGTGAGAGCATATGGGATCTTGTCTCTGTTGGATGGTCAGAGGAGTTTTATAGCACGGATGTGTGTTCCAGCCATCAACTCTTTAACGGATTCAAATAAAGAATAAGTGTACAAAAACATATATAGCAATATTTTTCATTTACAACAGTTTTGGGAGAAAAAAACATCAAATTGTCAAGTTTCAAAAGCTGAAGGAAGAAGTTAAACCATACAACCGAGATAGAACATTAATGAGATTGTCTGAACTTTTTGTGAAGTGTTACTTTTGATTACATCTTGATTATTGATCAATACTTGGATACTGGCTATATATTGAGTTAGCTTGTTTTTATATCATAGCCAGCTAACGCTTATTTCCATTATTGGCCGATCTGCCCGTTGATTTGTGATTTGAAGAACGAAGAGTCAGACATGTGCTAGATGTTATATTCTTTGATGTGACTGTGATGAGTCATTATAGCCTCGGGCTAAGATAATGCTTCATCACACCCACTGTCTCACAAACAAACATAGCCTTTGACATGGTGAAATGAAGAGCAAAGTTCACCCAGATGTTTTGGCATGCCACAAATCCAATGTTAAGTGCTTTGTTTGATGGTGGAGGTCCAGCTGCTGAAGTGCTTTTGTTGACCACACAGTATGATGCTTCTTCTTCTTACAGCCTGTTCCCATTGGGCTGAATAGAACGATGAAGGTGTCGATGAGGGGGGTAAAGGACCTCCCACTGTCAGGCCACTGGCCTTCACCTAAACAGGGGCATGCCAAGTCAAGATGAACATCTGACATCTTGACTCCTTTGGCTCCATCCATGGATGGTGGTTTGTTTGGAATGGCTCAGGGCTGGGAGGTCAGGGTGACAGGGTAAATTATGGCGGGGAGTAAAAAGGGTGATGTGAAGAGGAGACGCTGGGGTGGAAGGTTGGACTAGTTGGGGGTAAATCATTGCGAGGGTCGAGGGGCAATAGGTTAGGACTAGAACATTAGGGGGTTGAGAAAGTATGAAGGGAGAAGCTTGGAAGGTTGGGGTAGCTTGATCCCCTCCCGCTGAGGCACCCGAGCCCATGGGCTAATCCTCTTCCTGGGGTGGGTTTCAGAGCTGTCATTCAGTCAAAGGCTATCTCAGGGCTGACCTGAAAAGACATCTCAGCCAACACAGAGAGAGGACAGCTCCCCCAGCATCAACACTACCCCACACCCCCTCTGTTACTGGACTCTGTGCTGGTTCTTCCACATTATACCCTCCATCCATCCCCTCAACCCCCCTATTGACAAGTCTGCTGCTGCTTGAGAACACAGATAAACTTAATAGACTTTTCAAAATAAGGAACAAGTTTTGCCTATTTTTATATTTTTTATGTTTCACACTTGTTGTAAAACAGCACTGCTCACAATTGCGAGTACTTGGGAGGCATAGTCTTTATTTCGGTCACTTTGTGGTAACCCTAACCCTAAGAATTAGTGTATTTCGGGCTAACTGAACAAAACAACTATGTAATAATAATAACAATAAATTCTAGCCTTTCAATGTAGTTGTATGACAGATCGTACAAAGTACTTATTTTCAGGTAACCTTGGTTTAATGCTTTCCTGTTACAATGCTGGGTCATTGGCAATGTCAATAGTATTAAACCGTATTAATTCTAAATATGATATTAGTAGTTTAACTTTAAGTGCCATTAAAAAATCTACATTTTAAATTAAGTATTGTGGTTTTGGCATCCCTTTTTATTTCCCCATAAAGTTTAATTTCCTCTCATCAGTTACTGATTTTACTTCTTTTCGGGTAATTTCTTTTTTCTTCAGGCCAACTTGTCCCTTACACCTCTGCTTCTTTATACGAAATGAGTCCTGTGCAATCCTCCCAATTCATGACATCCACACAGAATGGATGTATTATATATTTACATAACTTAACATAACATAGAGGCCTTCATATAGCCCTCTTTAAATGCACTTGCCTGTCTAAACTTCTATTTTGTAGGTGTAAAAGCGATAGCAGCGAAACCTCAAATGCTTGTCAGCTGCCTCCCTGACAAAAGGAGTATTGCACTGTTTGTTGTTCTTGCAGGCTCAATCTAAGAGTTTTCCCCAACTTTCGGAAATTTATCTGCTTTTCTCATCTGGTGTTGCTCAGCCAAGAACAACAAGCAGCTACAGAACGGAAACACATCCATATGCATGCTCACACATACGCCTAGTGCACACACAAGTGAAGGCAGGAACACACACACACACACACACACACACACAGATGAGCACCGACGCACAGTAACGCTCTTCTTGGTCTCAGTAGCACATACTTTCGCGCATGTTTCCGTGTGTAATCACCTGGTACTATCAAAACACCTTTGAAAGGCATATTACGGGGCCTGGTGGCTGGCTTTGAGCGCGAGCCAAGATAAAACCTTGATTCCTACAGCGGTCTTAACAAGGATGCACCAATTATGAAATATTATCACGTGACAAGAGTTAGGGTTTGTTCCATATCAGAACAGTTACATATCTTATAAAATCAGTCACATATGAAAGTGTGGTCTTATGAATTCCGGTTGTCTGGCACAAGTTTCCATCCCATATACTCGTGTCTCAATTGATTTGACCACATCAAAAGATTGTACCACATCAAATGAGACGGAAAGACGATGCAGGTTATCAATTTTTTTTCGCAAATATTCTGTACATTAATTTCCCTGCCATTCCAAACGTTGTTCTTATACTGTATATCCAGCAAACCCAGTCCTGAGGGACGGAGAATTCCTGCAATACTTCTGCACCACTTTTTCATTCTCTCGCTCTTTCATTCTTACCCGCTGCCAACAGCAGCCGAACGCAGCATGGCTGTTAGCAGTGAGGTCAGGAGAAATCAAGCATGCACCTAATTGGGACCAGGTTGAAAGCAACATTTAAACAGTTGTTATCACGCTATGAGAAGTAGCACTGTTGACCCTATAGAACCGAAGGTCCATTATGACACCCAGGTAGCAGCAGAGCTGTCAGGGTTAGGGTTAGGGGTTTAGGCTTAACCCCAACCCGCTTCCATAATCTGATCATCTTGTAGTTGTTAAGCAACGTTTAAAGGAGGAATGCCTACCTTTGTGTTTGCTCTGTGCTGGTTAAGCGCATGGGAAAGACTGTGGTATGGTTAAATACAAAATGAGTTCACAGTGTCTTCACAACACAACATGTTTATTTACATTCAAACGAAACCATAATCTTTCCTTAAGCTTAACCAAAGTGCTCTTGTTGCCCAAACCCGACCACAGACAGGGCCATGGATGTGAATCCGGCAGCAGAGACAGCTGTGCCCGCCGTGACCCTCACTACTCCGCTGCCGATCATAAATGTTGCACTTTATACAACTAACAAAAAAACATAAAAAAAAAAAAGTTTCCTCTGAATGTTACCAAGGCAGCAATTATGTTGCCACCACAACATAATTAGGAAAACATTTTAGTTGTGTTATGAATGATACAGGGTTGACGAGGATTGCCGTGCTGTTGGACCAAACAGGTAGGGTTCAGCAATTGTCGCTTTTAACTAAAACAATGACCCTGAAATGGAGAGAATAATTACTTAAAGCTTTAATAGCTTCGTTCTAGAGAAAGGTGTTGGGTCCGGTTAAAGTTTGCAGTATAGGCTGCTGTTGGCACCACTGACTGGTTTGCAGTTCTTAGCCCCCGGGTGGACTTCCAAAAGAAAATCAGCGTTGACTGTGGAAGCAAACCGCAGCCTGTGGTCTGGGAGAACGTGGTTGTTCGCTCAGTCATCCACCTCGACTTCCTCCCGAAGACTTTCTGTGGCAGGACACCAACATCATGCTACTTCCACCTTTGGTGCTGAAAGAGGGCTGTCATTATTCTTATGGGATCAAAACATTTAGGTGTTTAACTGGTGGAAGCAACCACCCGTCAGATGAATCAACTTGGGAGCACTTTCTTCATTCTCACTATAATTGCAGGATACCTGTGGAAGATGCCTGGAACAATCCTCAGCATTTTGAGGAACAAATCCCTGTTACCTCATCATACTTTCCACAAAAGCCCCTATGGATATATCTACAACTTAACTTTACCATATTTTGAAAATCACCACTTAGCCGTCCATTTTCTCATCTGTTCCTCGTTTTTTTGTTTTTTCTATTTATTTTTCCCGTTCTCCACATCCCCTTATCTCCTAATCACTTGGATATATTCACTTGTCTCCTTCTTCTTGCTTGTTCTTGCATGACCACGGCTCTCACTGTGTCCTGATCATTCTCTGCAATTACTTTCCCGTGCGTTGGAAATTCCTTCAGGTAGAAGGATCATAGCCAGAAATTCTCATTATCCACTAAAAGCAAATTCTCGTAATTCCTCTGTTTCTCTCTTCTTTCTGTCCATTGTGTGTGTTTGCTCTCCTCAAAGATAAAGTCTCCCACAGCTCGACTTTTCCAGGGGCTAAACTAATTCAATTAGAGGGGGGCATGTTTGAGTGTAACCTGGAGTTGCACCAGCACAGGCCCACATTGAAGAATAGGACATACTGTAGAATAAAAGAGAGTCTGTCAGGTCAAACATTCTGTGTTGGTGATAAGGACGCCAACATAAATATCTCATCCTAGGCACGAATTTTGCTGTGGGGAAATTCATTTTGTTACTTGATCTTTAGGTTCACCGGTTTTTATACTTGGGACGGCACAGCTAACTTGAACTTGGCCCGCTGTCGTCTTCTGGGAATGTGATGGACAAACACAGGAGAATGTGGAGAAATGAAGATGAGGGGGAAAAAAAACAAAAGCCATGCAACACAGTCAGCAGTGTCCTGGAGAAATCTATCTTTTCTGGTGTTACATGTCTTTTTGTCATTTTTGTAATCAACCAAAAATGCCTCACTGGTCGGTTTGTCTTCGAGCTCATCAAAGGTCATGGTTTCCCTGAACATCACTGCAAGACTCCCTTGGTTTGATTGCTGACTTAAGCTTTGGCCTTGGGTGAAACCATTGTGGTACCAGAGCAATGTTTGCTGCTGGTGCTGCATTGCACTCACACTGGCAGCAGTTGGAATAGTGGTTTATGCCTGTGTACCCTTGTTGAAGTTTGAAGGCCATAGTTGGCAGCCTGCGTGTTACAGACAACAACGGTATCATGTGTGTATGTGTGTGCTGGCATGTAATGTGTATGTATATGCCTGTGTGTGTGTTTAAGTGGCTTTGTGTGGCGGGCACATGAATCAACATGTACCCTGGTATGTGAGCAGCACAGTATCCTTGCATGGTTGTCCATGCACTTATTGCAGAGGGCAATCCATTATAAGGTATATGGCACTTGATGGTCCACATGGAATGATCTATGGCAAACCTATTGTCGCTCTTTACCCTGATTCACATGCTCATTATCTCTATGATGCCGACTGCGATAATTTTTGGAATCATTAAAGTGCATTTGTTTGTTCTTGCTGCTATTCTTTGATTCAAGCCTGTGTTTCAAATTGTGAAAGGATTGCAAGGACTTTGTTGTCAATACCTGTTTGTTTCTTAAGGGTTTTGCGCTCTATCTATCAAAGTTGAATGTTGTTCCAGCTTGAGAAAACATCGTAAAAGAACATCACGGCTATAGCCATCAAAATATTACACAGTATAATGTGTTCCTGTCAATTATAGATAAGGGAGCCAACTGGATTCCCTTTTGTAACCTCACATAGTTATCAGCTCTCAGTCAAACAAAAGGGAGTTGGAACCAGAATAGTACATTTAAAACAATATACCACAAAAAACATAAAAGTTTTACGTCTCACAAACATTTTAAGTTAGAATGTAACGAAATACTCTTGATGTCCAAATACACTAGCACATACACACACACACACACACAAACACACACACACAAACACACTCCTATTTCCTAAACTTGTATCTCAGTGTGGAAATACATTGAAAACACATTCCCTAGCCCAATACCCTAACCTTAACTATTACGACTATGTGCCTATCCCTGAGGGGTCTTGTAGAAAAAGTGCTGTATGAATGTGTGTGTGATTGGGTAAATGGCAAAAACTGCACTGTAAAGCATTTATGAATGGTCATCAAAACTAGAAAAGCGCCATAGAAATACAGAGCATTTAACACAATTTTAACCATTTACCTAAAAGCAAGACTTAACCCTTGAGCAGACGATTGAAAGTCGGACGTTTGGCCCAAATATCTTCACCCCGAAGGTGTTAGGCCCGAAATGGTCCTCACAAAGAGTCCAAGTACAAACACACGACGTTGGGCCCAAAACTCTGAAAGCCAAAAAAAAAGGAACCATGAATGAGAAACCATGACCATAAGTGACAAATCGAAACTTCAAGTGAGAAACCAAAAGTAAAAGCAAAAGGAGAAGGAAAGAAAACTGTCAACAAGTTGCAAATGAGGGTGCTGAAGGGAAAATCTATTATCAGAGATTAGAATACATATTCAAACCTTTAAATTATTTGTTTTCCTTTACATATACAGATACTTATTTGATTACATCAGAAGATTATTGATTATGAGTCTAAAAAGACCTACGCTGTGTCAGTCACTTGATCAGTGAATGACAGGATCAAGTAAATCAAGTTTAATTAAAACAGGAATAGAATCTAACAGAACTCAATGAATACATGTAAAAGCAAAACCTGATCAGAGAGAAAACGTAACTTTCACGCTATAAAATAAAAAGTAGCAGCACCCTCACTTGCACCAATGTTGTTTCTAAGTGAACAGCTTTCTTTCCTCGAGTTTTGTTTTGTTGCTTTGCTTATGGTTTCTCATTTAGAGCTTTGATTTTTTTTTTTACGGGGGTTTATGGTTTTGGTTTTCTCATTTATGTTTTTTTTTTTTTTTTTCCTTTCAGACTTAATTTTTCAGACTTCCTTATCATGGTGACTCAAGAAACCATCATGGCGACATAACACCGGCAAAGTGAGTAGTCCCCCCCCCCCCCACCCCCCCCCACCCCCAATATTTCTCCTGTCCATTGTCTTTTCATGATGGTTCCTTGATTCGCTATGATGAGGAAACAAAACTGGACCCAACGCGGGTAAACTCAGCGACGTCAGCACAGGATACGTAGACGAGTACTGAGACAGATATTTGTATCTGCGTTGGCTATAGTATTACAACTCAACACACCACCCTTTCCCCCACAGGCTTGCTCCATGTGTATTTCTCGGAGTGCGATCTATTCTTTAGCGCTGATTCCGTTTCAGTCATTTCTCCAAGGCCTCACGTAATTCCACTATACTTGAATTTAGTGTGTTTTATTTTGTATTTTAATTCTGTGCAGGGACGTGCTGCCACGTGTTGTGTACACGTACCAAGTCCAAACCATCTCCGGCCGGAGTGAGAGTGAGCCCTCCCCACCTTTGGTGCACGAACTGGGATCGCCGTACTGCGGAGATGGACGGATCCAGAGGTGACAAGCATCTACACACACACACACACATGATCTAAACATGTACTAAAATGCATGAAAACAGTCTATTTAATTGGATAGTTACAGTGTCAGTTTGTTAGTGTGTGTGTGTGAGTTTTTCTAAGTACTGCTCCCTGCTGTTATAGTTCCAAAGGAGAGGAATGTGATGACATGAACTCAATGAATGGGGATGGCTGCTCCGCTCTGTGCAAGAAAGAGCCCTTCTTCAACTGCATTGGTAAGTCCAATATGGATGAGGATGATTTCCCTCAGGTCGAACGCTTGTCGACGGTTGATGGCTGATATGAAACCTGTTGAGCTGCGCTGAGAAAAAGTTTAAATAAAGAATAAAATCAAATAAAAGCAAATAACAAGGCTATGATGTGGCTTAAACAACTTATGGACGCTCAAAAGTCCAGGAAAACATGAGAGCCTATAGTCTTATATATGTATAAGTGTAAGATTACAAATGCCATATTTAGTTTAATAGTGTTTATTAATAAGGTTCTCTATATATTCTTCTGGTCTTAAGTGATATTTTAAATGACATGTACATGATACCTGCAACATCTGTCAAGTTCAGATTTGACAAACAGCTTCTTACATAACACTTCAGGTCTGTTTTGGTCCGGGCCACGGTTTTGTTGTCGCGTTTTTGGATTTGACTGGTTCTGTTTTCTTCATTCCTTCATGAAATGGATCTGCACAGTTTCTGCTGAGACCCACAGGCTCACAAGTTTGTGAATGAACAGATCTGACATCTGGGCAGCTTTCATCCGAGTCCCCCTCGCTGTTCTCAAAAGCCAACAGAATAAGAATTCCATTAGATATCATAATCACTTTGACCTGTGTTAAAAAAAAAAAAAACTAAAACAAGAAAAAAAAAATCTGGAAATCATTATTTTTTACAAGGCTGAATGATCTTACTCTACACAGTTGAGTGGCTGGCATCTCCTCCGTTGTTTTCTTTTATGAATAGATGGATGGTTTCCTGTCCAGCTCTCCTGCTGCCTGACAATCATTTTACCCCCTGTTGTGATTGTGTGTGCGTGCGTGCGTGGGTGTGTTTGTGCATGTACAGTACATGCATGCATGCACACACATATGTGAGCCTCTGTGAAGTGGCCACTTAATCCCTGTCAGATTGCTGGATGACTGCATTGGCTGTGCTGTTTTTCCACCAACTGCAGTGCTCAGGGAGGTGTGTGTAAGTGTGTGTAAGTGTGTGTAAGTGTGTGTAAGTGTGTGTGTGCCTGACACCGTCTGACATAGTTGTAGTTTTGTGCAGAAATCGGACACTATAATGACGGGACCTTCTGTCCATCTGTATGTATTTGTGAGAGAGGGCCCGCTTGTCAGCGTGCTGGATAGTGAAATAGAGAGCTGGATGGAGAATTGACACTAAGTATACAACAGGGCCAGCGTGCTACAGTTTGGATGAGCTTTAATAGGCTATTCACACGATTGAGCCGAATTATATCTGGAATTAATGAATTCGACAAGTTCTTTTCACATGACCCCATCTGGCCTAACAATCCCACTGGCCATGTCTGTAGGGCTCCGAGCCACAGTAAGCACAGGTGCAGATAAAGCATAAAGGAAATGTAATATGATTTTCTTGAGCCACATTTTCCTTCTTTCACAGGAGTAATAGATTTGGATCGTTTTATTTATTTGCCCGGTTTTGGCATTTTTTAAAATGGTTGTAGGCAAAGGTGCTTTTATGAGATACATAAACAACCGAAAGAGGTATAGAACATTTTGTCATCTCTTTTTTCCCCTTTCTGTTTTCATCTTCACTCAACTCATCACTCGTTCTGTCTCCAACCGTGGTCCCTCGCTTTTAGTTTTTTTGCTCATGCACTCAATCACCTTTCCACTTTTTTCCGTTATCTGTTTATTCTATCCCCTGTCCAGATTCAAATGCTTCAGCAACAGACCTTCCTCCTCCTTTTCCATCCTTTCCCTCCTCTTCTCCCTTCAGCTCACACTCGAGCTCCTCTTTGCTCCTGCAGCTTCTCCGGAGCCACTGTGTGAGCTTCCTCCCATCCCGGCCTCGACGCCTCCCCTTCTCCCTCTTTGCCTCTGTTCCCGCTGAGTGAGTGGCGGGAGCGTATTCTGTGTGCCCCCTCAGTAGCCCCTCGCTTCACCAGTGCCAGAGCACAGAACTGACTTGAGTTTTTGGCCGTGCTGGGGAGGGCTGGAATTTCGAGGAGGAGGCCCCGGCCAACTTGGCACAGAATGCCGCCTTTCCCCCCTAACTGGAACCCCACCGGCTGACACTGCTTTAGCTGAGAGCAATGAGGCCCAGGCAACCTCCCTGCTCCGCTCCCCTCTCCTCCAGTCCATAAGCTTCCAGCTCCAGACCTTAATTCCGGGTGGGATGTCTGGAAAAATGACTGCTGTATCTTTCTTTACCTCTTGACATTGTCGGCCCCCCCTCTCTGTGTTTGTCTCTCTCGCACTTGTTTTATCGCTCTCTCTTTCGGCTCCTTTCTTCCTGGCCACGAACGTATTCTCTCATCTCTGTTTGTAGATCCTCACAAACCCAAGAATTTATCCTCCTTTTTTTTTCCATGCACCTTCTATCCTGTACCTCCCTCGCTTGTTTTTATCTGGTGCTCTCACGCTTGACCTTCCAAAACAACAGAGATAAGGTCAGGAATTGAATCCCGATGGATCAGGGGGGTATGAATGTCCTATAAAAAAGGATTATGGAACGGAAGAGGGTGAGGAGTAAAAGTTCATAAAAACTCACTTGTTTTGCGTTGTACGAAAACACGCTGGACATGAAAAGTGTTAGTGAAACATCTGACTAGCGGACATTACCGTACCCAATTCTGACTTTACATAAAAAGTCACAGAAGCAGAGATAACGATGTATTTTAAGCCTCTCTCTTTTCCCCGCGCAGAGGAGCCGAGCAAGTGCTACTACTATGATGGTGATGGGGTGTGTGAGGACTTTGAGCGAGAGACTGGCGTCAGAGACTGTGGCCTCTACACCCCCAGTGGCTTCCTGGACCAGTGGGCCTCCAATGTCGAAGTTTCCCACGAGGAGAAGCCTTACTGCTCCGGCGAGGTGGCTGCTGGATACCCTGCCGTCACTAAGGTAAGGCCATACACAGCTTGTCTTATCCAATACACGTTACCGATATATAAAATAAGTCATTTTTAAGATTCGAAAAATCGGGTCTGGGTTTACTTCAAAAGTTAACTTTCGTAGATAGAAACAATAAAACCAAATACAGTCGTGTATTCTCTATTTCTTCGATGATTTGTTGCCCAGTCTTTCTCACCATTAACATTTTGCACATCGAGGATAATGAATCTCAGCTATTGCACGACACATCAGAGAAACTTATTTTTGCTGGTTTTACCAGTGAAATAAGTTCAGAGACCATGCAAGACATTTAATTAGATGTCTCCCAGGGCGGGTGCAGAAATGTGCTGCTCTCATTAAAGTAATGCATATTGAAGACAAGAGAAGAAGCCATTGATTCCACCTAAGCCCGGTGGATGCATTGATCTGTTGCTGTCGCCTGGCAGAAAGGGGCTGATTACCCAAAACATTAGGCTGAGACTTACACACACGCACGCACACACACGCACACACAACAAATACACACACACACACACACAAAAAGCCTCGGACAAACCGTGCATTAGGCTGAATCCTATTTAATCCCCTCTCTGTGATATGCACGGTCAAAGCTAAGGCATGTTGTTGAAGTATACTATCTCCTTTAGAGCCACTATTTATGATACCACTTTGTTATTGTCCAGTCTCTTGACAGCTTTCAGGATATTATGCGATTAAAACCAAATGTTGAAGAAAATATCCGGCCCTATCTTACTTTGATGTGAGGAGTGACATCACTGTCCATTGTTCAATTTTATGATCATAAATATTTTAACCCTACAAAAGAGAGACATTTTCTTGGAACTTCACTGACAGAGCTCTCCGTGTGGGATATTGGAACTAAAGCTCGTTCCTTCTGCTGATGATGCATTTTACAGGGCCACTGACCTGGTTATTCTCGAGCAGCTGCGTTCAGGTGCCTTGCTCGAGAACACTTTGGCAATCGATTCAGGCAAAGCCAGGGAAGAGATTAACCGCCACCGTTTAATGCATTTTTAAATTGACAGTATATTTATAGCACCACTTCTGTTTGAGCCCAAAAAAAGGTTATGTGATCCAACAACATTGCAGATGTTTGAGACACCAGTGGAACACATCCATGTAACCATTAAAGAAAGGAATTCTGCTGTGAAGAACACATTATTCCTACAAGAAATAACTTTTTCATTGTGAAGAACACACTGTTCCCCCAAGGGTCAAACCTGATGAGATCACATTGTTAAAAGGCCACTGGATCGTACACTCGGTGGACACACAAGTACGTGTGTGGAAAATATGCAAACGCAGGTTAACAAAACACAGAAGCATTGTCTCTCTTTCTGTCGGCTTCTCCGTCTCCTCTTCACTCTCTGTCACTTTTCTCACACGTTCTGTCTCCTGTCCAGGCAATTGAGATTTCTGAACCTTGTAGGTGCGTTGGTGCATCAATGAAAATGTCCTCACATGCCTTCCTCTCACCAACATCAGTGCATCACTGAGAGTCACGTGCCACAGCAGGATCAAGAAGATTATCTTCAACTCAACAGTTAACTGTGATTACACCGTGTCCTAGAAGGTTCCAGCTTACACAGACACACACAAACACACACACAAAGACACAAACACAATCATATCTTGCTCTCAGACACAAAAGCACACAATGGTACACACTTGATTATGGCAGTGCCTCGGAAAACAGAGATAACATAATGTGGCTGCAAATAAGTGAGTCGAGAGCCTCGTTTGCAGCTTCTGAGCAGTCGTGCCGTTGAGTGCGTGTGGCTATGGCGACTGTCCTGGAGGCCCTTACCACACATGAAGGATGCGAGGCTCGGCTCTGGAGATGAAGACCAGGCCAGCAGACTTGTCTTCGTGCGTGGATCCAGTTTAACCGGGGCAACTTTAGAAGAACATATAGAACACCACAGTGGCTCAACACTAACAAAATATGAAGTTACATAAGATGTTACCTACTGATGTTACCGAGCTTTCAGGGATTTCTGGCCATTAGCGATTCAAATTGCTGTTTCTGCTGACAGCTTGTCTTGATGGCAACCAGTCATTTCTTTCGGCATCTGGACTTCATTCTCTATCTCGACTTCTCCGTCAGTTTGTGGGCGGTTGTTTACGTAGCAGGTTTTGTGTTCCTCCGTGACTCCGAAGATTCCTAGATGGAAAGGGACGAGAAAGGCCTCGAGGCATCCGACGTGATAACAACCGAGAGATCAGAAGCCGAAGCCTGTGATCTCATACTCACTCATGATGATACGCTCTTGATCTCTCATCTTTATTGAGATTTTGATGCAATTTTTTTCGCAGCAGCGTTGACTGCCAAAAGCACTGCCCGCTGTGCTGACACAGACTCACATATTGCCCTTGACAGGAAGTTAGAAAACTGTTGGGGTAGTAAATTGCTTGGCAAATCTGAGATGACTGTCATCAATATTAAAATGGCGAGGACTGAGCGATGGCACCTGCAGGTGGGCTGCGAGGCTGAGTTTCTGTATTCAAGAGAGACAACACTGAATACGTTACTTGTTACGCCATCAGTTCTTGTTGGGTAGCTGGCACATACAGTGTATTCATAAAATATTCAGACCCCTTCACCGTTTCACATGTTTTTATATTAGAGCCGTATGCTAAAGTCGTTTAAACTCGCTTCCCCTCATGTCGCAACCTTATAAACCATAAAGACAGGATAGAAATAGACTGATAAAACTGAAATACCACATTGCCATAATTAAGCTGAACCTTTACTCAGTACAAGGTTGCAGCACCTTTGGCAGCACTTAGAGCCTCAAGTCTTCTTGCGCATGAGAACCCAAGCTCGGCACACCTGGATTTTGAGATTTTCTGCCGTTCTTCTCCGCAGATCCTCTGAAGCTCTGTCAGATTGGATTGAGACCAGTGGATCAAACAGAGGACAGACGTTTTCGGGTCTCTCCTGTGATGATTGATTGGGTTCAAGTCAGGTCTCTGGCTGGGCCCCTCAACGACATTCACAGAGTTGTCCCTGAGCCTCTCCTGCATTGTCTTGGATGTCTGATTGGGGGTCACTGTCCCGTTGGAAGGTGAACCGTCATTCCAGTCTGAGATCTTGAGTACTCTGGACCAGGTTTTTGCGAAAGATGTCATTGTACTCTTCAACCAATCTCTGTGTCCCTGGGACTAAACCCCCCCTCCCATTGCATGATGCTGCCACCACACTCACACGCAGGTGATGAATGGTGCCTAGGTTCCTCCAGACTAGACTTGATATATTCTTGAGGCCAGAAAGTTAAATCTTGGTTTCATCAAACTAAAGAATCATGTCAATCCGGCTATAAAATCCAGAACAGCGGTGTTCTGCCATCAGGTTCTTGGTCTGTTACCACAACAATTGTCCTCTTATTTTTTAGGCCGGTCAGGCATCCAACTCTTAGAGTTTTTTCTGGTTGTTTCACACTTCTTCGATTTAAGAATAATTTAGGCCACAGTGGCTCTTTAGAACCGTCGGAGTAGCATAATTTCTCTGCTTCCCCAGATACTGTCTCTGAGCTGAACAGGTATGGCTTGGTTTTTGCTTTGGTAAGCATTGTGAGCTGAGAGAGGTTATACTATATACAGATGTTTGCCTTTTCAAATCATGTCCAATCAATTGACTTTAGTGCAGGTGGACTCCAGTGGAGCAACATCCCAAAGATGATCAGATGATCATCAATTTACATTTTAAGGTTCTCTGCTAGAGGTGGTGTCTGGTTGAGCACTGGTATTCAATCCGCAATAGGTAATATTTGTGTCCTTCTCTTCATGTTTGTGTACTGGTGTGTGTATGCTCATGCAACAAAGAGATAAATAAGGGGGAAGATGAAGACCTGAAAGAGGTTATAAGCGCAAACAGAATGTCCAAAGAAAACCAAAATTATCTTAGCAAAGATTTGGGCCCACTTCCAACCACCAGAGCAAGTTCGATTCTCCAAATCTCTGGATCTCTACTGGTACGGGCACCACTCTCCCCAAAAGGCTTTCCCTAATTTCTCAAGTCTGAGATTACATAAAAATTAGAGCCACAGATAATTTTTTCAAGAAGTTGAGGTAAAAAAGAATAAAGAACTTCTCCAAAAGACTTTGCTGTATTACCATGTTGGCAATCCCTTGGAAATACTTGCTATGCAAATGACTCTGAGCTATTTGTAGTAATCAGATTTATCAAAAAGAAACAGCACATAGTTCTATTTTGCTAAAAGTTCACTTCTCCGCTTCCTTGTTTAAGTTAGTCACGTTTCCATGTTCATGGCTCTCAGGTCTTTGGTAGAGTTGGACTGGAGATGTGCCTCCCTGATACAGAACAATGCTAAAGTGTGTGCGAGTGTGTCGGGGGGGAGAGGTGGAAAGGTGCATCATTTCCCTCTGATCTAGTGAACGAGTCCTGTATTGGCTTTGTGTATATCTGTTTTGTTTGATGTCTAAAGACGGCGCTGATTTTGTGTGTGTCTGACCGTGTGTTCTGAGAGAGGGAGAGTAAAGCGGGCAGCAGCGATTGGGATCTTTGCGGATGCAAGAAAGCAATAACAGCACAAGAAGGCACTTGAGGAGAGAGAGAGATCAGGTATCTGCACGAAATCTCAAGTGTTATGTACTTTTGTGCGTGTGTGTGTGTGTGTGTGTTCGTGGCAAGGGGTACGTATTTCTATTTTAAAACACACAACCGAGGCATGGAGGGGAAACTCAGACACATCATTTGTCTATTTTATAATACCATTGTGAATAGTGATCTCAATATGCAGCACTAGTGTGTGAGAGCTGAACTTTTTTTTTTTTTGCTTGTCTTTTGAATCTTAATGCACCAGAGGAAAAACCAGGCAGGATGGATGAATGCTCCCACATTCAAACCAGTGCTAATGGAGGGTCCAGCAATATAGAATAAACCCTGTTTGGGTGCCATAAACACAGACTGGCCCTGTGCACACAGTAGCTTAGTAGCCTGTAGTCCTCCCTGCAGGATGTAAATGTGTGCTAGATCTTTGTGAAGATGACATACATTCATTTTTGGGTCACGGAGTCCCAGCACTAAATCACAGAAGCAGAAACCACAGTGTAAGGAAGACAATTAGTGCCAGGAACAAGGAAAAACAACATTGAGAGGAGGACGTGTTTTCGCCCCTTAAACAATTTTTCTCATCTCTTTGTGTTTCTCATACCTCATACAACAACAGTAATAATATATCAACAATACCTGTAACAGTGACAGTGCTATAGTTCTGTTATTTGTACTTAAGGAAACAGGAAGTTTAATTACAGAGAAAGAAAATGTAAAAGATGACCTGCAGATTGAGAAAATGAGGAGAGGTTGAGATTGTAAGTTAAAATCAATATGAAAGCACACACTGTAGTCAAGTGCCGTTAAACAAGAAACAGTAAGGAATGATATTTGGAGATGGATAATACAATGACTGAAATGCCATATTACATAAAGCTGTGAATGACCGATGGATGAAGAGATGAGGTCAGTGGGCTGTAATTGGAGGTAAAACAATGTGAAATTCAGTTTGTTCAACTGTGGTCAAAAGAAAATACATCACTGAATAAAAATGATTGTGAAGGGAGAAAATGGTCCAGAACCATTCTTATTGGTTAATCGCACGTTAAAATGTCCTCAAATGAGCAGTTCGATCCAATCAAAATACCATATGGACACCAGAGAATGTATGAAGTTAATAAAATGTAGACACATTAATGATCAGAAAAATGTCGACCTGCCAGTATCAAATTATATCCAGGTTTAATAGTTGTGTTGTTCTTCACCTTATGTTCCCTCTTTCAATGTCAGACTCGTGGCAAAGTGTCGTAGGGGAGCGCTTGATTTCGGGGGCTGTACCAGTGAGTAGAGTAAGGTGGTGTTTTAAAAGCTTCTCCTTTCTTTCTTGATCAGGCTCACACCCAGGTATGCAGTAAGACAGAAGCACACACAGAGACTCACACACTCACAGTGCTGACTCCATGCAGGATTGTAGGGCAAGTCCATAGGGGACTGAAATGTACTACTGCTGTCTTTGCGGAGCAGAACATTATGTTCCCCGACTACCACACCGTGGAATATGGCAAGCCAGCCCGACTTTCTCCGGGGGGATTGGATTGGAGAACTGGCCCTAGCAACTAACCTGTGTGTGCGTGCGTGTTTCCTGTGTGCGCTTCGTCCTCGTCCGTGTGCACACTGCCTTGCCGTCATGTACACGCGTGTAGATGAGTTTGTGTTTGCAGGGAGGGTGCACGTGCATTTGAACTTTAAGATCAAACAGGCAGCCAGGTGATTTCTCCAGAGGAGGCTGCTGCCCAGGCAATTTCTGACGAAACCCCCGGGCACCCCTGGAGAACGCTCCTCTTAATTATACATAAGCGACAGAAGGGATAACATTTTAGTCCTCTCACGCTGCAAAGAAATTGCCTACATATGACGGTCACCCATCTCGAGATGTGTGACAGAGATATGTGCACGAGGCCTGGATTAAATAACCTCTGCTGCAGCCATCCTTAGGTAAGTGAGGTTTCAGAGGGGAAGGGTAGAGGGAGAATTATTAAGAGGAATTATATGTAAGAGGAATTATTCTGGACGGTAAAAACAAGGAAACAATAACTGGCCCCGTTTTTTGTCCCAGGTCCCAAATAAGCATGCAGCGTGTGTTTGTGTACTCAAGTGGAGGATACATGCATACTGTATATAGGCTACTGCAGAGTGTAAATACACATTTACGCACATTTCCCCCCACACAAGCGTACAAACAAACACGCGGGGCAAACTCACACATACTGTTGCACAAGGCGAGGCGCACGCACACGTACATGCCCACAAAAACAAAAGCTCATACAGTAGCCGAGCTGTTGCTTTCAGCAGCACAGGAGGGCCAGCGTCTCTGGCGCTCTCTCTCCCTCTCACCAGCATTCCCCCGAACCACACAGCCCTCGTCAGGCACCGTGCCAGTGACATAAGCGTGTGGTAACATTAAAAAAGAAACCTCTGGGATGGCGTTCCTTTTTCCCTTTTACTTTTCCCGTTTCAATTATTATTGTGGTTCTGCCATGTGGAAACCTCATTGTGGCTGGTATGTTTTTTTTCTTCTTTTCGTGGCACTGATGACCCCCCCTAACATTTTCAAGCTGTTAATATGCAGGGGTTTGGCCCTGTTTTATTGAGCATAGGGGGCCACTGACTGAGGGACATTTATATTCTCCGCAGACCCATCTGTTTTCAACTTGCTGGCATTGTACGCTCCCCAATCCCTATACATTAGTTTGTGGTCTGTGTTCCCTACCACCCAGTCACTACTCATGTCTGCCCTGATGAGAATGGGATAGGTAAACTGCATAATTGCAGCCACTCACTAACTTTTACAGCCCTATTCTCAGTAGGCCATGGAAGTGGCCCATCAGTAGCCTTGGACCAATGAGACGGTGAGTCTCAGTGGGTATGGGTGGGGCTGGGTGACAGGACATTACCTCACACACCAGGCGCTCACCAGCATTCCAGTAAACCATGGGATGGTGCTTGGAAACTCATACTAGTTTCTCTCTGTTGCTCTTTCTCCTTTTCTCTCCACAAATGCCTCGCAGATGCTCTCTCTCCTGCTTCCAGTGCGCTGGCGTCCAATTTTTGATGTTCCCCTTTTACAGAGAGCGAGAGAGGAGCGCAATATACAAAATACCTGTTGATGGAAATAAACACATCTCAGGAGGTTCTGTGATGGGAAAATAATCGTCTCATGACGTCCTTTCCTTTATTTGCATGTGTCCGAACATTTCCAACAAACTAGGTCAGGGGAGTCATGCAACAGGATGTGAAACAAACAATAAACTCCACAGGTACCGCTCGGCTCCGGGTTCGCCGGTGCTGACGCCACTGATGACCCCGGGTGACTTTAAATGAAACCACGTTTTTAGCCGTTGCTGTAATTATATTTACCGCCGAAGTGAATGACTAGAACGAAGGCGAGAGCCGTGCCGGAAATATTGAGACTCAAAAGACAGTCGGGGTTGGAATCGTTTTGGTAAATGGGAACACGCAAATTGGTGTGGACAAGGGGGGATTGTGGGAAAGTTGGTTGACAGTGATGAATTCCAACAACAGAAAAGCCGGTCCACCGATGATATCTAGCAGCGATGTGTTTTCTTTCTGCCACATTGTACATAGAATGTGAGACATTATGTTGTCATGATGGCGTCCCCGGGTCTGTGTGCGTGTAGATGCGATACATTCTCATGATCGCTGTTTCACAACTCAACAATACAGAACCCAAGCTTGTAGCACCCTGCTGGAAACCAGTGTGAAAACAAAGAGATTTCCAAGAAACTGCTGCGTCAGGTCGTTTATTCATAACACATGTGGTTTGTCACTGTGATGTATCATGTGTGTTAATGTAACATTGTACCTACCAGTTTAATTACTGGTCTCCTTTGGTGGGGAACGGCTTGATACTGAGGAATCTCGGCACCCATCGGCTATTGTCCGATGACGTACTTGCATCTGGGGGCAATAACGAATATTTCGGGGCTTCCTGTTTGCTATACACAGTTCGACTTGTTTCTTTTATCACACGAATCGCACATTTTTCCACAGAAAGTACAAATAGAGATACTTTTGTATATGTTTTGGGTCCAGACGACATTTTTGGCTCTTCTCTATTAACAGCTCTATGCCTATGAGTGCAGATACAAATTAAAAGGATGATGCATTTCGCTCGAGTGCGTTCTCACTTGTTTCCTCCTCATATGGACTGTTTACTTGCGGGCAACCATAGCCTGCTCAAACGTGATTGGTCGAACAACAAAAGAAGGAACCAGGATGCGTCCGGCCCCAAGGTCACCTCCAGATTCGGATATTCTATTTAGAAATGACAAAATGAGAGAAAATGGCGTTGAAGAAAAATGAATTTCCCTCTCTCCTGTTTCTTTCTGTTGTGCTAGTGTCGTAAAAGTTGAGTTAAGCGCTACCTTCGGCTCCTGCGTTGTCCTCTAGTGATTGGAGGATACAGGAAGGGACCTTCGTGGGGCCTCCTAAATGTTTGAGGGCCTCAATAGTTTTTTTCCCAAGAACATATGGCCCATGTTTGTGTTTGTGTGTCAGTGAGGTTTATTGATTTGAATCCAAGATAGGACATTTTGAAAATCTGGAGACTTCAACATCAGTAGCCGAGCCAAGGTGGGCGTAGCATGTGCATGTGTTTGTGTTCCAGCCTGTGCATGTTTGTGCATGGATATGTGTTATGTGCAGGCACATGGCTCCGAAGAGGTGACCTAACTTCATCCTGGCACCAGCTCTCCATCACAAGGGGAAACGCTGTAGTTGAGGTACATTATGTTATTAGAGCCATTATTATTGTCATTACTCTGTCTTTACTAACAGCGGCGCTCACTGTTTCCCCCCGGTTTTTCGGAGCTTATGTTTTGTTTTATGATGTCAATGAACGCTTTTACAGTACAGACGTATTCTCCCAGTAATGAGTCTGACAGTTGCACTCTCGTTCTCCTCACCTTTATCTCCTTTGCTTTCCCCTTGGCTCAAGACACTTAGAGCTCGGCTTTTATCTGAAGTGGTGATTTACAAACACAGACCAGTCTACAGACCAGGAGTTGGCTGTTGTCTGCCAGTCTGACTAGCCAGCTGGTACAAATTAAGACCATGTGTGTTTGTAAGCGTGCGTGCGTGTGTGTGTGTCCGTGTGTGTGTGTGTGTGTGTGTTTTTGAGTTAAGATGTTGAACTCATCTCCTCAGTGTGTTGATGTGACTGTTTTCCAAGGAAGGTGAGAAGTTGTTTTTTTCAACACAGACATCTCAGCATTTGACTGACGTCCCTGCAGCAGCCACTTCAGTGTCCCTGCTGTAAATCACAATAATGGGCCTATGTGTTTAGAATGAGTAAGAAAATAAAAGCCACTCTCAGATCTTAAGTTGTTGTTGTGTTGTCCTGCTAAATAATCTGCGCCACAGTAACACAGCCCTTTTACAAGACGTATTACACATTAGGAACATTAAATTCTTTTGTTACTTGTAAGAATTTTAATCATCCGTTTTCTTCTACCTCATAAACAACAGATCTACCATATCCTCCCCTTACCTTTTCCAACTGAGGGATTTAATGATCGTTTCTTTTTGTCGACGGTTCCTGCCGTGATATTCTAGTTGTAATCGTGCGAATCGTTCTAAGGTCTGCCGGCAGGTGGTATATTTTATAGGCAGATTGAAATAGGGCAAACAACAACGGGTCTTGGTTAAGATGCGTACGTGCTGTTTGCTTTAGTCCGTTTCCAAAGTTTGTTTTTCCCTTTTCCGATCCAGACCAGCTCAGCGGCTGAACGGGTGGAAATTTTGTTTCCTCCTTTCCCTCTTTTAGGTTCGGTCTATGACCTGAGCTTGGCCTTTCTTTTGGTTCTTTGCGAACATGATTACATCGGTGTTCGATTACGAGAACATGCCAATTTTTTGGTGTTGTCTCTCGTGTTGCAGTTAATCTTGGTGTGCACACCAGGGACTCTGAATTCAACACCTTACAAGGATACAGTTAAAAATAAGATTTGTTTTCCTTCCCTTGTTTTTGGTGATACAACACAATCCTGATACTACAATGGCACTGAGTGGAGCGCGTAATGTAATGCCAAGGCCTGACAGTCCCCTTAAATCCAATCAAGCTGCGGCGATTTTCACACACATATATATATAGATATCAGTCTCTTAGAATATGACATTTTCTTTATCAAGATCCTTGAAGTATTCCCTGGGAAATTGGTGAAAATGTCCCCCAAAAAAACTTCTTGCAATGCCAAGACAAAGTGAAAAAAAAAAATCCTGCATCTGCTCCTTTGTCCACGTCCACGGCATGCGTCCATCTTGGCCCGTGTCCCGTCCTTCTACCAAGTTTCATAAAAATCCTTCCAGTAGTTTTTGCACAATCCAGCTGAAAATCCCCAAAACAAACCAACAGACATGCAGGGCTGAAAACATATCCTCCTTGGCCGAGGTGATCAGGGGCCAGTGGATTGATCGGGACCTGCGGTAAGACTGTGATAAAGGAAATCAACATCTGCTTTTTATTTGGATTTGTCTCATTGGATTCAGATGATGTATTGGCCGTAAAAGTTTATTTTTTAAATCCTGCTGTTCCTGAGACAGATTATGAAGTGAGGCAATCCAGGGCCAGAGGCACAGAGAGAAGCAGACCTTGTGTTTGTCAATAACAGGTACATTCTCTTAGCTAGACTTGTGTAACACAGTGATAGCTGTGCAGATGTTAGCGTAAAGGTGCCTGTGCTGCGGCCAAACTTGTATAAATGGCTAAAGCAGCTTTTGCATATTGCCAATTGAAGCCACATGTTGTGAAGTTGCACTTTTGTGTAAATTATCAGGTTTTGTTACTGAGCCTGTGATTAAGTGGGTGCTAGAAAGGTTTCTGGACTCCTCTTCCTCAGTTCTGGGTGCATTAATCAATGCACGTGCCTTTTAACATCCTGAGGGACTTATTGTTGAAACTGCACATAACCTTGAATAACAAGTACACAGGAGAACACATTTTCAACAGTAGCTTTCCAAAATGTTTAAAGCAAATTTCTGTGCTGATATTTTACAGCATTATTTACATTATTATTATATGTGAATAATTTAGGGATGGTACGGTGAGTCAGTGGTTTGCAGGGCCGCCTAGCAGTAAGAAGATTCCGGGTTTGAACCTATCAGCCATTCTCATGTTCTCCACCTGCCAAAGGCAAAGACATGCGGCTTAAGTTAGCTGGCTACTCTAAATTTCACATAGCAGTGAATGTGAGCGTGGGAGATTGTTTGTTTGTATGATGGAGGGGTGAGATGTTCAGGGTGCACCTCGCCTCTCACCCATGGATCAGCTGGGACTGATAATAGATGGATGGAGTAATACATATAAAATGCATTTTCTTAAAAGCACATCTCAAATTCAAACCTTTTCTACAATTGACCATCTGCAGTTCACTTCTCTATCTGGATATTTCACCTTCAGAAGTTTGTTTCCCTGCACATGAATAAACGTGAACTGGCCTGATCACACAGAAATGCAGATTGTCCTCTGGACCTGTACTGGAGAAAGCTGGACTCGAATTTATCTCACGAATGTGAAAGTAAACTCAAGCCCTGCTCAGATCTGGTATTAACATCTGTCCCTGGCGGACAGCTCTAAGTACAGGAGTGGAAGCAGCCAAGATGCATTGTGGATGCATTTGAGATCCGATCACTCAGACCGCATTCGGAGGTGGTCTGGGACGAGCTGTGGTCACATTCCTTCAGCTGTGTGGACGTAAACCTGTCCGGGGCCACACCGACGGACCGCCTACTCAGCTGACCTCCTCCGATCCGTCTCATAATGAACTTACAGTATTTTACATTTATTTATCACCTCCGGCCACAGTAATGACATTGTCTGTTTCTTTTACTATTTCAAATGAGCAAATGGTTAAAACTGTGTGAAGCGCATTGATCTGCTCAGCCCCTCCCGGATCCACTCTCCCTCCCTCCCTCTCACACACACACACACACAGACACACACAAACACACACGCTGACACATTAACAACCCCCCTGCCTTATTCAGACTGAGTAGAAACAACATCATTTGATCTTTGCGAACAGAAATGACGTGCGTGTGTGTTTTGCACATAGAGCGGCACAGTGAGACCTGATCACAAGTGGTCACCTGAGACACATATGGGGATAAATTCTAATTCCAGGTGCGGACTGAGGAACTAAGAGGTGTTCACTTGTGATCGAATGACCCGAGACAAATGTTAATAACAGGTCCGAACCGGGCCTAAGATGCCGAAGTATGCGAAGTTCCAATAAAATATGTGTTCGGTGTTTGAGATCATGGACCTGAGCCTTTTGATTTATGTCGGAAACTAAGATGTTTCTGATCAAACAGGAGCCAAAGTAATGGGAAAACCAAACACAGCTGAAAAGGGACTTTAACCACACGCATGAAGAAGCTGTCAGGAGCGAGAGTGGGCGGGGTGAGAGAGGAGAGCTAAAAGGTCTATGAAAAAAAGAGGAGATGGCTTCTTTTCATCATGATGCAGTTGGTAGAACCATCAAATCAGAAAAAGACGGTCTTGGGTTCGAATCCAGAACTTTCTCCCTGTGCCTGTTTACGCTTCCCCTCCTCCTCCTTCCTCCTGCAGTCCAAAAACAAGCCTTGTTTTTCTCCATGGCCACATCCACACTTCTCCATTTAAATTTTCAAACGCTTCACTGTCGTCCACACTGCGTAAACGCTGCAGGCCCCGTTTTAGTTGGCAAATTATAGTAGTGTAGATGGACAAAAATGTCCATCCATGAGGCATCCGCTTCCTGTCGACTTGACTACTGTGAAAGCAAAAGTTGTAAGCACCCACAGTCAGTCACAGTTCCACGTTGGTCCATGAAATCCTGTGTCTTACTTTTCACCATTTTCGTTTTCCCATTCGTAGTATTTTCAGAAAATATGCACGGATGGATGAATGCAGAAAATAAAATAATAATAAAACACAGTTAAACAGCTGACACGGAGTGATTCGACTCTTGCCATTGGATTGAGTGGAGGTTGGAGGAAGTGTACGAGCCACAGGGAGACTTGTGAATTACCTCCTACTGGTGTGATGCTTTGTGGGGGGTGTTTGCTCCGGGCCAAGGGTTTTGGCATGCCAAGCAGTGTTTGTCTGTCTCAAACGGTAGGTTGTTAGAAAAACACACCAGGAGATGAGGGGGAGGAAAAGGGTGAGAGGGGGAGGGGTGTGGAGGGAGGTGTAGCTGCGGTGCCACCTGTGTTTACATGAATAAGTCATCAGTTTGCACATGGAAATGGTTTTGTCACCTGCCACGCCAGCGAAGGGTTAGCAATGGAAACAGCTCCTCTCGACTCATTAGCAGACCCACAGTCGCTCCAAAGCATATTGGTTAATTAAGTAATCACACAGAGCGAATGTAGCAAACGACTCTGTTTGCTGTCTACGCGGAAATCAGAGGTCACGTGAGTGCGTCTTCTCAACCGGGGCCAAAGTCTCATGGCAAACTGACCTCAGGTGTTTCTCACCTGCATTGTTCGCGTTTGTGCCAATTCAGCTCTCGGCAGAAAAAGGTCACGTCAACAGATCCAGGGGACAGATATATGGACAGATAGCTGGTCGGGCCAGATTTTCCACGGTGGCAGGAATCTCACAGCAGCCTCCCCAGCAAAATGCTCATGTTACCGGTGTCTCATTTCACCAGCTCAGGGCAAACGGGCGAAACTCGTCGTCCTTGGGCATCTGCCCTCTCTCCCCTCTGTCGGTGTTTATCTGCTGCTCGGTAAACTTTCACCACCCATAACTTTTCTTTTTCTGTCTTCTGCAGAATATCATGCCAGCATAGTTTATGAGGAGATAATGTGTGAGATAAAAATCCTGGAGGGGGTCCTTTAAGCAATAATAATAATAATAATAACCAGATTATTATTATTGTTATTATCGTAGATCCTTTTTTACAACATATTCATTATTGAATAAGATAAAACAGTCATAAAACTATGATATGAATAGAAATGATAAAATAAAAAACTGATTTACAGAAGAAAAGCCTTCCTGTTGAAGTGCGTTTAGAGAATGCTTTTAAAAGAGGGGTTCTGTGTTTGCTATCGGTTCAGGTCAGAGGGTCCCGTCTGAGAAATGAAGGCAGCAGAGGGGATAAAAAGGTCATAAATAGTTAGTGAGATTTTAAAATATGCTCTTACTGGTACAGCAGCTATAGCGTATCGTTGCAACCCGATATCATCTTATCTCTTAGAATTCTGGCAGTGGAGTTTGGACCCGGCCCGGAGACGAGAGAAGACTCTTTGGCTGAGCCCCAGAATAACGAGGGGACTCTGTCATCTTAGGATTAATGATGACTGTATATTATAGATCTATATTGAGTTATATTCCCTTTACTCTTAAAGCCCTGCCATTATCACCCTTCCTGATCGGGTGACGGAGTGGTAAGGTGAGACGTCTGGCTGCTAGTCATCATTCTTTAGCTGTTTAGCAATGATTGCTAAATTGAGCGTAATAAATATTTATCAGTGGTTACATACTGTAATCTATTGTTTTATTAATGGTCTAATTACAGTATATCTTTGTAGAATTAATACATATTTTCTCAGATTAAACATCATTGTTCTTTTCCTCATTACATCATGGGTATTATATTATTTCTCCTTTTTAGAAGTATTAAGCAGCTTTATGGTACATTCTGAAAACTTAGATCAACTCGCATCTGCTTCTCTGGGTCTGTGTACTCTGCAAAAACAGCAGCCGTTTGTATTTAGGTTAATACATAATTGAGTTTGCCTGTTTGTTTCGAGCATTCAACAGGCGAGTAAGGCTGGGATGCTGAGTCAGTGATGGGAATCTGCCGAATATTAAGGAAACTGTAAAGCTGTGCCGCTGTGTGACAATCAAGGCACATGATAGAATCATAAAAACTCTCTGATGGTTTCAAAACCCCAGCACCTTGTTCGTCCATTACAGCAGAGGTTAGTGTAAGAGAGATTCAGAAGAAGAGCAGTGTCATGTGACGTCAGCCTCATGTCAGCCGCACCCAGCAGACAGTTGTGGAAAAAAAGAGCTTAATTATCCACGACTGTAACCAATTGCAAGGTTTAATACAGATGTATGTAAGACACACACCACTTAGCTACTCTAGCTGATTTAACTCTAACAGAACATCTGACTTCGACAGAATTTGAGCGTGCTGCCTTCTGAGCTTTATGTTCCTCTCTCTAACTTTGAGTCGGATTCTGATGAAAGACAAGAAAGGGGAAAGAAAGCTGGGAGCTCCTCAGAGATCAGAATTGTCAACAGGGGCAGACGATAGGAACAGAGCGTCTGCGTGTGTAATCGCCTGTTAGCTGGAATAATTAGATAGAACAAAAGGTACTTTTGCGGCATTACATAGCATAATCCATCTGTTCCTGTATATTTCATGAAATAAGGTACAAAAGTCAAACTCAGTAGATCACACGGTGTACCGCAAGTTTAGAGAACCTAAGATGTCATTCCCTATTTCAAGTGTTCCCTATTTGTATCTTACATTTGTCTCTTCGTCTGAACAAAAGCGACATTATGCAATCGTCCTATAAATTAAAAAGAAAAAAAACGCTTCTATCTGGAAAAATACAAACAAGAATAACAATCTTTCCTCTTCCCTTTGTTTAATGTTTCCTCAGACGTGTCAGTCCAAGGTGTTTGACCTGTCCGACGGCGTGTCGCAGTACGCGTGGTTCCCCTGCCGGGACGCCCATGACTCCCCCTGGGGATATCCCAGCTATTGGCTCAAGGTGAGACCTCCTGCATTTCCATTAAATATGGCTCAGGCGGTATCGAGAAAGAACGATGCATTTTGTTTTGTCCTCTTTGGGGAGTATGTAACAGGTAGGTGAAGGTTATAGTGTTCCATTTTGCCATTATTATATTATTATAGCTCTAATAGTCAAACTGTTATACTGTCACCTCATATTGTCATGTACTATATCTTACAGACCAGCTGTAGATCCTGTGTTATTCTGTCTTCCAGTCTTAATCAGTGTTGTCTGTATTAGTCCATATTGGATCTGCTCTTGTGAAGCCTTGGCATAGGTCACCTTTTCTACAGCTAACCTTAACCCCTGACCTTCTGTCATTGGTCTTATTTTACAGTACCTGTCACGAAAAATAAATAAAAGGATCAATATTAATGGGGAGTTTTATTGCTTTGTAAAGAGGTCCACATGATTAATGGTCCTCGGATTATATGGTTTCAATGATTCATTCTATCCGAACGCCTGATTTTCACTAGGAAGTCTCAGTTGTTAAAAGGACGGCCCAATGACAGTAATTTAAAGGGGAGTGTCAACATAAAAAGAGGGGTCCTTCCGAGTCAGGCAGAATATTTCAGATAAAACGGTGCCACTCTTCTAGGACGATGTTACCGTGTAATCACTTTGTCTTTTTTATTTTCAGAAATACATTTAGAATTGAAATATCATTCAAATCAGGAAAGAAAGTAGACGAAACATCCAGATCTTGATAGTGCTCCAATACAAATATGAATATCTGCAGGCAGCACTGAGGAAAGGATCTCGAGTATTAAAACGTTATGCTTAACTTTACCCTTATTCTCCACTCAGGCCTACTTCTCTCATCCCATGGTGGCGGCAGCAGTGATTATACACCTGGCTGCTGACGGGACGAGCTACATTGACCAGACTCAATGTAACATCACGGTTCAGCTCGTGGACACTAAGGAGGGCATCCACAGTCTGGGTGAGTCTTATAGCTTTAGATCGGGTTGAGCCTTGACCCAACTCGCTGAGCAGACTGATGCAGGATGAGACCGCCCCCCCCCCCCCCCCCCCCCCCCTAAAGTGCTTGTGTTTCCCTTCAGTAACGTTTATTATTCTATCGACACCTATCCCACAGGGGAGTGGCGCCTCAGCTGCCGCACCAACCCCCTGGTGATCCCCGTGAGCCACGACCTGTCGGTGGCCTTCTACCACACCAAGGCGATCGTGGTCATGTTTGCTTCCCGCCTCGTTGCCATCTCGGGTGTAGGTCTGCGCTCCTTCCAGTCCTTTGACCCCATCACGATAAGTGGTTGCCAGAGCAATGAGATCTACAACCCCACAGGACAGAGGTGAGACGGGGGGGGGGAAGTACGGAAGTGGAACCCTGGTGTGCGCATGAGGCTGCAATGAGGCTCACACACACACAAACACACACACACACACACACACACACACACACACACACACAGAGATATGCTTACACAGATGTTTCAAACCAACTAATGCAATTCCCGTTCTAAACTTTTTGGAACGGGCTGTTTGCTTGATCGGTGGTGATGCTGAAACTGTCAAAGTGACCGGCAGTAATTGAGCCATGTCGGGTAAAGACCATGAAGCTGCACCCCCGCTGCTGCACAAGGACCTGTTCACCTGTTTACTGAAAGTTCGGTGTAGACTCAGTACGTAGAACCCTGAACTGGAGAATCACTTGTTGTCGCTGTTGTCCCAGCTGCAACTGCTAAAGAGCACTTTCCGCCTGTTTAATCAAAGTTTATTAATATTGACCTCAAACACAGCATATCTTCTCCGAGCAGATTAACTCTACATACACGCATGTTGCGAGTCAATGGTGCCGTTCACGCTAAAACCAGAGACAAAACATTCTCCGAGCTGCGTGTGTGTCTCTGCGTGTTCGTAATGCGGCCAACGAGCTGCATAATGTCAGATGTCGGCCCAAGGTCACAGCTGAACTGTAACAGTGAAACTTTCAGGGTAACCATCATAATATCACTTTAAATTTACAATCAGTTTGGACCGCCTGCTGAGGTGTGCGACTTTCCAACATTAGTGAGGCCTCGCTGCCTCCAGCACTAATCTTGTTTACCTTCCTTTGTATTGGCTGAAGTGCACACGAGTGCTTAAAAATATCCCTTTGAAAAGTCCTGCCAAAGTACACATGTTTCTCCCGTAATAGTTTCTGTATCCATTAAAACTGTGCTGAGGTTGGTCGGCTGCAATGTTCGGAGGCTCTAAGCAGAAAGTTAAATAAATAAACTGTCCATCAGGATTTAAAGGTGATGCTCAGTGTCTGGCTGTGTTTTATATTTGGACATTTCTTGTGTGATGAATAAAAATGCTGCAGCGCCCGAGCCAGAAAATAAAAGACGATCAAATTGACCCCCCACCCCCCCCACCCCGCTGTCAGTAAAAAGCTCCTTTAATTTTTGATGACATCTGTAAGGGCTGTTGGCAATGCCACCAAGACAATAAACACCTATTTAGCTGTTAACTGACTATTTGGAGTCTCCTGTGCCATTAATTTTAACTACAAACCATCAAGCCCGTCCTCACAAACACAACCAGACCACACACACACACACACACGCGTGCGCGCAGAAGGAGTCACAATTTATCAATTTCCACACCACTGTCATGCATGAGACGGTTCGTACTGACGACGCTCCCTCAGCTCTTTCAACAAGAAATGCACTAATAAACAGCACAACACACAAAAGAGTGCATGGTCGGGGGGGTCTGTGTGGGGAGATAGAGCTGTTTGTGGCTTTTGTTGTGTGCCAGTGAGACATCCAAGAGCACCTAAATAGATTAAAACTATTGTGTATCTGCATAAGCCAGGAAATTGCTTCGGTACAGCTCAGACACACACACACACACACACACACACACACACACACACACAGACTAGTTGCTCCCACCGAGTTCTCGCTTTCTCCACTTTCCTTTTTTCTCCGGTTTATCTAATATCCAGAGGCTCTTGAATACGATCATGTTTATGTGATGGAAAGTCAAGGAGACATGTCCATTTATCTCCAGACACTTTTGACTCACACACGCTACAAGCCGAGTTTCATAATATGGTAGTGTGATCGGTTGTTTTTCACCCGACTGTCTTTGCATCTGGACAGAATCCTGGCTCTCCCTGGCATGGATCACATATTCTGTTTTCTTTGATCAAGTCCAATTCATCATCTGCACTCTGTCGTCTACATCCAGTTTACTTTCCAGATTTCCTTATCTCCCCTCTCCGGGTTTTATTTTTTTTCTCCCCCCGCTCCGTCTTCCCTTCCTTGTATCCCCACTCCATCCCATCTCACCTCCTCCTCCTCCTCCTCCTCCTCCTCTTCCCCCCTTAATCATATCCATCATCCGCGCTTTCGTCCCATCCTTTGCTTTCACATCATCTCCCTTTCCCTCGCGCTTTTTTGCCATCTCCTCCTTCTCACGTCTCCCCTTTCTGTGCCTCCTGCTCCTGCGTTCCCTCTCTCTTTCTCCTGGGCTGAGCGGCACATTTCCCGTAATACTTGTGCCGCCACAAAACACCACATCCCCTTTTCCCTAAGTTGTTAACAACAGGAGCTATTAACATGACTCAATCTTATGTTACTCGTCTGCAAGCACATATATGTTTTCCCTTTCTGTCCTTTTCACACCTTTTTTCCTCCCTCAAAACACAAATTGTATTTTCTTTCCACACCAGGACTTCCACAAGTTTTTTTTTAAGCGTGCACAGGATATTTTTTTTCCTGCTCTGCTCTCCCTCTGCTTTTCTATTCTTCACATACTGTTTTATTGTGCTGTATACAGTAGTTCTCATGTGCAGCGGAGGAGGAAAGTTTTCCAGGTGGTTAATTGTAATTTATTTCAGAAATTCCAAAGTGACTAGCATTAAACCCACAAGGAGATTTTGTTCCAAGCCAAAGTGTCCACAGGCTTCCCTGGTCTGTCCTCAAAAACCCTGCATGTATGGCGCGGCTGCTCACGGGCCTGATGAACGGTCTTCACCTGCTCGGGCTCCGCATCCTGTCGAGACGACTGTTTTGATTATGAGCTTCGAATTTGACTGAGAGCTCATTTAATGCTTTGCTTAAGTGCCTTCTAGCACCAGTGAAGTCGGACACGAGGGATAATATACCACAGTTAAGGTTTAAAAGTGAAAGTCTGAACAGAACTGGACGTAGGGAGCAAAATAGAGATTCCATTTGTGCAGGAGTGAGTTTAACAATGTTTCTCCAGCCCTGTATTTTCTTACATCCTCTCTCTCTCACCTTCTTTCCCTCTCTCTCTCTCTCCCTCTTTCTTCCTAAGGTAACCCTATACTGTAGAATGTGGACTGTTGTAAAAAAGGTGCCTTGGGCATCCAAACATTCCAGGAGCATTAAATGCCTTCTCCATCGGGCTACCAGCACGAGGCTGTGGCCAGGCGCTGCCACTGTAGCCTGCACGTCATACACCCTCTCCGTCTCGAGCCGCACTCTGTCGTGCGCACGCAGCAAACACGGCAATCTTTTCTCCATGTGGTTTATTGATTTGATATGTTAAACAGTCATTGATGGATGGATGCTGTTGACTTTGTGAGCAGACGTGTGACCGTGTACGGTCTGCAGTGTTATTCTATACACCGAATTTATGTTGGTTGGAACTTTGAATGTGGTTTTTTACTTTATTTCTCTCTCTTTCTCTCTCTCCCCCCCCCCCCCCCCCCCCCCCCCACACATACACACTCCCTCATAGTTGTGTACATTATTCCTGCGAAGCCATTGACTGCCAGGAACCTTTAATCCGCAATGCAGAGCTCAAGTGCAGTAGCACTGGTCGCCACTTCTACAACGGGGACCGCTGCACCATATTCTGCAACTCTGGCTACGTCCTGCAAGTCCACCAGGACGATGACATCATCAAGAGCCAGGTAGGCGCACTGCTACACACATGTTTGCAAATGTGCACGGGCGGTTAAAGCGCTCAGAGCTTAAAGGGGCCACACGGATGCATAGATGTACACATGCAAAGTGCAAAAGCATCTCTGCAGCATATGGGAAAGATGCGTGCAAACACGAATCTGTGAACGCACACATGAACACGCACTGAGGCGAACTCGAGTACACAAGTGGCCACAAGAGAGGTGCTCTCTCTGCTCTCCTCCCTGTCGCCGCGTTTTATTTTGCCACCTGCAGAAGCCAGGCTCGGCAAGGCGAGCCTCCTGGGAGGATGACATCATGGACATCCAGGTAGATACGTGCTGCACTGAGGAGTGGAGATGCCCCAGCCTCCTCCTCCTCCCCGTCCTCCTCCTCCTCCTCCTCTTCCTCCTCCTCCTCACCCTCCTCCTCCTCCTACTCATACGCGCACACAAACACATACACACAAATAGGCACACACACACGTACACGCAAACAAGCACACGCACACGCACAAAAGCGTGCACACACAAGCATGCACATGCGACACATCCTCAGAACAAGCAGAGACATAAGAGTGTTTAGTCTCTTGCTGAGCATGCCGCACCATCACCTCAAACAGTCACTTTGTATCGCTACTCCACTGGGACGATGAGATCACCGCATAGTGTCCACTCCCTCCCTCCCTCCCTCCCTCCCTCCCTCCCTAACTCCCTCCCTCCCTCCCTGCTCATTCTGCACACATTGAAGTCCCTGTTAAAGGGCAGAGTTTTGCTACCGCTCTCAGCACAGCAGCGCACATTAAATGCTTCCATATTGATACCAACTCACGCACATACACTAAAGTGTCGACAATCCCCGATGCGTGAACGGGGCATGGACGAGGTACACAACCGACCGAATGCACGCCACGAGTAAACAAACAAACGGGGGGAGTTGAGACCATATCGTAAACCTTGTGGATGTGGGCCAAGCTGCTGTAAAGGCCACACAAACACTTTATCCTTCTCCGTGGCTCTGTAAAGCAGTCCGCAAGACAATCTATTAATGGTTCCACAGAGAGATGAGGAGTTCAAAGAATGATGTAAATTTTGTGTTTTCAGTGTGGAAATAAAAACAGGCCCGGGCTGTACACTGATCAGTCACAACATCAGAATCTGTTACTGGTTTTAATGTTGTGGCAGATCAGTGTATATCCATTTTATGGCTTCAATAAAGTTCAGTGGCTGCAGTTCTTGACGAAGTCCAAAACACACGGATCTATCGCAACATTAAGAAGGTTTTGTGCTTGCTGCTGGACACAGTCATGAAATGAAGCACGGAGCACAGGCACTAAAACTGCTACTAGGAAAAACTGGATAGGAACCCAACAGTCTCCTTCTGAAACCACATTTAAATCCATCAGATCCTGATTTTCATTTGGTTCCAAAACAAACTGCACAGATTTAAATATATCAGTCCCCTTGGCATGCCAGATTTTTTTCTATGAGGCCTCACCAAAAGCAATGTGAAAGAAAGTGAAACAATATATTCCTGGATTCGCCCCCTGATCCGGATCCGCAGCACAGTTTAATGGGATCTTTCTCGACCCATATCGCATCTGTCCAAAAAGTTTCGTGGTAATCCGTCCTGTCGTTGTTTTCGTAATCTTGCTCATAAACAAACAAACCAAAAAAACTATTCCAACAAATGGACAGGATGAAAACATACCCCATTTGGCGAAGGTAAATATTGCGTGTCCCAAATTTGAATCAATGAAAATAAAGACAGATTCGTTGTATTATTTTAAATATATATTTGTGTCTCACCTTTTCTGGCAATCAGTGTTTAATGATGTCCGCCATCTTGTCTTAGTCATAGAATCAAAAAGGTTGTTGATGAACAAACAGTATTGAGTCACATGTTTCTTTCAAGAGCAGATTCGTAAAAACAAAAGCGAATGTACATGCACATGTCCTGTGTATCTTCAAACTCTATCAGAATAGTTCTCCGCTGAGTCTGCCCAGATTTGTAATTGCATTCGATTTTGACTGACAGTGCATTTGGTGGCTATTCATCAATGTCAGCTCATTTAGTGATAAATTATGCTTTTCAGGGAGGGAGAGGCGGGAAGGTACAGAGAAAGTGGGGTGAACGGGGGACGGGAAAGAAAAAGTCTGGCTGTGCCAAAAAAAGGGTTTTGCCACAACGTTTGAGGGGTTCGCCACAAATGATGACTGGCAGTTCAAAGGTACTTAGAGGACCCGTTATTCATGAATATAGCTTTTCAATCCACTAAAAGGTATTCACTATCAGGTCAGTTCTGCTGGATTGATATCAAAATTGCGTTTTGCAGTTAATTAAAATGACTCCCCGCAGTTTTACAAACATCAGTATACGTTGTAAAATATAATTACATAATTGTGTCATTTTCTTTATTGGATGGCGCGATATCCAATATTTTTATTTTGATGTCTCATTTTGTGTTCCGTGACCTTTGCCCCGCTAAATTGCCCATGTGGCTTTCATTTAGCAAACGCACTGGATTGCAGCATTTCGCACAGCAACTTTCTCCGTGTAACTTACCCCACGTTTTTGGAAACGATAAGCTGTTTGCAGATGCTATGATAAGTTCCTTTGTGGGCTGATCAAAATGATGCACTAGATATTCATTCGGATGAAGCGAAGGAAAAAGAGATGCCAAAATCTGCGGCGTGAGGTCAGCGAGCAAGTAAATCACAGCGCTCAGCCGATGTGCCACCGGTTAAACAGATGATGATGATGATGATGCAAACTCTCTGTAAAGACTGAGTTATGGTTATAATTACCATACCAGGAGTGCCTTCTTTTACTAGCGTGTCGGTCCAAAGTCAAGTCTTTTATCTCCGACCAGTGAAATGATTCTCTGGAAAAAATATTTCACTGGTTGCACGTCCCTCCAGGGGCAGTGGGGGTCGAAAGTGGTATTGCTGCCAACGACAGAATCTGGTGGTAGACGACACTTGCAGGACACAAGTGAACAAATAGGACAATACAGATACGAAAGAAACACATTATAGGACAAATATAGTAAAGGAAAATCAACAGGTCAATAGCAAAGGGATCCGCGTCTCCTCTTCCTCAAAGATTTCTCAACAAAAAACGTGAGGAAGTCAAGACACGCAATACAAGATTTATTTATCCTGTCCTTTTTGCAGCCGCACAAAGTCCCCAACATCCACACCGAGGTTGAAAAGTGCAGCGTGGGGCACAATCTTGTCTCCTTTCATTAGCCAATTACATTGGGTTTTCGGTGATGTCAGAGTGGTTCTGGGAACGCCACCTTCTCCGAGGGCTGCAGCGGTATCTTCAGAACAAATCAGCTTTTCCCTCACTTGCTTGTATATATCTGTTTTATTGCTGCCTGTTTTCTCTCTCTCTCTCTCTCTCTCTCTCTCTCTCTCTCTCTCTCTCTCTCTCTCTCTCTCTCTCTCTCTCTCTCTCTCTCTCTGGGAAGCGGTGAGGAAACACTGAGTGCTGCCACTGAAAAAGGCCGGATACAGGTTTTATGTGCATGTTCTGCAGTCGCTCAAATGCTGGGTCCTCAACTTCTCGTGTGTTTGCCCATTGAGAAACTTTTAAACTCTGATTCCACATTTCGTTTCATCTATCGTGTTAAACGTGGTGGTCCTCATCCACACGTGGCTTTTCTCTGGGAGATGCATGTGTTAGCTTCCTTTGACCTTCATCAAGGCTTTGGCCTGAGAGCTGGCGTCAGTCAGGAGGAGCTGCTCTGCCGCTAGATGAGTCTAATGCAAAGGACAAATATGAATGATTATGTAGGGACATTTAAATAAACCTAAGGAACTCCTCCGTGGCTCACATTCCCACCAGCCCAAACAGGAAGTAGAAAGCTGCACAGACTGTATGGGCCTGGTCCATAGTCAGGACAGTGCTCACCATCATGTCGTCATATGTCATATGACCGTAGCTAACAGCAAAAAGCATAGATTAGCATAAAAGAGATTAGAAATTCTTTGTTGTCATTGTACAAGGAAAGCAGTAGAACAAAACCCAACAAAAGACAAAAACCAAATACACTAAAGCTTCGTGTCCTGGTGTCAAACTCCGGCTCGGCTGGGATTGGCTCCAGCCCCCCGGCGACCCTCAAAATGATAAACTGTATAGATGATGGAAGAACATAACAGATTGTTGTTTTCATCACTAATTTCATTTGGTAAATGTCAAATACGTGTCAGCACCAATCAGAGTTAAGCAGCATGCAAATCTGAACCAGAGGACAAGGTTGTTTCCGATGCTGCCGGGATGCTAATTAATGCAAATTAAATCCGATCAAACTATGGATTAGTCCTGAAGAAGCATGTAGCTGTTTGAGAGATATATTTAAAAAAAAAGCTTTAGACTTGTTATGTAGTTGAGAGTATTTTATACAAAATGCTGTTTTTCAGAGCCGGTCGAGCTTCTTCTGAAAGCTTCTTTCGACCTCCTCACCTCGGAGTGCAGAGGGGTTACGGAGGGGCATCTAGCTTTTTCCTGTTTGAGTTCTATTGTGTGGTGATTGTGCCACATGCAGCAGATAACACCTGCCCTGGTCTTCACCCTCTTAAGCCTATAAGCCAAACTTAGGTGAATGCTGTGAATTGTAATCCGTTTTTTTAGAGCACACACACAGGAGCTCTTAAACATCTTCATCCTGTTGCTCCTCAAGTTGCTGACTTGGTGGATGCTGAGTTAGGATTTGATTCTCCGGACGTGCACGTGAATGCAAATGTTGCAGTGAGGAGTTCTACAACCACCTTTACAGTCGACCCCGGTGCTCCACGTCTGCTGATGGAAAGCATGTGTACATTTTCATAAATTTGCATTCGCACTTTTATAATTCTCCTCTTGTGAAAAACGCAAAAACTCTCACATTGTGATTTGTAACGCAAGTAGGTTTGAATTTCTCTCTGTTCAGGCAAATGTGGTTATCATTTAAAAAGGAATAAATAATAAGAAACCCTCCATGAATTGTCTCTGCGTAGAAGCGTGCTTCTGAGTACTGTCAGATTCCCAGTATCACCGCGCCGCATGTTACTGCTCCGAACACATTCTTGCCCAGTTGTGGAACTGCTGAGTGCTAAAACCAGAAAATGTATTCTCGGCAAAATAAAACCCCTCTTTTTCTAAGCAAAGCAAATTCTGTTCCTACAAAACAGAACCAAAAAAAGCTTTTTCCACGAGGAGTAGACACTAATAAATTACACTTAATTCCACAGTATTACAGCAATAAATCTTCCTATCGATATATGGCTTACTCTACGGTTCTATGCTGTACTGCTGTATACTTTGTATGTGCTTTTATGCTTATGTGTGCCTTCCGAGCTGAGGCAAACCCCTCAGTTAATGGAACAGACCGTCAGTCTGTCGGTTCATTTGTCCGCCTGGCTCGAATTAGGCAGAGTAGCCAGAGGTTGTTAAAGTAGCTACTAGAAGAGAAATAGTCAGCTGTAAATTTTTTAGAGGAAGGACATTTCCCACACACTTACACATGTGATAGCACACGAGCCTATTTGCACCTACACCTGGCACACGTCCGTAAAAGCAGAAAGTATTCGTCTAGGGATGCACCGTTTTCAGATCGGGGGAAATTTGCAATTTAGCACACGTTTTCCCTAATCTCACTAATTTATTTAACATTCCTTCTACACACATACTTACAGTCGGCATATTAACACCAAATTGATCTATCCACATTTCCTCCATTCAGACTTTGTTCACAGCCTCTCATCGAGGCCTGACTCATTCAACTCTACAACCCGGTTATTTTTCTGCAGGCGCTCGCATGCGATGCATATGTTACTTTGTTGGAAATCCAAATATGAAAGGAGCTTATTTATTTTTGAGGGAACCTGATACTGTTATGCAGTATCACATAATTAGAAGAAGATGAAAGATAGAAATACATGAGGAGGGAGAGACGTTTATGAAGCCATAGATATGTAATGCTAACTGACTTCTGCTTGTGTGGCCTTAAAATTGGCCACTCTCGGGGAAAAAAGAAAAAGATGTGTGTAATTAAAAAGTCGACCAAAACAGGGAGAGGAGAATGTGTTTCAGGGTGAAAACAGGTTTCCCCCCCTTTTTATTTTTTGGGTCTGAGGAGGAAAAGTCAACAATGATTGAGCTCTCACATGCTTTTGTTGTGAGATTTCTTGGCTCGGAAGTTAATCATTCCCCTTGTGTGACATGTTGCTGTTCGATGGAAGAGGATGAAAACAGTTGAGGTTATGATGCAGTGGCTTCCCATCAGAGTCTCATCTCAAATATCACTCATCGTAGCACGGGGCCAAGAAATTTACAGGAATCAGAGCTATTTCTAATCGGAAATTAAATGCAGATCAGGAATTGTCATTTTGGAAACATTGTGATTGCTTTTTTTTAAGTGATGTTATGATAATATCCAGTGAAATAACATGAAATATGCCAGGGAATGTTGTGCCCCTATAAAGATAAAGAGAAAGATATGAAGGAAGACATGAAGAGATGCTTTCTTTCCTCTGTGATCTATGTTATGTTTTTGTGTATGTTAAAGTTCTGCAAAGTTAAAAAGCCCAAAGTGTGCAGTAAAAGAAAAAACATAGGCCAATCAGAAAGACTGGGCTTAACCGGCAGGGGGGGGCCTTAAAGAGACAGGCACTAAAAACAATCGTTTCAGACAGAGGCTGAAAACAGGAGCTGCAGCAATGGACAGTTTGAGGAGATGTGTTTTCTGAACATTAGAGAATATAATCACCCAAATTCAAATAATAACCCAAATTCAAATTATCAATATGAGCATAATATGTTTCCTTTAAATGCTATTATTAGTCTTTTCATGACTGTGTGTCAATGGTTACATATCAACACACACACACATACACACTGAACATATCAATGGAAATCACACAGCCCTGGCAGATCTCAGTCAAATCTCTTGCCAGGTCGTACCTCTTTCAGCAGTAACCTGAATAGCTGCTGTTTTTAATGGAGGATTATTCTCTGTAATAGATCCATAATGGGAAATGAAGGGAAGTTAATCTGTCGTATTAAATCTTATATTGTGCCATAGACTTTAGCTTGTCTTCATTAGTCATATATTAGAGTGGCCATTGCCACTGCTGGCTTTGCCTCCTGGCCTTGTCTGGGGGGATTTGTGCATGTTCTCTCCATGTGTGGATTTCCTCTGGGTTCTCTAGTTTCCTTCCACATTCCAACAACATGTAAGGACCCAATCGCACAAGACGCGCTTTGTAGACTTGACTATGTAAGAAGGCCTTACGCAAGAACAAACACTGAAAGTGGTTTTATGCGGCCGCGCCGGCGATAGCCAGTGGCTAGAGGCAAAAGGGCCTCATTCACAAACAGTGTGTGCACACAAATCGGTGCTTAAACAGTGCGCACGAATCTGGAATTCATCAATAAGTTACAACTTCCTCAGACCATGTGTACACATAAATGATGAAGGACCGGCAGTCAGAGAAAATGTAAACACAAACCCTTTTAACTAAATGCTTAGTTTATTAAAACTCCATTTATTTAAATACAAATTTGAGATAAACAGCAGTTCAATTTACCAATGCATTGACCGAATGTATTAAATAACTGCGACGCCCTTTTGTCCTCATCATCTCTTAAAACCTGCTGAATTAATATTTACGTCCCTTGACAAACGGGGCGTCGGTTCTTCTGCAACAATTAATTTAAAACAGAGCTATGCAGAAATAACTCTTCTGTCTGCAGGAGTGTCAGTGTGTGTGTGTGTGTTTGTGTCTGCTTGTCTCTGTCCCTCTTCACACATGAACTGATAATCACATGTATTCAGTTATTAATCCCTGATGTTGGATCATGACTTCAGATCGTTCCGCTCACTGCTCCCTGATGGCCGACTGTGCGTTTCTTGTGGTTAAACATGTGTCCCATAAACTCTAGAGAGGAACAAACAAACATAAAGTTAACGTCAGTCCTGTTTGTGTCATAATAACTTGTGATTAGTGACGGTGTTTATTGTTAAAGTGTAAAGTGAGCGCAAGTCAGAGGAGTGAGGAGGAAACAGACCCAGACAGAGACTCTGACATAAGACAACCGGACCTATAATGAGCATCTGTCTTGATGAAGCGATGGCTATAACTATTCAGCGGAGTCCATTCAAGAACACATTCATCAAACTTGGTGCAAATATTCATTTGGAGTCACCAGCTTGATTTTGGTAGCCAAAGGTCAAAGGTCAAGGTCACGTCGGCCTCAAAGCACGTTGTTTTGCATTGTGAATGCAACATCTCAGGATCAAGGGAATTCTTTCAAATTTGGTATAAACATTCACGTGAACCTGGATTTCATTTTGGTATTATGTTCATGTTTCTCTTGAAAATAATATCTTACAATCAGCTTAAGGGAATGCCTTCAAATTTGGTACAAACGTTAACTTGGACTCAAAGATTAACTGATTTGATTTTGTTGTTTGGAGGTCGAGGTTCAAGGTCACAGTGAACCTGCGTCCCTGTGATCGTGATATGTTCCTCAACTTATGATCAGTTGTCGCTCGGGCTAACATCTTTAGATCATGGTGACCTCATATGAAACTGGAAAAAAAGGATGTCGAAATATGTAAAGAGAAACTGCACCGTCTGGCGGAGGGATACAACGCAGTGCAGCAATTCTAGTTTTCACTGTCGTCAGGCCACTGAAGAGTAGCTGCTGTCAATCACAAGGCACAGAAGCACAGGACATGAGCTACCTCAATGTCAACTGTAGAGTTTGACCCCATTGCCCTTGTTTCCCACCCAACAGCCAAACTGCTTATATGGCATTACCTGATCATTATATTTTTAGTTTGGGTATAAAAGTCATACGTACAACATGTCAACTCATCCATGAATATGTAGAAATCATGACTACACAGAAAAAAGGATGAATCCACAGTGGGTGCTATTCCAGCTGCAGAAGATTCCCTGTATTTCTGTGTTTCTCCAAATCTGTTTTGTGTTAGTCCGGATAGAGCAGTTGTTAGATATCAGCTGTCAGCCATGACTCGACCTTACACTTGCCATCAGCAGTTACTTGAGCTGCTGTGTAGCCTGTGAGGCTTTCAGACACACAGTAAGCCAAGCTCTGTTAGGTTCCATGCTGATTAGACACTTGTCGGAGTGGGTGCTGAATCTTCATTTATCAACGTAAACATCCATGTTGATGTGTGTCCCATTAGTGTGAGGCAGGAGGCGTATATATCAATGATTACATACTCATGTTTACAGCTTGATTCAGAATCCATGTATCTTACTCCGTCCGTCACTCACTTAATATCTGGTCTTATTTTTCCAGTCAGACTCTTCAGTGACTATAACCTGTGCAAACGGGAAGTGGAACAAACAGGTCTCATGTGAGCCAGTGGACTGTGGCGTGCCGGACAAATACCACGTTCATCCTGCCCATTTCGACTTCCCCGAGGGCACGACCTACGGCAAGAGGATCACCTTTAGGTGTCGAGAACCTGCCCAGCTTGTAGGTGAGATGCACAGTGGGCCGTGGGCGTGTGTGCGTGTGTGTGGGGGGGTCCTATCTTTATCCAAAAGCAAGGTCTTACAGATTGAGAGCAATGCCTCCTCATTTCACATTCAGATGTTGTGATGCTTTCACTCAAAGACTTATGCTTGCACTCTTAAAGCACCCTGCTTGTGTTTAGGTTTGCTCTGCTTGTGCTCGACGTACTCTCTCTGATTTGCCCGCTTGGATTAATTCTTCTGCACTTGGATTTTTTGTGCAACAAGTCGGTCCGATGTTCTACATGGAGGATTCAACCTGGAGCGCAGGAAATCTATGCAAGCCACAAAGTAGTGCAAGCGCACAATTTGAGCACAAGCAGAGCAAATCTATTTGAATGCGAGCGATGGGTTTTGAGTGTCAGCATTACAACATTTTTGTTTTATTCATTTTCCTTCCAGACACTTTCAACAACCATACATTTCATATTCTGTTCATCTAGTTTTTTAAATCCTTCTCCAATTTGCTGACCCTTTGCTTTTCTTCCTCTCAGGAACAAACAACACTCTTACCTGCCTAGAGGACGGTTTGTGGTCCTTCCCGGAGGCCCTCTGTGAGCTCCGCTGCCCAGCCCCCCCTCCTGTGCCGAACGCTGTGCTGCAAACCAAGCGCTGCAACGAGACGGGCCTCAAAGTTGGCACCCTCTGCAAGTACAAGTGCAGGCCCGGGTACCATGTCACCAACAAACCTAAGAGGTAAAGAAAGAATTTGCTGTTCCCCCGTCACAACGTTCTCAGTTGAAGTTAAGGGCTGAATTAAGTTGTTCTATCTTCAGGCGCGCATTTAAGCGTCAGTGCACCGAGGACGGCAGCTGGCTAGAGGGGGCGTGCGAGCCCGTGACTTGTGACCCCCCGCCTCCGATCTTCCACGGCTCCTATCACTGCACCGACGGCTTCCACTTTGACAGTGTCTGCAGACTCAACTGCACTGACCCTGCCGGTAATACCGCTCTCGCCGCCACAGGAGGCTCTGCCCATACGGTGAGGCTGCTGCACGGTCCATGCAAGCAGGTCTGTCCATCTCTTTCCTCTCTTTCTATTCTTGCTTTACCTTTGTATTTGTCCTCTTTTTCTCGTGTGTATAAAAAGCAGACTTTCTCTCTTTTTTCTCTTTTCTTTGTATTCGTTATGAATTTGATGCATTTCAAACAGTTTCTGCACCAGGACCCTCCACAATGCAGAAATGATTTATATTATAGTATTGGCTCAATGATATCAGACACATTATTATAATAATTTCTCCATCACATAACATATAATATACATATGATAGCTAAAGATAAGATGCCGAATTAAGGAATCAATAAGTTAATATCTATTTTTACACAAATACATTCCCTCTTGTATCTGATTCTTCCTCGGCCCTCGCTGTCTGAAGACTCGTCTGTTTCTCTCCCTGTCTCCCTCAGCCCCACTCAATTTGACGCCATGCTAATTAGATTGCTATTGATTTCCAGAATAGTCCGGCTCCCACAGACTTTTGAAATGTATACACTTTTTAATCTGTTCTGCCTTTCAGGCGTTGTGGGTTATATGCCTGATAAAAATTGGATTGTATTTCCCCCGTTTGCAACGGGATGCCATCTCAGTGTCCTTGGCCTGCCAGTGTTTGTGTGTCAGTCCGAGTGTGTTTGTGTGTGTAATTGTTTGTCTGTCAATATGTTATTTTCAGGGCACAGCATCCAATGTAATCCGCTGTAGGAAGGATGGAAACTGGACAGGGTCGTTCCGCCTGTGCGCACACAGCAAAGGCCAATGTTCTTTACCTCAAAACCTCCATTACAGCCTTCAGTACTCATGCAAGCGAGGACACGGCATAGGTGTGTACACACAACCTTACTGTTATGTAATGACAATTCAGTTTTATTACTGTGGATGTTTTATTTTATTGTTTGTGTTACAGACAGCTTTTGTTGAGTCTGCTCTTATTATTCATTGTTCACATGACTCCTTCCTTTTCAGTTTGCACTGTTTACAGTCAAGTTAATTTGTTTTTAATGGAAGGGAAAACAATGTCTGAACCACAGTTACATAAATCATGTAATAATTTGAAAACGGACGGAGGGAACGGGGATGGACATGTCTTCTGAAATGTGTGCGACTCTCGCTGTACTTTCATTGCTCTCGTTTTTCTGTCTCCTTCTTGGTCACACGTTACCGCAGGTGAGGAGTGTGAGCTGAGCTGCCGAGAGAGTAACAACGACGTGGTGATCCTCCCTAGCAACATGACGGTGGACAGCGTGCTCAGGGAGCACTGGAGGAACCCGCACAAGGTCAAGGTGTGTTTGTGTCGGCCTCACAGTGCTGACAGACGCACTTCACAAAGTTCTGCGATCCACATCTCCCTGTCGGGAATTTCACATATAACATCCTGGGTCTTTTTGTGCCCGGTGCCATGCCAATGTTTGTTTTAGCAGCATGGCAACCCTTCAAACATCTGCAATTTCTATTTTTGATTCGAAAGGGTGGAGACAAGCCGCTGACCTTTTGCATCCCATTCGTCAGTATCACATTTCAGTGATCTTCTTGACAATGATAATGAGATGAAAAGCATCTTTGGGACGGATGGCGTGTTCGTACACTGACACCAGTTCGTAGCATTTGTTCAAGAATCCGAAAAATCTTTAAAATGTTTTCGTAACATTCAAACTTGGTGAAAAGCAACACACACAAACAACCCCCCTCAATAACAATCAACCTTTGACGCTAACTGGCAGATAGGATAACATGAAGGTTAAAGGTTATGGCGATGGAGGTCATGGAGCACTGAACGGTGCACCGTGTCACTCACACATCCGTCATTTGGGATTATGAAGCTTGATGGGTGGGGTCAGGAGGTGAGGAGGGAATACGCCATGACTCTGTGTGTGTGTGTGTGTGTGTGTGTGTGTGTGTGTGTGTGTGTGTGTGTGTGTGTGTGTGTGCGTGCGTGCGTGCGTGCGTGCGTGCGTGCGTGCGTGCGTGCGTGCGTGCGTGCGTGCGTGCGTGCGTGCGTGCGTGCGTGCGTGCGTGCGTGCGTGCGTGCGTGCGTGCGTGCGTGTGTGTTTGTGTAGTAGGTAATCCGTCTAACTTGATTAATGCCAAAGACGTGCAATTTTTGTCAGCTATCTCCAGCTGTTGAGTCAGAGGAGGATCTCAACAACTCAAGTTTTGTAACCAGAGAAGAAGAAAAGGGAACACATTGTATTTTTCACTGTATTTTCTTTCCACCCCCCCCCCCCCCTCCACAACTCCTTTTGTTTGTGTATCAGTCACCCTGAGTCAGCAGTTTTTTTGTGGTGGCTTTTGGGGGAGAGGGGCGGGTTGGGGGACACGTGGACACGGAACGATCTGTTTTTTATGGATTCGTGAAATTGATACGATTTGAGCTCACTTGCAACTCGAGACCCGAGTCGAGGCTATTGGGTTTATTGTAGCAGAAAAGAAGAGAGGATGGCGAGTGGGGTTCCAAGTGGGGTGAGGAGGCAGGAGAGGGTTTGTGTGGGTAGCGTGCGCCCTCTCTCACTATGTCTGACCCTAATGCACCTTTTCCATTGAACACAGTAATTTGTAGGAGGTAACATTTGTATTTACCGTCATTTTAAAAGACCAACTTGATTGTGCTGCCAGGTAAATTCTACCAGACGAAAAAAATAAATGCATCAGGACTTAGTAGGAGTACACGACGTAATACTCTTCTCAAACCCCCTCTAGGATGGGATTCTTCATACTGTACCTCAAAGAGAAAGCCTGACCTGAATTGCACTTCTCAGTTCTACTTTGCCGAGCTGGAGGTTAATGTTGCCCACCTTTATAAGTGATCTTGATTTATTGCCTTTAAACCAGTTGTATTTCGGTTCTTAGCGTGACCCACTTAGAATCCTCTCCTTCCCTTTTTCTACCTACACCTCCTCCCCTTCGTTTTTTTTTATCTAACGATTCTGCACCCCCTGCCCCCCCCCCCCCCCCCCTTATCAGCAAAATTACCCTGTTGGGCTCGCTGCGGAATTAGTCATTTTCTATATGACACAACCTCGTCTGTGGTGGCGCTGAGATAGGGATCTATTTTTATGTGGTATCAGCGCCCTGGGGAGGCTTCAGAGGGGTGAGGATCCCATACGTGGTGAGGGGTGAAGCCAGGCCACAATCATGGATTATCATGATTTACGGCCTTGCTGGGTGAGGGAGGGGGAGAGAGAGAAAATGAGAAAGAGGGGAAGAGAAGGAGTTTTCGGGATGACATCACCATAGTAGGACAGTAGAGCGAGAGAATGAAAAGTAGAGTCGTTGCAAAAAGTTTCTCCCACAGAGACCAAATAGGATCATATATATATATATATATTTATTACAATACTGAACACACGTGCACGCACACACAGCACATTCATAGCCTCCCGCTGTTACTTCTGCTGTCCTTGGATGCTTTGTTGTTCTCTCCCTCTACCTTCAATCCCATCTTCTTTTTTGTGTTGCATTGATTTGCTGACCGCACTGAAATGAAAAATACCTTACTTTGCAGCAATAAAGGAAAAGCACGTCAAATCTGTGAGATATTGGGACACAGGGGGTCTGAGAGAGGAACCGTCTGAGGTCAGCCAGTCCCTTGGCACATTTGATCGTGCACACTGCTAGCCAAGTATGGACACGCAAATTAATGCTGTAAACAAAAACTTTCGCTGCACTCTCGCTAAAGTAAGCTCATATATACGTAGACCTGCACCCACACACTTTAAGAAGACGTGGTCACAGAGCTCGGAGACACATGCAAAGTCATCTCACAGTATGGGGTTGTCATGTACCTACAGAGTATTTGCCTATGTGAACACATTTCTTCCTGCATAGCGCTGCTTCCTTCCTTCCCCTGAGCAGCAAATGTTTTCTGTTGCGTTACAAGGAAAAGCGCAGTAGGAGAACAGGATGGGATTCCACAAATTCTGCAAAGATATTTGAGAGCACGGCACTCTTTACCTCCGTCTTTCTATCTCTCTCTCTCTAGCTCTCAGCTCTCATCTCTTTGCCCACCTGGGGCAACGACTTAGGTATAAAAACACCATTTTTTATCAATTTATTCTGCTTTTCTCTGAGGTGGAGAAAGGTCGGTGTAAATCAAAGACGGCTTCACAACGAAAGCGACCATGTGTAGCACATGAGCCCGGTTGATAACTGCTGTATTTCACTGTCTTAGGCGTGTGCGTGTGTGGCTAGAAGAACCCAGCGATTCTCTTTTAGGGTTATGTGAGCTGACTTATTGAAGCCATTCAAAACTGCATGTTAGGGAAACAGGATTTTGAAAGAATCAGTGTTCATTTAATTAACTCATTTTTGTCTCATTTTGCAGAACATAGTCTGTACAATGGGGATGAAGTGGTATCCACACCCAGAATTGCTTCACTGTATCAAAGGATGTGAGGTAAGCACTCAAACTGATTTATATTCTTTGTATTTGTGTAATCTCATCCGTCACACACACGACTTTAATACTGAAATTCTTCCACCCTACTTGATCTTACATTTAATAAGCGTGGAGGCAAAAAAGATTGACTCATTGTGGCCAGTGGATTGGCTGATGCTTTACAAATGAATCACGCAGACCAGCCTGTGAATATTGATCAGATCCAAATTTGGATTTACAGATCAAGCATATTTTCAGGGAGAGCTAAGACTTCAGTTCAAAGTTTCTGTCTACGGGTTATTGTGAATTTAATTCCTTTCTTTTTCCGGGAAAAAACTTTTTGAGAACACATCTACAAGTGATGCACAGGTGGTTGTTAGCCTATTAAAATGCTGTTGCTATAAAAGATGCTGTGGCTCATTAAAATGCCCCAGTGCATGGTCAATGGTCTGTTTGCTTGGCCTGTGGTGATGCTGGCGGCAGCTTTTGCGAAGCCTCGCCATCCACTGCTGCACAGAGAGCTGCTCACCTGATTATTCAAAGTTCAGCGGAGCTCCACTAACTTGCTGTAATTTGACATACTAACTGATTTATTACCCTTTAGTCAAATCTGTACAGCTGTGATCAAGTGCTAAAGCTGTCTCTTCTCCAGATTGATGTTACCTTCTCAGTTTAGGCCAAGTGGATAACATGATTGCTAACCCATGTGGAGGGTGGGGACCAAAGCCAGTAAATCAAGTTATTGGAGTGTTTTGTGCTGTGGATAGTTTATGGTGTCCTCACTTTGAGTTATGGGTCTGGCCCACTGAAGCGGCTCAAAAGGTCACGTTGAAAGATCAGGGACATTTTATGTATCAGGACTCATCAGCAAATCCACTCAGAGACCTCTAAAAGGTCCCAAAGAGCTCAGGAGGAAACAACTCATAATCCTTTTTTCTTTTACAGTCATTCACCTTTTAACTGTTATCATCCATCAAGGGAGGTAACATAAAAGGTGGCATTGTTTTTGTCTCACTCGTTGTCTCTCTTGCGTAGCCATTCATGGGAGACAACTACTGTGATTCGGTCAACAACAGAGCCTTCTGCAACTACGACGGAGGAGACTGCTGCCAATCCACCGTGAAGACCAAGAAGGTGAGTCGCACGCCCGTACCTCAGAATGAACCTCGCCTTCCAGACTAATAGTTGATGTTGAATTTGGTCCTGTCGTCATCCTTTTTTCCCGTCTTATTCAAGCTATGACATTTTAAATAACGATTTCTCCTAACAAAAGGTAAGTACAATGGAACTTCAGAATAGTCTGCCGAAGACTGTTTTATTTCATCTCTTGGAACAACTCGAAACAGATTCTTCCTTCCTTTGCTTTGCGTCCAACCTCATATCACCGGTAGACAGATCACCGGTTCCACATCCAAGAGTTTTCAGTATTCTGTTTCCTATTGAGTAAAACGTCTAAATATATCTCTGTGTGTCTGTATTTTTACTAATACCCCAAATCCACACGTAATCAATTTATCACGGAGCTAGGGTCATGACTATATGATCTTTGAATAATTTACTTGTTCGTCTTCACCCTGTCTACTTATGTGTGTCAGCCGCGAATCGGCTGTGTTGTATTGTTAAGATGCGCATTTCGAAAAAGGTTCGGTCATCGTTTTGGGACGACGTCTTAATTCCAGGTGATGCTTCGTCTGGCTCCTTCCATTCTGCTGCTGGCACCAGATCTGATTGGAAGTGAATTGTAGCTTCTGTTACTGCAGCATCTGCTTCTCTGGCTTCCTCCCTGTGCAGCTTTGACCTGATCACTAATACATCAGCAGTTTTCGCAAATAACTTGATGTCTGGGAAATTTCGCTCAGAGGAATCCAGGCATATGAGGGCGATCGACTTATTCTCATATGGCTTTACAAACAAAACAACAAAACCAGACTATAGAGGAAAAGACATCCGCAGGTCCGTGATCTGTTTTCGTCCCATATTCTTAACTTCAGTATTAGATTTACGGTATTGAATCCCGTGCCCAATAGCAGCAGGGAAGTCGGGGAACAGCCCACTGGGAAGTGACCTCACTGCTGAAGTGGTTTCACTGCTGTTGATTGACGCTATCTCATCTCCACATCTACTGGCCCCAGTCCAGAGCAGGGGTTCAGCCAGAACTTGCATAACTCACTTTTAGTAAGAGACCCCGATGGGAGGAGAGACTCTATTGAATTACTGCAGTAACAAGAGGTCGAGCTGGGCGAGAGGAGGGCAGGCGATGGCTCTTGTTAGAGTTAGGAATTGTTATGTTGTACATCAAAGGGAGGTAAGGCCTGAAAGCCGTATGTTCCGACCATAGATCTTTTGTTTGAAAATCAAATGTATGTCAAGGTTTGGACATCTTAGTCTAATTCCAGAAAATGGGTTCTAGCAAGTCAGAATTCAATGGAAATACTGTCTTTGGTCTCAAATTTGCTTTAAGTTCAAATGCAATTATATTGAATGTTTCAGCAAACATATCTGGTCTTTAAATCATACCACCGCTCTCAAGTTGCAGAAAAATAATGAACCAAAGAGGAGAGATTTATTATCTCTAGCAAGGAGGTAATGTTTTCACCCCTGTCCATTTGTTTGTTTGTTTTTAAGCAAGATTACGCAAAAACTACTGGACGGATTATCAAGAGAATAGGTAGAAGGATGCGGAGTGAGTCAGGAAAGAAATCCTTATATTTCGGTGCCGGTCTGGATCTGGATAAAAGAAAAAAACAGGAGCATTTAGGGAACTAATATCTATGAGTGTGTGAAATCTGGTGCATCTTGGTGGAATTTAAGGGGCTTGTTGAGCATTGGCGAAGACATCGCTCTAATGAGTCCCATTCTAGTATTTTGTCTTTTTCTTCTTTATTTGTAGACTGAGAACTTGTTTTCATACATTAAATCTATTTGCATAAGCCAGTAATGTCAGCTACTTGGAATAACCCACATTAGCTCCCCTGCTAGAGTAATTTGTCGAATGAACATCCAAACAATCATTCAATCACAGAAAACTGCTAACTTCACTTTTCAGGCTACGGCCAATTATCTGTTCAGTTGTTGCACATTAAACGACATGTAAACATACTGCAAATTCCACTTTGGTGCGTTTAGAGGCGACCGCGGTACTTACACCTCCGCACCGCTGCTCGAAAAACCCCTGTCTGCCCACGGCTTGTAAGCTACAGTTAAAGTTTATTTACTTTGTCTCGTGTTGCCCTGCTGGGGATCAGCCTGCCAGCTGCTGTCAATCAAACACGGACACAGGGAGGAAAAGGAGTATTTCTGATAATTCCCCAAATAACGTTTTTCTTCCTTAAAAGTATGGAAAAGTGTTGATAATACGTTTAGAATAACACCGACTTTATTTGTGATCACAAGAGCCCCAGACTGCTTGTCCAATTCCTAATTGAAGGCATGTTTCCCTGGCATTATTCAAAGAAAACAGTCTGGCTGGAGTTTTCCACTTGTAGCTCCCCATGAAAGTGCTCAGAAAGATACGAAAAATCTATTCTGAAATAACCAATTACAATGTTATTTATCGGCTGCCAGCTGCACAGGGTGAGGAAGGTTGCTATGGGTGAACAACAAAAAGGAAACACAAAGGAATGGAGCTGATATGTGAAATGATATGGGAACAGAGGAAAGCCAGATGTTTGATACAAGCCCTGTTGTTTTTTAGCCCAACGCCTAATTGATGCTGCTTACTTGCATCCACATGTTGCTCGGTTCTTTGGCTAGAACGTATTTGCATGAACCTCAAAACTAAACCTCGATGTCAGATTTAAATTCTTAGCCAAAAACCTTCCCGACGACTTTATCTTCCTGTTTTATCGTATTTCTTTGACATTATTTTATCCACATTTATTTCCCCTCCTTGGTTCTCATAATTTTTGGTGCTCGTGTTTATTCAGGCATTTAGACGTAGTTGTTTATTCCTTTTGGGCACAGCCTCCATCGTTATCCCTATTTGATCGACTCTCAAAACAGAAACAGGATATTTTGCATCTGATTCTGATTTCTCACCAAATTAAATACATGCGTTGCAGTCAGCAAAGGATGGAGATCCATAAAAAAACTCTTTAAAAACAAAAGAAAAAGACACAATATGTGACAAAGGGAATCTGTAACTCATCGCCGAGCTGCTGAGTAATTCACTTGCTGGGTGACAAAGATGTGCAGTGTTTTCCTCTTTTGCGGGAAATTTATGTTCTTTTGCCGACCACAAGTGAAGGGTTTGTCCCAACTTGTTGGCGAACACAGTTTTTGTTGTCATAGATGTAGTTGTGTGTGTCCCAGTGGAGGCCTTTTAATGTCAGCTCTGAACTATCTGTATTTATTGCTGTTTTATAATCAGAAAATCTTCCCGGAAAGATTCTGTTCTCACACGTCTTTAAATCGGTTTGCTTAAGTAAATCAAAAAATATGTTTCTTGTTGCCTTGGTTTTCAGTTATTTATTACCTCTAGCTTTTAAGAGGCTACTTCCTTTTAGATCTGAAGAATATCGGTGTCAGAAATCAGACTTCCTAAAGGACCATTAAAATATTGTCTGCAGCAATGTTCAAAGCAGTTTCTTTAAATTGTTCATCAATCACACGAGTAGAGCTCATTAAATTTTTTTCCCTAAGATTCATTTACCGAGTCATTGAGTGCATGACCTCCGACTGTGTCAGTCCCCTCGCTTCACACTCAACCGGACGTGCCGTCACTTTGACAAATGCACCAAACTCCATTTATAACTCTTGACACTTTAAAGTGGCATAGTTACATATCAGCAACAAAACATCTTTGTGAATGTCACTAGACAAAAAAATAAAAATAAAAATAAAATTAGTAGTTTTTATCTCCAGTTAATAGAGGCCTACTCACTAAACATTTATGAAAGTACTTGGTTCAAGTATAGGAGTGTATCATCGAGATACACTTACACTAATATTGTCTCGTTGTGGCTTGTTTAAAGGTTTTGCAACCACATTTCTGAAGATGTTTACATACTTTAGTCAGCTTTAACCTTATTAAAACCTCAGACTGACTTTATGAACAGTTTTATCATGTTGACAGTATAACATGGCACAAACATCGAGCTAAGTCGGATTAGATCCTCCCATGGATGCGGTGCGTTGTAAATCCATGAACACCAGTCACTTGAGCTTCACTGACTTACTCTTACTCTTACTTATGCCGAGCAAATAAAACCACATTCAAAACATCCATTCTGAGGAGAAGTCTCGGGGCAAACAAAGGTCAGGCTCATCTAATAGGCTGCGCTATGAAACGTGACCCCCGGCCACCCCCAGCCCTAACCCCCCTTCATTCATTTCCTGGATACTTACTATAACTCTAACAACAACCAACACTTTCCTAACCCGAAAAACTTAACCTCAAACTAACCTTAACCAATGGGCCAAAAACCAGTTATTTCACAATAACATTCAAACAAACTTTCCCCAATTAACTGGTCTTTAGACTGAAATTCATCCCTCAAGGCAGAATGTGACAGAGACACACTCGTTCACACATTCACGTTCGCCCTCAGGCAACAAACACACAGCGGATGATCGGACATACCAACCATCGATTTTTTTTAAGATGAGTCTTGTGACTCAGTGGGAACTTCGATCCGCGATGTTGTCCCCCGTGTGTTGGGACACAGCACATGAGGAAAATGGTGCGACCTCCTCCGCACACAACCAGATGCACACACGCACACTCACAACTATTATTCGTGCGTCTGCCAAACCCTCTCATGTCTCTGATCCTTCGTAATGAGGTAAAGGGAAAAGAATAGGACGACATGAAATATTACAGCAGACTTTCATTTTCCCTCTTCATCCACAGTCATACATCTTTTTATCCTTTTAGTCCGTCCAAACAGTCCAAAAGGTTACAAAATAATTCTCCTTTGCCTCACTTGTTATTTTCTATGACCCAAAACCAAATGTGCATACCGCTATTGTCTTCAGTTTACTGATGGAGTAGATACAACGCTCCGCTGGAAACATCTGCTCACCGCCCGCCTTAGCAGAAGATGCTTCAGTGGCTTGATTGCATGATTGTTTATTATAAGGTTACGCAACATCAAATAGCCCGCCTTTCAAATACAAAATGATTCACCAGTGCAAAATGAAAAATCATCATCTATGCAATGTGATGCAGCTTCTTCCAGACACAACATATAAGACGTTTTCCCAAAGCTGGAAAAGCTATTATAGGAATTAGGTTATCAATTCATAAATATTTCCAGATTCCTCCTCCTGTTTCCTCCCGAACCGAAAAACCAGTGGAGGTCCGTTGCTCATTTGCTTTTGCTCCCCTTCCCAGGCAAACGCCGCTCTCGTCTTTTATTTTGGTAGAGATTTGTGTATTAAGGAGTTCTGGATGAATTGCTGTGTATTATTCCACCCCAGGAGCTTTGAAGGTGCAAGGACTGGCTGCCCGTAAGGTCACCACAGGATCTCCCCTTAATAGTTGCAAGCTGTTGGCAGGATTGGGAGAGGCAGGGAGCAGAGGCGGCAGGAGTATGCCTTTGCTGAGGGTAGCCTGCCGAGACCCTTTTTGTAGGTCCCCTCCAGCCCCCCCCCCCCCTTCAGTTTGGAAGGAATTCCTTTCTTGGATGCTGGAAGCGGTACGCAGAGGGCACCGATTATATAGTTATACGGCTTGGCCTCTTTAAAACAAGTATTTCTAAATGTGCCTGTATGTTTTTCTGTCTGCGCTGATGGTGGGGTTTTGGGTAAGTCCCTCGCCCCGTGTTTACAACTCGCAGTCTGGCACGAGTGTGCTCGCTACGTGACTCGCTATGTGGCACGATTGATGTTTGTGTCTTAGCTGATGGTCCGTGATAGCCACCCCTGACCGCTAACCTCTCCATCTGTGCCGGTGACTCACGTAGACGGAGCCCTTTGCTCCTCTCTTGTCATTTGCCTCTCTGGCATTTTTTGTCCGTTAGCAGATTTACATTTATGTTATTCCACGCAACCCACTTATGTGATATTCTTTACACACACATAAATAGATGTTATGGACTATTGATCTGTGGCCTCTTTCTGCCTTAACGTGCTACATCAAATATGCACATAACTGGATGCCAGAAAAGCAATCCCATCAAAAGCTCTTTATTTTTTAACAGTTTAAGGCAGTTAAGTTGACCATATTTCCCATTGCCAAGGCAATTAAAAGGGAGGAGGGGGCTGGGGCACAGATCGGATCAGGCACCCTCGCATTCACATATTTCTTGATCATGGCATGAAGAATTACTGTATTTTGTTAAGCCACTGCAACACAACGCTTAAGTCCAACCATTAAATAAGCATCAGCATGCCGCCGCTCCCTTCATTCCCAACGTTTCTCTGTGTGTGGGTACAGTGGGGGCTGAGGACGGAGGGTGCAACATGCATCCGAGAGTCAGGGGAAGGAAAGATAACAGGGCTTTTCTACACAACTGAGCATAGGTAGTTACACATCGGGGGGCTCCGGGGCGGGGGGAACTCCCCACAGTGTTTAGAGGTTGGTGCTGTTTGCTGATGCCAAGTGCCCGCGCTAATTTTGCCAAACTCAGTTATGTGTTCTCAAGTTGCTCTTAACTCTCTCCCTAATAAGACCCTGGTTTGTTTTTCTCATTTATACACATATTTCTCACACTATGAGTGTTTCACGTCTACGATTGATCTGAACTGGTCTGACGCACTGGGACCAAATGACAGCGCTGTCATGCGAAGGTGTTTGAAATCACGAGACCGACTGGAGGTGCATGCGCTGGTCGTAAACTCACTGTATGTTTCCAGCTCCAGTTTTGATGGACATACGTATATTCATTTGTTTAAAATACCCCTCAGAATACAAAAGTGCAGCCTAAGATGTTTCTGACAGAACTGCTGCTCGTTACACACTCTAATAACCTCACTTACTGGCTAATGAATAGTGTGTTATGCATCCGTAGTTCAGCCGGTTCTCTTTTCCCCAGGCCTGTGCCCCTTACACCACCTTCTTTCCTGTAAGCACTGACTGACACGCACACACTGCACACACAGAAACCCAGAGAGGAACTGGGTGTTATTTTGACCTGTTACTGAGATGGAAGGATGGGGCTCTGACGAGGTCCGTGTTCTTCAGAGGGGCTTTCATGTTAGCGGTTGTCTCCCCCCCCGCCCAGCCCTTCTATAGCCCTGGGACATGGGGCAGCGTGAGGGCCCCAAGGCCCACAAGGCCAGCCAGTCCCATTTCCCAGCCACCCTGAGAGAACCCCAAGTCAGGGCCAGATGTGGCAGCTGGGCCAGCCACCCTGGAGGTCAAGGTCAAAGGAAACCATGTCAAATTTGCCACCCACCATCATTCTCTAGATAGAGAGATAAACAGAAGTGGCCTTGGAGGGGAAGTGAGGTGTTGGAGGGAGGTAGGAAGTGCACTGGGGAACTGTGCTAAGAGAGAGAGAGAGAGAGAGGGAGAGAGAGAGAGAGGAGGGATAAAGCAAGGTAATATAGGGAAGAGTCGCTGAAGGAGACAAGTCGTGTTCCTGGCTTCAGAATGCCACAGAGGAAAATCTGCTCACACGGTTGACAGCTGCTTCTAAAGTGTGTCCGGCCCTGGGCTTGTAAAGTCGTCACATGTAGGCCTCGTTTTCTCAGAGGGAGTCTGGGCACTGCCCACCTGGCCCTCACATTTGGGCCAGGTGCCCCCCCCCCCCCCCACCCCAAACACACTAACAACTTATTTTATACCCCCTTTTCAAAGGGGAGCCTGCGTCACTGCTCCTGAGTGACTAGCCTGCTCTCCCATGTCATTCCACCCAACTGCTGTCCACAAATCCTGCACGCTCACAAAATATCGCCGCTGTTTCCTGTGTTTTGCATTTACCACTTACTATAACATGCAACATTTTGGGCATTAACTTTACGGTGCTACCCAAAGCAAGATGTAAGGCTGATTTTTATGACGTACTTGTAGCGCAGTTAAAAGAAAGTCGTAAGTTGCAAGACAATCGCTATTTTAGATTATAACAAATACACACACATATTATTGTAGATGTAAAAACAACCACAAGGGGACATTAAACAAGTTAGAAATAAGTTTAAAGGCCTCTGCTCCTCTTCTGTATTGTTGTGAAAATCGGTCAAAACTGAAATCATTTAGCTTTTCGCCACAAACAACTCACAATGAGGTTTCCATCAGTATTGGGATACATTTTATAAATTCACTCAGGAAGTGAGTCAACCTTAAAGAGCCTATGGTGTGAAAGTAATTTGTTACTTACCTGACATACCCCCCACATAGTATCAGCTCTTCTTGATGTAATCTATTGGATGGTATTACAGCAGCAGCTACTTCATATCCACATAATTGTGCCCTGCCCCTCCAGTGGAAACAGCTCAATCTGTGTTGGGTTTGTGGCTTGTAAATTGTCGTAACATTTCCCTTGTACATTAAAATCCACTGTGCAAAAGAAGCAATACCAGTTAACCCTAATAGGAAAGAGACACAATGGCCGCAGGCGACCGCAGATTGATCTGATAAGCCACTAGGACACAAATGCAGACATGCCCTTGGTCTGCCGCCTGCCTTCCATGACTTAGACCACATGTGTTCCTTGTTTGGCCCTGAGAAGCAGTACACACTTTGCGTACCCAAACAGCTGAAGAAGGCCCCCTGAGAGGCGAGCGGACGAGGCAGCGGCAGCTGGTCCCGGTGACGCATTGCCAACGTTATCCGGTGACGTCAAACGCCAGGGGCAACAGCCAATGATGTTCTATTTAAACCACAGTATTTAACTTTGACATCGGACGATTAGAGAAGCTGGTAAATTGATACTTCTGATGTTCTGATATTTATATATGAATGGCCTTTGCTGCCAAGTACTACTGTAACTTTAAGTAGAATAGTATTGATCTGCAGCACTAAGACTCCAGCGTCAGACTCTGATTATCCATATTTACCCAATACACAATACACTTAGACTGATAAGGAGTACGCAAAGATGTCAGAATTGTTTGATATTTGGTCATCTGCCATGACGAGCTAGCTTGTGTATATTCGCGGAAATGCTGTTCGTGGCCACTTGGAGGATTTTATAACAAGTGTTAAAGAAGCACAAATGGAAAGATTAGACGCATTGAAAAATAACGCATTTCCATTTTAGTTTGATCTAGCATAGTTTATTCGACGGTGTCAACAAAATCGATTGGTTTGCCTCAATGATATGTGCACTCTACATGATTTTTTTTTTTGAGGTGTTTTTGTTGATGTGGCAAATAATTATTAACAAAAATGTTATATTTAATATTTTATTTACACACGTCCCCCTGAAAGTCAAAATTATTCATATGATGTTGATGGACACTTGGGATCTTGACTTCTAAAATGATTGCTGTGGAGTTGAACCTCTTTTGACCACCACCCATTATGCCTCTGTAATGGCTGCACTGAAAGGGCCGGCGGGATCAATTACACTGAATGACTCTTTATCTCTCCCGCCCAGGTGATTCCTTTCCCCATGTCCTGCGACATACGGGATGAGTGCTCCTGCCGGGATCCCAACGCTATAGAGAACAGAAAGGATGAACACGTCCATTCCCTGGGGTGACCAACCTGAGCGGGGACCTCTGTTCAACGTCCCAGGAACCTTGCTCCAACACAACACAGCCAGAGTGGCCGAGGCAGACCCCTCCTTCATTCTCCTCTCGGCCTCCGATTTCCTGCACATGCTGCTTAACAGGCATACCTCTCCATCCATACTGCAATCCCGACCAGCTGAAACAAAGCCTCCGCCTCCACATCACAAGAAAGATCTTAAAAAAAGAGGATGGGACTCACCAGACTCCACCGAAAACTTCATTCCTCCGCTACAAAGGAAAGTAACCCTGCAAAATCATCATAAAAAACCCCACCATATATAGCAAAGAGGAAAAGAAAAGAAATAACATGAAGCAGACTTTTTTTTTTTTTTTTTAAAGAATAAGAAAACTAAACAAAATAACATAACCAAGCCTAGGTAGCATGCCTTTCATTCAGTTTTGTGCCGGCTTCAGTGTCTGTTCTAGTGACCTCGGTCTAGAATCCCATGATTGAACCTAAGGTATAACTTAAAATGTGCAAGTTTGGGGATCGTGTTGATGTTGACTTTGTGTTTTGGAAATATGAAGGAATGTTAAAAGAGAATCCTCGGACACTTTAAGGGCATGTCCAACACCTTTTCCTAGAGGGGCTAGAAGTTTGTGCTTATATCATTCCTGGTTTCCAACTGGTCACGTCAGAGTCCACAGAGGTTTTTCCAACCATTGTGGGGAATGAGACAGCCATACATTGTTGGGGCGAGAGACTTCAGGTGAATAGATTTCAAATGTGAACTAATAATAACATGAAACTTGCCTATTATTGACTTACTCACATGAACACAAATAGTTTGTGGAAGATATCTGGATTTTTAACTTTTTTATTTGTCCAAATAAGGCTATTATCTAATTTAATATGCAACAATTTGCATACATTTCCGGACAGGTTGTTCAATTTATGGCCCAAAGGTTGAGAAAATAGCCTTTAAACACATTTTTTGTCAAATTCCACACAATTCTATTGGAAACCATAATTACTGTCATAATATCTCATGCAAAGGAAATTACTACGTTTTGATATCATAACATTATGCTGGAGAGAGAGAGCCTTACAACGATACCTCTGATGACACGGTTCACAACGTTGTGTTAACTTTTGTCTGTGAATTTACGAGAATTTCACTGACAAATATAGTAAAGTCTAGTCAAATGTACAGCTACATGTGTTTCAAGTCAAGAAATTGAGGCTAAATATGCCCAAAATTTGCCTGAACAAAATCGATTTGCCTCTAGTGTCTCGCCTCATGTTTCAAGCCATAGATTCAACACAAATGGCAAAATATAAAAACACACCCACACGCAAATGTTAAACCAACTGTCGGACACAATTCCCTGAGACATTTGAAAATTTAAAAACCCTGAATGCATAGTTTTAAGCATGGCTTCTCTGCTACTGTGTTTGCTGCTACTTGCCATTGTCCAATCACGATATCTAATAGGGTCAGACGTCTCATAGGGTTGTCGGCCTTGCTGCTTATACAGTACCTCTCTATGGCATTCATTCACGCTTGCATGTTGGTGCATATTACGTTCGGCTCACATTAATCCGCGATGACAACACCACATATGAAATGCACTAAGAACTTTAAAAAGGAAAAAAAGAAAAAACACAGAACCTCACTTGTCATCCCAGTTTAACCCCCGACCGCCCCGCGAGAAAAGAAATCATACACACATTGACTACGACTTAGAGAATGTCCACCCGTAACACCTCACTTTGAGCTGGGCTGATTTCAGTTTCAGTTTGAGCCCGCTCCCTCACGGCGCTCGACGAGAACCCCGTTACTTTCCAGCGCCGATTCCAAAGGTTCAAACTGAAAGTAAAATGATCCCAGCTGCGTCCAGAATGTAGTCAACGCTTGTCGGGAGGCTGTGGCTTTTTTTGGGTGCTTCTTTCTCTTTCTTTCGATTGCACAGTACAGTCGCACGGGAGTACGGAAATAAAAGGGCTGGATCGAGGCCGCGGCGAGTATAGGTGGAAGGAGACCCCATCTGAACACACACACACACACACACACACACACACATGCACATAACTCTCTCGTCATTCTCTCCCCTCTCGGTAGTGTCGGACTCTGCAGCTCTAGCTGGCGACAAATAAAAATGACATTTGGATGTATGTGTCAACGCAGCATTAGCAGTCGCCATACGATCAAAGGTCCCTGAGATTCACCGTTCAAGTCGTTAATTTCACCGTTAAAAAAAAAAGGGCACTTGGTTGAGATCAGCACTTTTCAGTATTGCGAACTTGGGTGTGCGTCCTCACCAGTTAACTCCATCGGATAACATGGCTGCTGCAACCGCTTTGTATTTCTGATATCCCTCACTGCACACACGCCAGTTTGTTCTCATGCACATGGGGTAGTGAAGGCTGCTCGGCATATATTGGTCCAAATGTTGCTGCTCCGGTTGCGATCAGCGCGATTCAATCTCTTCATTTTCACCTGGGTCACCGGCGTGGTCCCCTCCGACTCATACTAGGCTGCTAAAGCATTCCAGACCATTCCAATAAGTCGGGGAAACGATCGAGCTGTACAAGTGGTGATGTCACACCAAGGTCATTGTCATTTTGTTTGTTTTAACCGGTGTGAGCGAAGAACTGAGACAATACCACAACATGCAGAGAAAGTGAAAAAAAAGGTATTATTTTCCACCAAATACAACAAAAAATATCATGTAAATATTACCACATGTTCTTGATGGACGGGAGCATTGCAAAATGGTTTTATTTTATTTTTTTTGTTTACATGTATTTCATTTCTTTCTTCTTTTTTTTTTTTTTACAAAATGTCATATTTAATCAGTGTTTGTATTATTGACCTCAGTTACTGCACTTTTTTTTAGTTGCCATGTCAGAAGAAAAAAAAGGTATATCTTTCAAAAAATGTTTAGAAGCTGCTATCGTCAGAAAGGTGATCTGAATCAACCTGTATGATATTCGGTCATTTGACTCCCTGTGTTGCTATAACCCTTCCTGTCATTAGTGTTTTCGTTGTATCTGACCTTGGATTCTCCTCCCGACCATGTTATCAATGAAGTAGAGTCACCGAATCCCCAAATCGTACAAACTAGGGTACACACCAACGCATTATCTATAGAAGGTATATTGTATATTGAAAGTATATTGTCACATATTTAAGGTCTAGTTAGATTGTTGGTCTTTTGTTTTGCCCTCATGTTTGTGTCACACATCCTTAAGGTTGAGGTGTACATTTTGCAGAAACCTACAAATGCCGGAGGTGAAGGAAAAAGCGTAAATGAAGAAAGGTCCCCGATCAAAGGGACTGTTGAAAGACTTTTTTATGAATTATGAAACTTTGTAAGGATGTTCTAAAGGCTATATCATCTTCATCGCATTTAACACTTTATATGAAAACTATATAGCCCTGGTTTAAAAAGACAAAAATAACAAAAAAAGAGACTTGTATTATGTTGATATTATCAAATTATATATATATTAGTACTCCGGATACTGCTGCTTTTACATAGAACTGTCACCAGTGGGGAGAGACTGACCTGCAATCACTACAACACGCCAATGACATGCAGTACTGCGGTTCATCATCTGCCATTCAGGTCACTGGGAAGCCATTCCAGCCATTTGACGAATCCCCCAAATCTGTCCTTGGATCCTTCCCGTGACTCGTGAACCGAGTTAACACGACCCGTCGCTTCCACGTTCTCCGACTAACTCATATCCTCCTATCGTCATCAACCGATATCTGAACACCCAAAAAACAGAACGTGACCGTACGTCAACGTGAACAATTAGATACCGGAGAAGGTTCCCATAAGCCATAGTTAACGCAGATATTCATGGAAAGAAAACTATAAGATTGCGCATTGGACGAGGACATCGCCTCTCTACTGTAGTCTTCACAGGATCCCTTGCTGTACCTCATGCCTGTAATGTTTGCTGCTTCTATATTTTTGGTATTTTAGTGACATTTTTGCGTCTCATAACGATGGTGTAAATAGTAGAACTATTTATTGAGAGTGTTATACTTTTTAAGTTATATTTAATGTCCATGTAAGTTATTTTTTACATTGTTCTTATAAACGGAAACATTATCGGTTGTGTGAGTCAAAGGTTGTCGTTTTGTCTGTCATCAGTTGGGATCACTGCCGTCGAGCATTGACCGGACACACAGTACACTCCAAAGGCCCACAGCCATGAAATCCCATTGGTCATTAAGTGTAGATGGACGCTGCTCACATCCAATGAGGATTCATCACCTCTAATTATTACTGAGTGCAGTGTATCTTCTTCTCTTTTTAAAACCAGAATGTAAAGTTTCCTTTTTTATTTCTCTTTTTGCTTTTTTTTTTAGCTGCACACATAAGCCATACATACAAGCAGTTGTGAATAAAAAAACAAAAACCCAAGTATATAATGGTTAAAGTACATAAATCCGTAATATAGCAACAACAATGTTATCGGCGCCTATGTACGACACAAACAATATTTGTACACAGCTGGCTGAGGGCGGGAGAAAAGTGGCAAAGGCGAGGGGGATGAGAAAGAAGGAGCCGGGGGTCGAGAGGCAGCTGATGGTGCCCCAGGTGGAGCGATCTCGGAGGGTCGGGGGAGTGGACGCTGGGCAGGGAGAGAGGTGCGGGGATGGGTGGGCTGCTTTTCCTGGCCCGTCGAGCTATTTGTCCAGGTGTGAAAATGTGGACCCACAGAGGCTGCTCCTGGGCCAGGGGTGGCCGGCGCCGACTGGCAACAGGCCGAGCGCGGTGAGTCAGAGTTTCTCCGAGGGGGTGGCAGCCATCCCTCCCTCTCTCGCTCTCTCTCTCTCTCTCCCTGGGACTCCCACTCTCTCCCTCACTCCCTCGCTCCCACCGCCTCCTACACCTCCACCTCCCCACTCCCTCAGCACACTGCCTCATCTGTCACTGTCAGGTATGCCTGCGCAGGGCCGCCAGGGTCAAGCTGGCCCTGTGAAAAGGAGAGAGGATGTTTGCCCGGCTTATGGAGCCTTTTGAAGTTAGGCTGAAGGAACACAGTTCTTCTCACCTCATAGAGCCCACGCTCATCATATAATATGATTTGTACGGCCGTCTGGTTTCTAATGACGTGGCTTGGATAACCCAGTAGTCAAACTCTGTTGTTTTTTCTTATTTAACACCGGGGGTTATTGTATTGCTCGTCAAGAAATGGACTTTCGTGTGCCCGGAGTCATTACAAAGCGACAGGGGAGCGTCAGAACGAGTGTCAGAGTCCCCGATGTCCCCGCTCAGATCAATGTGGAGAAAAATACTGATGTGCCATCTCGTTGTAAGACATTTTCTTTGTGTATTGTACCACATGAAGTACCTCTCACAGGCCTCTGGTTATAGAACGGTCCACTTGTGTCTGTTTCCTGATCCCTCAATAAATAAACAAAAGGTGAATTGTCCTTTTTTCTAGTGGGAAGTACAAAAAAAAAAGGTGTATTTACATATTATGTGGATAACTAGTGGTATTACTGCAATGTTTCGTACCTGATTGCTCAACAAATATATTTTAAGATGTAAATAATAATATTACATGATGATTGTATTTGCAAACCATGTACTAACTGTTTGGGAGTAGCTCTTGATTGATTTTTATCATAACTATTATACAAAGAGATGAACCGTGAATATGTTGTGCATTGTGTCAAAGTGTCACCTGCAAGACAGATATGAAAAAAAGACCAAAAAAAAAATGAGGACCTGTGATGCTTTACCACACCACTTTCGCTGTCAGCGTTTATTTGTCCCTAAAAGGCTTAAGTACGAGCACTGTTGTCAGTTGTCTTAACCATTGAATTTATCCATTGAGTCATAAATTATTTATTTGTTGTCAAGATGAATAAAAAAATCACAATGGGTCGTGGGAGTCTGTCGAAGTTCATCCCCCAAAACTTGACAGATTTCTTTTGTTTTCAGTTCATTTTCAAACCTTTCCGAGGTTTACTGGCGCCGGCCAACAGCTTCCAGTTCTCCCCAGTCCACGCTGTACGTTGTTTGAGTCTTGCCCCCATTAACGCCTTTGTGTTCGCTTCACCAACACTGTAAAGGTTGCCATCGGACTCCGGCGTCCTCCCTCGCTCTGGTGGCCTCCTCTCTCTTTGGTTCTTACACAGTATGCACTTTTTCAGCACATATACAACAGATTGGACTTTTTGTGTTTCAGTCGATGTTTCTCTCTGTTTTTTCCACAGTCCGCAATTATATATATTTTTTTGGTGCTCTGGTACATGGCAAAACATGTGTACTATATTTTCATAAGGAAAAGTCATAAAGAAGAGTATCATGTTCATTTTTGCTGTCATTTATTGTGTAGAAATAAAACACTGGTTAAAGTGAACATACGCCGGAGGAGTGTGGTCAGTTCTTTTAAAAAGCCATTTTGTGTACTTTTTTTCTTCTGCATCAAACATTGAAAGATGTCGTGCACACGTGCGTCCAGGTTGAGCGGATTCATTTTATATTTTTAACTCGGGCCTCTAAACAGTACGTTTTTTCTGGAAGTAATTCAGGTACCAAACATCCATAGTGAGCCCTTTCAAAATTAAAATTAAAAAAATGGGCTGAGCTGGTTATAAAAGAGGAACTCATTCTTTAAGCCTCCATTGATACATTGGCATGGAAATGCAAGTGCTGTTCCTGGCACACCAATGACGTTAATGGCCTAATTTGTGAGAATGAACATCAAGCTACTGATTTTTAAAGTGCAGTTAATGTTGCATGACTGGAAAGAAACTGGATCTGAGCTTAAAGGAATAGTTTGTTGAGGGAGATGGAAAAAGTAAATGCTTCCCAGCAGCTCACATGCAGAGAGGCATAGCCACCTTCAGTTAATGATATAAATTAGAGTAATTCATAGGGGATAGCTGTCTGTTAGTTCACTGAATGATTTCCCCCCTTCCCGGCTCATATGTAAATATTTTGTTAAGCGGGATCATGTTGTAAATTGGGTGAAACCTGGGAACTAACATGCGATCTACATGTGCTAACAGAAAATATGATTGCTGCCATTTTCATCTAGGCCTCATTTTGCCATCACGCTGATTTATTCTGAACCGACCATTTGATGTGATACCGTGCAACTTCACCATCGTGGGTCTTTTATCCGGGGGGGGGGGGGGGGCTGCTTATGTCAACCGACCGTATCAATGGAACACAGTCTGATTCAGAAAAAAAGTGAAAAGTGAATATTACAATAATTAAACCTCGAAACGTTAAGTCTGCTCCAGGAAGGTGGTCATGGCAACTGATTGAAATATATTTAACTCACTTGCAACTATTGTGTATTTTTAAATTAATGCTAAACTAAAATGTCTTAACTTTAAATTACTGAGACTTGTATGCCATGATATATGAAACAATATTTAACTCAATATTAAACAATATTTAATAAGAAATGTGGGGGAAATGTGTATTAACACAAATAGTGAATTTCCAGTGATAAAATGTGTTACATTAAAGTCAAAACGTTTAGTCTGGTCCAAAGACAACCGTTACAACCACTATAAAACTATTTTTATATGAATTCCTATTTTGAGAAAACAAAGGAATTACTGGTAATGATGTGTGCTTTGTTATCAAGGGCAATACATATCTTGATTGAAATCATATCATACTTGCAATATGGAACAACATTAAAACTAAATGAGAAACTAATTAAAACTTTACTCAGTTGTTTGTACTTAATTCATTTAGTTGAATTTATGGAATTAAAACATTTGATTACTGGCAATGATGTCTGATTTGTGAAAGTTTATTACAGTAGAAAAAAAATCTTTGAATCGCATCATGGAACAATATTTAACCTTCCTACCTGGATGCATGTGTAAGTCTGACATGTTGGGGGGGGGGGGGGGGGGGGGGGGGTGTGTAAATACAGTATTAACACGAGGATTGAACTTTGCAGGATCGCAAATTTCACTTCAGACTAAATGCTGCGGTTCATTGACTTTCAGAATCATGAACACAATTGGACTTAGACGTGTGGGTGTTCTGACATGTGTTAACACTTTGAGGCAACAACATCCCATTCTTCGGTTTCGTCTGATATGACGTAAACACACCACAGGACGAGCACTCAGGATTAAACAAGGAAGTGAGGGAGTATCGAATGGGCTATTAACCGACACGCTGTGACAATTATCCGATCGGCTATTTTAAGATGCGGCGTGAGGGCTGCTCTGTTTAAAAAAAACGGCCGGTTCGAGTCACTGAGTTTTTCTCTGCTCCGCTGGATCGCATTAGAAATTGATGCAAACTGGAAGGTATGTAATTCTAAAATAAAGCAAATTCTAATCATGACGAGGACGATGGCCCAGCAGGAAAATAGCTCCCAGGTGGAAAATAATATTCATGAAATGTTTTGGGGGAAAGCAAGACAGAAAATCATCGGTAAATACATGAGGAAACCATCTGCACATGTGGTATACAATTTTGGAATGAATAATGTTTGTGGGGGAATTTAAATTGTTTTGGAACTTGTGATGTTAAAATAGGTTTAGATAAATGCTCCACAGCTGTTGAAGTCAGAACCGTCTTTAAATCTAAATCAAACTTGTCAGTTGTGATGGAATCGTTCCGCCGCAGCGCTGCATGAAGACGCCTCCGCTTTTATATACATTTTTAATATTTCACATTCTTCAGAAAAAAGACAATCAAAGCCACATAATACAGGTGTCTGTTTTTTTTTTACAATTCAAAATTTACAATATAATAATTTAATATTACAGTTCATATAAGATGAGATGAAAATATCGGGGGAAAAAAGGCATTGTTTATCTTCCTTATAGCAGGACCCATGGCTTCGAAGATATGACGGTTTGCCAGTCGATCCCTACAATCACCGATTCTTCACATTCCTGCTCACGTGTACCTCACGTGGTTCAACTTCAGCTCGGCAACAAACCGTTCGGGAAAGTTCTGCAGTTTTTTTCTGGCAGCACGAATAAATATTGACGAACATCAAATTGTGCTGCGGGGGAGGAACTTTTCAAAAGGTCGCAACCACTCGTCACCGGACTCTGATTATTCAAAAACAACTCCATTGAACTTTCCATGAATGTTTGTGGAGGAGCAATAAACTGTTCATTTCTGATGGTGGGGCAGCTCCAAGATTTTTTTTTTTTTATATTGCAAGATAATTGGCATTGTTCCACATTTTCACAGATTTCCCAGAGAATACTTTATGGATCTCGAAGCAGAAAAAGAGAATAATTCATGGAAACTTGATGCAGTAAATCAGGCATGTTTAGGGGACTGATATCTAGAAAAAAACCAAATCTAGTGAACTTTCATGTGGTTTCCTAAGGGGAACCTGATGGAGTTATGCACTCTCTGATTGCCCTTCTAGTTTTTAATACTATCCCCCCCTCCCCACCCCTTTATTTGTGTGGATCTATTATTCATTTGCACAACTTGTCAATAACTGATTTAACTGGCATGTTGTAATTTATTATTAGATTAAAAGCACATTACATGGGTTTGCAATAAATGCCTTCACTTTGAAGACTTTGTTGTGGTCAACTAATTTTGTTCTGGTTTTTATTCTGTGGAATCCTACAAATTAGTATTTATTTGTCTGTAGTTCCAAAAAAAAGGGAGACAACAGAGGATTCTTTGATTTGAGCGCTGGATATGAATGACCATGACGTGTTCAAAGCCATCAACCAAAGCCATCAACTCTGTCTTTGCATAATTTCGACGGACTGTCAGACAAACAATCCTGTTGCCACGCAGAGCCTTGCTATGTCAGTTGATGCAAAACAAGACTAACTACAAAGCTCCTCACTTACCGATTTGAAACTCACGAAGATCCTTTTTTTACCCATTTGTTAATTGACGAGAACGCGAAAAACAAGTAAGTGATTTCCAAATGGCTTTAACACGGCTGAGTTTCTCCTTTCGAAATGAAGGTAGTAAAGGCAAATAAGTTATGCTGTTGACTTCTCCGTATATTTTTTCTCTCTTAGGTGTTCCAGGTAAGCCTCAAAGCACAGAAAAAAAGGAACTACAATATTACATTCAAAGTACTTGAGCCAAGCAGCTTCTCTTGGCCGGATGATATTTTACATGTCCACACTGCAGATTCTCATTTGATATGTGCAATCACTGGCATTTTGAGAAATAGGATCGCATCAGATTTTTGTTGTTGTTGTACGATATAAAATAAAAGAAGGCCACAGAATGTTTTTCCGTAGCTTCAACACAATGTCCAGTGGATTTCTGAGGTTCTTTCCCCCCCCCCCCCCCCACCCCCCCCCGGCTCTCCTGGTTTTCCAAAACGCACCAGTCACTTGAGAGACACCTGCTGCAAGAGCGGAGCGACGCATCAATCAATGATGTCATCTTGCAAGAAAAAAGGAAAGTAAATCACTCTGCTTGTCTCCGACGCCGGCCTCATCGGAGTTTGGTGCTGCTGTATGTGTTTCGCTGTAACCGAGATGAGCTTTTCCATGCAGTTGCTGCGACTCTCATGTAAGGAGCCCTGCCACACGGTGCTGGCGGCTCGGCCCTCTTCGCTCCGGCAGTAGACGTACGCCATGGTGTCGGTGCGGCTCTGGATGTGGGTGCTGCGCAGGAGGGACCGGCAGTAGTGGCTGATCTTCTCCACCCTGCGGAGGATCAGGTTGGCTTTTCTATTGAAGAGGAAGACAAGAAAAAGATTGAAGCTCAACATCTGTCTACAGATAAAATGTAATGAACCCTATCGTCATTATATTTTCTTTTAAATCAAGGCAGACACCAGGACTAACACACACAGAATCAGGTTGAAGACTGTTCCTGCTGAAAGTGAATGAAAGCACAGAGATGGGCCGCAAACATGTGAGAATCCAACAGAACAAATATAGCAGACTTGGTAAATATTGACACAAGCAGGATCTCTATGTAATTTAAAATAGGCTGAGAGTAGCAATAGTTATACTATTTCATTATTATTTATTATGTAAGTTAATTCAACTTTATTATCCCTTTCCCCGCTTCTTCCTAGAATATCCATCCTCTAACGCAAAATCACCAGATTCACAAATCTTTCCCCCCTTTTCTCAATCCGACAAAAAATAACAAAGGTACTGAGTTCAACTCCTTCAGTTTCTTATCTTTCAGACTTTTACGTGTAATATATATATTTTTTACATAAAATTCATAAGATAAAATCTCCGTTTAACTTAAACACCAAAGCAGCAGAAAGAAAAAAACTAGCACAAAAGTTTCAAAGTCAGCACTTTCATGTTGAAACCTCTGGCTTTGTGTTTTACACTGTGACGTCCTGAACCAGCCACGTAATTTGACCACACTTGATCTGCGACTCCTGAGGATTAAGGAACTCCAAAACAAGTCCTTCAATTCAACCTTTAAAAGCATCTGTTACAATATTGGTAAACTTCTCCAGCAGGTATCAATTCAGCCACATTGCAATAACAGCTGAATGAGCATGTGAATCTCCACCAGATGATGCATTAAAAGAAAATCCGGAAATCATAAAAAGTAGTTAGTAACACTTTGGAAATATCGGTGTGAACTTTTGGCCTCCGCGAATTTAATTCCACCTCGAAATCCTCTGCAGATATATATCCAAACAATGAAATGAACAGAAGAAAAGAAAAGAGGAGGCAGACGGACAGATGGTGGCATTGTGCTTCCATTCGCACCTCCTCTGACTCCATGTCTGCACGGAAACATACAGCCTTAAGTGTTGCCAGAATGCAAAGGGTGTGCGAGGGTGTCTCTGATGGACTTCCAGTCTGGGTGAAAGCCATCATATGCAATTGCGATTTGGCCGAGGCACTGTTGAACAACTACACCAGAGATAGCTCGTCTCATTTTGTCAATTCGGTCCGTGTGTGTGTGTGTGTGTGAGGGAGCACAGAAACATCAGTACCTCTCTCACAAAACAAAAATATACAGTGTGAGTATTCCAGGTCGTTAAGCTCGTATGGAATCTGAAATGAGGAAAACACACGCGCAGAAGGGCAAAATTCCATTTGTTTTGAAACGCAGCGTCTGCTGAGCATCAACATCTGTCTTTAGTTAAGCAAGGAGCACAGACATCCTTTTCACTTATTTGCTGAAAAAAAAAAGAGTGTGTGTGTGTGTTGTGTGTGTGTGTGTGTGTGTGGGGGGGGGGGGGGCTTTTCTCATATCCCTTAAATTCTTACGTCTGAGACAACAGAATACCGAACACAGCATCAAGGAGCGAGCACGTGAGCGAGGAGAGACAAATTAAACACATTATACGTCATTCAGGACGACAGAGGAGGTACTAAAAAAAAAAAAAAACAAGAGCAAAACACAAATGACATGATTACTTTTTTATGTAACTGTTCAGGTTGCGTTGTCGTAAATGATTACAACACACACACAGCTTGGATGGACTGTGTCCCAGAACTCAGAAACAAAATTAAATCGGGGGGGGGGGAAAGTCCACTGCAGTACAAGATAATAGTTGTGTTTACAGTGAAGTTTAAAAAGGAAGAAACAAAAACATCATAGCACATCCAGAGAACAATACAATTATGAAAGGGGCTAGTGTTCGTCTGAAACAATGCTGGTGGACATTTGGGGGCTCCTGGGATTCTCAGCTCCTGGAGGAGTGCTGACTGTGCTTATGTTTCACTTGGCCACTCTGTTACCTTTTAAAAAGGCACCACCAATAGAGCCTGCTTGTAAATTACCCCAACGAGGCTCAGCCCTGCCAACTTCGGGCAGTAAATAATCCGTGCTCGCTCATCCAAAAGCCGCCCCCGCCTCTCGCGAGTGCCCACACACAAACACACACACACAAACACACACACACAAACACACCGTTTGACCACCCCAATCCCCGTATTAAGTCCAAGTGGCCAACCCGTGCCTCCCACCCCCTTCGCCAATCAGAGAGAGGCATAATCTTTCTACAGACTTAAGTTATTCCACAATTATTACATTATTTATGGCTTGAAAGGACTTGCTTGCAGGCAGTGGGGGGTGGACAAACAAAAACACCGGGTCCTAATTGGGCAAAAGAGGGACCAGCCGAGGTTTCGTCCACCCGGACCAGCTGCCTTGTCAGACTCGCACACATGAATTATTTGACTTTTTCGTACCTTTTCTCCAAAGTGTTGTTTATCTCCCTCCCTCGCCGTTATTTTCTTGTTTGTCATTAAGCTTCCCATTGTCCCCGCGGTGACGTAAGGTCTGTTCCCACAACAATCCGTCTGTGAGGGTGTCCCCGTTCGGAGGGTCGCGGGTGAGGGGATGTCAGGGTGGCACGGCGCGGAGGAACTTTCTCTCTTCTTTTTTTTTACGAGCGAGAAAAGGAAATGGGAGCTGGAAGTTGAGTTAGTGTTAGCTGACTATCAAATTTAGTGTTTGGCTTGGCGGTCAAACGCGGTTTCAGCATCAAGTCGGTAATGTGAGGCGCGACAGTAATTGTAGAGTTTGCACAGTGACCTTGCCCACTTGCCTTCCAGTATAAGTACTTTGGAAAAGGGGGCCGGGTGGGGGGGATTGTTTAACGGCTCTCCTGTGTGTGTGTGTGTGTGTGTGTGTGTGTGTCTGGGGGGGGGGGGGGGGGGGTCGCAGACGATGACACGAGAAATGACTGAACAGTCTCAGACTGGCAGCTCCGGTTCAGACAGCTTTGGCTTTTTCTTGTGTAGGAAACCTCGGGACAACTGTAATTGATCCTACAACATGTCCTCAAACAGGACGACGAGCAGACTTGAATAAACTGTGTCACACTGGAGAAAACAAGTTCATTTCCAGGAACAGGACTAACTATCAACGTGTTCTCTAAGCCGGCTCGGGAAAAAACGGTGACATCATCCACATCTCCTCACCTGGGGCCCAGCTCATCCTCGCTCCGCCACACAAAGTCTCCGAACTTCTCGTAGTGGGAATTGTAGTGGTGCTGGACTCGGTAGAGCAGCGGAGCGGAGACCTCCATCAGCGTGTTGTAGGCCATCTGCTGCTCCTTGCCACTGGTGTAGCCGTTGTACAAGTTGTACACCTTGTCGGCTATCTCTGAGAGGAGGCGAGAGGAAGAGCAGAAGAGAGATGGAAACATGTGAAGGAGAGGAAACAATTTGAATGAAGAAAGAAAATGATCGTCGATTTGATAAAGAACTTCGGCAATTTAGCTTTACATCTGTTCGATGTTGGTGGACATACAAAAGAGAAGAAAAAAGGGAACAGAGAAAATTCCTGAAAATGTATTCGCTGATAATAACAATAATACAAATAATAACAATGATGATGATTATTATAGCACATTTCCTAACACAGTTACAAAGGGCTTCAGGAGAGGATAAAACAACAATAAAACTAAATTTAAAAGGATCTCCGCCCGGTGCAACTGGGTGTTGTCTTACCTCACATCCCTCCTGTCTGGTAAACTCCCAAAGATTGCTGAATTGAACTTGACTTGTGAAATTTGTGAACTGCTGCTTCATGTTTTGCTACAGCTTGTTTCAATAACCGCAACATGTATCGTGCATGAGCACATCGCCAGTAGTTATGATCCTACAGTGCTGTGTGTAAATCTTGATCTTGTCCCTGCAATATCTTTTTCCAATGTTGGTGTATTTTGAATTGATATACAACACTTAAAAATTAGATTTGAATTATGCCTGCAAAGCATTTTCGAGTGAAAACATTCAATGAAAGATGAAGCATGAACAAAGGATGGATATAAAAAAGATCAATCTCGGTATGAGATTAAAAAGTCAAAAGGTGCGAGTACCTTCAGCTCGGCTGTCATCCACCATCGGACAGGACGTCCGCACTGAGACAAAGCTGGATTCAGAGTGACTGCCTCGGCTGTCCACTGCATAGATAGTAAACCTGAAAATGGACAAAAGAAATGTTCATCATTTGTAACAAATATCCAAAGACCAGGTAAGAAAAAATAGCAAAGACACAGCATCAGGTGGTACGAGTGGATTAGAAAAGTACATCCGTCCTTGATGAAGGAACAAAAGGATGGAAGAGGGGTGTTACAAATAGGAGCTGAAAATAAAAACCTTTACCATTGCAGATATTACTTTTGAAATTGATACAGAATACCACAATGTTCTCAGTCAGAAAACAATCATTACCATAATCCACAAAAAACTGAAAATATGACATTTAACCCAAAGTAAAAAGATAAAGGTCTCACTAAACTAGCAGAGTCATAGCATCTGATCAATAACTACATACAAATTTGTATAATTGGACATATTCTTACATTCCTTTCAGGCGTCTGTGGTTTGGTAACTCATGTATCTCAGGCTATTGGGCAACAAATAAATTCACACTTATATTGGGTTTGATGGATAACAAGCTGGAGGACACCGTGTTCTTGCCAGGTCAGAATGTTGTAAAATGAAAATAAACAATATCCACCATGTCCTGACATCACGTACTTTTCATTTTTTTTTTTTTTAAAGAAAGTGACTTGTGAACACGTATCCAGGGGTTGCGGGATTTAATTACATCTGAAAATGAGCCAGTACAGCCAGTACCGCCCCGGCAGAGGAGAGAAGTGGAAAGGTGCATCTGGCTTGACTCCAAGAACTCTTAAAGGACAAAGATCCTCTCCCTGAAAATGTCAAGCATCAGAATGTCCTGTGTTCCACGACAGACTTCAAGACCACTCAGGACCCCGATAAGATACCGCATGGGAACAGTTCAAGACACCACAATAGGAGACGAGACACAATGAGGAAGTGTAATGACACTTGAGAACAGAGACAAAAAAAACTAAACAATGACCTTTACCTGTCCTTTTCAAAATGCCAATCTGTGTACTTCTGAAAAAGTACTCTGGTGAACTGGTCATACCGGATCTAGAAAGAGGATTGGATGTGGCACAGACTAAACCATCAATATCCTGTCGTACTTATATTCGCGCACAGCTGATGTCTCGACGGTGGCTGAACTTTCAACGTGTAACCGCAGCATTTACCTCAGAAACCACATCAAAGACAAGGCTAACGGAGCTGCCTCTATTGGTTACCATGATTTAAACAACTCTTAGCTGAACATCCTATATTGAGTTCGACATTGCAAACCATTTTAATCTACATCCAGTTGTATATGTATTTGTGTTCTCGTAAAGCACAGGTATAAAAGATAAGATCAAAGTTTGCTCCGTTCCTTTTAGTTGCTGGCTCACTGTTGCAATGAACGGAACAAAGCCTTCGCTAATGTTATCAAACTGTGACGTCGGAGCTTTTCAGACAACGACAAGTCAAAATACCTTGTGTGTATAAGACTTATTTGGTTACGTGATGAGGTTAGAGTAGGTGGGTATTGCCTGGTTCACACTGCACGACAGCCCTAGATCAAAGCAGTCGTGTAAACTCTTCAAAGACGTGATTCAAGAGGTTCTCTGACTAGATTTCTACAGCCAATCAGAGTAGACCAGACATACCAGTCAGGGGTTTCTCTTCGGTGAAAGATTGTGTTGTGTGTGACTCCTTGTCTCAAATCAGTTGTGTAGTATAAAACACAAGACTACAAGGCTTCAGATCACAAGACAGCAAATCGTATGGCGTAAACTAACTCTTCAACAGACACAGAGGAAAATGTCTGAAAGCAGTCCTCAGGCACAAGTTTGACATAGTTCCCTCTGTTGGTGAAGAGTTCAGTGAGAGGACGGATATCCCTGTCCATACATTAAATATGAAACTGTTGCAGGCATCTTACCACAACGGCTGAACGCTAGGAAACACCTATCTTGGCTTTCCCCTGCTTTCTCAAAAATCTACCACAACCGTCCAAACAAAACCTAAGCTCATCGCTCTGAGCAGTTTCCAGGAAGCCAGTGGAGATGACAAGGAGCTACTGTACATAGCCAAGAAATATTCCGACACATAATCTCCCTAAAAATGGCGAACGGTTGATATTACACTTTGGCTTCCGAGAGCATTTAAAAAAACATGATATAACGTTATGGGCCCGCAGAATTCAAAGTGTAAAGACTGTGCTTGATTCAAATCTGCATCACACTGTGAGCTTGCTAGGACGAGACAACAGTTCACTTTAATTATTTGTAAATGTAAACCAGTGAGCTCAAGCATTTTCAGTATCGACATTGGTCTGATCAGAATAAAAGTGCTCAGAAGTGTTTGATCTAATGTACAGTGGTTTCCTCACAGTAGCCGATTGCACAATGTAAACATAGTCGATTGTCTGCCCAAACCATTTTCACTTATTACCCATGAATTAAAGCTGTTTGTTAAATAACAAAGATGTACATTTGTACGTTGTTTTCGGAGTAAAGATTTTCTGGATAATAAAAACAAAAGAAAAATCCTTGATTCCACCTTGTTTCTTCCTGCATATGAAGCTTTGAAAAGAATGAATTAAGCATTGAGAAATGTTTGTGACCAGCTATGACGAACTGTAAGCTCGGAGCAGTATTTCCACAGAGTTACCACTGTAAAAACAACAGCATGACAAAGAGGAAACCACAAAACACAGCGAGACCAAATGAACAACGCAGATGGCATTCCACTGCTAAATACTTTTATAAATAAATGAAAATAAAGACATTAGTGTGTCGTTGTTTGTACGAAAGTTGCTTTTCTTCCTAAACCCATTTGCGTTTCTGTTTTTTTGTTTTTGTTTTTAGAGTAATGTCTTTGGAGAGCTGTCCCAACGCCGCCAAAAGCATGTTTTGTTTGTAACATGACCTGTTTGCACATTGCTCACATAGTTTGTCTGGTCTTGTTATTCAGCAGGGTGGATGTGGTATTCCCCAAGAACCTCACAAAAGACGCACGGGCCTCGCTGGCTCCTCTGCCCAGCAAAACAATGCCGGCATGTAGAAGTCACTGTTTAAATTATGTGGCCACATAACGTGCGGATGGATACAATGAGGAGGGAGAGACGGGGGGGAGCAGTGGGGATGATGAGGCGGGAGTTTTATCAAGGCAATTTGTAAAAGGGTGTTTTTTTTAGGACCCAGGATGTGAGCTTGCCAGCGTTTAACTGCTGTTTTCGGTTGTTTTTAAATGGTTGGCATCAATGACAGGTTCTGTTTCCCCTTTCACGGCCCCTCCAGCAATTACAAGATTGTTATGTACAGTAATAAAGCTGTTTGTGCAAAGAGGTTAAGACTCTGCAGAGACCGAGCTGTGGAGGTCTGAATATTTGTTTGGTTACAAAGATAGAGTGAGATTCTTATATCATGCGAAGCAATCTGGAGATTAACAGGAAATGTGAAAGATATATTACTTATTTTTTGATCCAGCTCATTCAGTCAGTCCCACTGTTACCGGTCTCATTCATGGACAAAGACAGTGGCAGTTATGGGGGTCGTATGGACGGAGTGTGATGTCTGAACCCAGAGATGATAACGATCGCCCGGGAGAACAAAGGAACGAGCCACGGTCTGGTCTGCCACAAGAATGTCAAAACATTAAGTAATCAGAACTGGCAACACACATGAACACACACACACGCGCACAAACACACACTCTTTCTTTTGTCTGTATTCTCCTATCTACATTTCTTGACTATAACCCGGCTGTGTCTACCACTCAAGGCTGCCCGCAGGCTGGACGTGGATCCCTCGGGAGCAAGCCGCTCGGGGTCCGTGCGCGTGCCGCCGAATTTGAAAAGCTCAGCAGACGACGAAGTGGACAAATGGCAGATTAATGTTTGCGTAAATTAACAATGCTGCCATTACAGTAACCATTGTCCTCTAATTTAATGAGACAGTGGACGGCCGAGCGAGAGATGACAAGACAGAAAGCTCGGAGACAGACCGAGCGAGAGCCAGAGATGAGGAATGAGAGAAAGTGAGAGTGAGAGAGGATCAATTAGGGGCAGTATTCCTGGCATGCTGAGAGAAGCCAGGGCAGCAGGGGGATGCCTTTTCCACGACATCAGCATTTGGACGCACATCAGTCGAGGCCGGTCCACAAATCGTTCGAAGCCACATCGAAATGTTCCAGCCTGAAGAATTTGTGGCCGCTCGAAGCATCTGATGACTTTGAGAGCTATCTATTCTGAGAGGCATCACACTGGTGCAGCAGATTGATTCGCCTCGCCATTCGTTGTAAATCAGGAAATATTTGCTTAGCACTGAGCAGTCCCACTTGCAGATCAGCAAGACTCCAAAGTGCAAAGTAATAGAGCAGCGCCCCCTCGAAAAAGTCATTTAGGTTTAAGTCGGAAAATCGATTTCAGCAATCCTTTAAATGGCATTCCACATAGTCAGTGTTATCATCATACACGGTGAACCACGTGATATGATTTCCCTTCTTTATTAATATAAAGCTACTTAATAACATTCAAGTGATAGGAGGCACAAGTGAAATATTCATATACACCTGCACAGATCGTTTCCATGGTGCACCCATTTCTCAGATGGTGGATAGGTACGTATAGAAAGATACATATGTTTTATCGACTCTTTGTGGAGGGCAAAAGTAATGTCAGAGCACACTGGGGATATTAAATCATTTTTTTTGTGATTTATACTTCCCAGGCTCGCTTTCATATCACCTTTTGAATGACAGTTGATAATCCTTGGTGACAAGTCAATTGATTTACCCAGTTTTTGTGGCAAACTGAACTGGACAGGAGCCACTTACTTTAAAGTTTCAAGCTACTATAGATCTACGCCATAGCATTTTTTATAAAAAAGCATCACATTCATATCTACCTAAATGTCCTCAAACCGACGTTAAGCTGTGAACCGTCAGTGGATTGAAGGCGATGCACCAGAGGAGGCTCCCACCACTCAGTCAGGGGAAGCGACATCTTGTCCAAGTCAAGGGGGTCCGTTAACATAACATTACATTACATGTCATTTAGCTGACGCTTTTGTCCAAAGCGACTTACATCTTTAGTACACTCAACATTTATGAGGGGCCACTTAGGGGTTCAATATCTTGCCAAGGACACTTCGGCATGCAGATGGGGAAGAGTGGGGTTTGAACCGGCAACCTTCATGTTGGAGAACGGGCGCTCTACCCCCTTGGCCACACCGCCCCGTTAAGACCCACATCCTTTCCTTGGCCAATTTGTGTCACTCTGCCTATATTGTAACCTCATTACAGCTGTCGTTTTACAGTTCGAGGCCCAGCACAGCCACACAGGTATTTTAAAATCGAACCTGGGCTAAGGTTGAAGATGGGTGGAGTAATGCACCTATAGGTAAGGAGCTATAACAGAGTTAATAGTAAAAAAAGAGCAACAAAAGCCCCGATACAGGCCTCTAATCAAGCGATACGAGTTCAAACATGTGCGGCTGGACATCAGGACTTTAATCGCAAAGTTGCACCAACAAATGATTCTTCAAGTGTTTCCAGTGCTGTAACAAGATATGTGACGACTGGCATTCCCGCAGCTCTGGTCATTTGTTACCCTGCATGCAGACGTTGCCAGAGGCAGGATAATGTTTTCACCCCAAAGTGGGAATATTTCTTGGGAGGGTATGTCCAGATGATTAATTCACGGTCAAAGGTCAAGGTCATTTTTTTTTTTATAGCAATGACAACAGTATTTCTTTCCAGCAGGAAAGTTGGGCCATGACCGTCCGCCTTGTTCATGATCAAGTGTAAAGCCAATAGCAGTAGAAGTCTTATCAGGTCCTTGAATAAGACAAGCAGAGTTGGTTTCAAACAGATGTGCCCTCGTACGTAGTTCCGACGTAAGTTTGGCCCTTATCAGCGAAAACAACACTGTGGAGAATGCCTAAACAAAGATAACGCTGCTACAAATTATGAAATGAGGTTCTTGTTGCAGGTTTTTGGTCGGTGGGAGCCTGAATTCTACAGATTAGGAAAATAGTTATTCTCCCACTGTTCTTCATCCGACATCGGATGGAATTTTAACTAAGTTGATGCTGAACATGCAAACCCCAACCTTTTTTCTCTCCTTTTTTAAAGCCGTCTCTTCTTCCTTATGTTTAAATATAAAATCAGCAGTAAACCTTTTTATATCATGCATGAATAAAAATGTCTTCTTCCACCTGTATTCTTCCTCTGTATGTGTTTGACATGCTTTTGCTCACACATTGGATTAAAGTGTCAAGGATATTTAAAACCTTTTGAAACCATTTAAAATAAACACCCTTGGCAATTGGACTCCCATTAGAAAAAAACCTGATTAAACTATTGCAGCTTCAACTTTCAACCTTCAACCTTCAACAACGTTGTAACTTTGACTGGTACATTTAATGAAAGTAGATAAAGAAGAAAAGTAGAAAAAAACATATAACACTTTATACCATGACTCTTTCTTTTATATAGGACAACATGGAGGTTCCCAAAACAAACCAAGGTCATCAAATAGCTAGATCCTTCTAAACATAAAACCCTTCAAACAAACCTGCGACCACAGCGAGAACACAGCGTGTTTCATGTGTCCAGTTACAGCCACAACAACATCTGGGTCCTGTCTGGTTTTACCAATCACCTTTATTTCAATATGTCTGCCTCAATTCTAAGATTGTAGTGTGACATGTCCGTCTAAACACTTTGTAAAGGCTTACACAGGATTGTGCACTATAAGGGTTTGATGAGCTTGACCATGACTGGTGCAGCCACTGATGCCACATTTAAGAAGCTCCCTGCCCAATCCGCACACCCGACAGGCAGACTCCGGGTTTTCCAGTTTACTGGCGGACGTCTGAAAGTTGGGCAGAGAGAAGCGAGTAATCCATAATGCCTCAACTCAAACCAGCACGTACATTACTGAGGCCTATTATTCACAAATAATGCATACACTCCAGGGACGGAATAAATTGCTACAGGCGCCAACTTTAAATAAATAATAAAAGGTATATCTAATATTTCATATCTACATCAAAATTCCTAAACAAGCATAACAAACAACAATTTTTGAGACTGTGACAAGAGGTTTAAAAATGCTATATCATGGAAGAAAAACCTACATAGTCATAATTTGTTATTTGGCTGATGACCCATGGGAAGGTACTCTGACAAATGGGAGTACATGGAGCCTTTAGTTGTGATCAGACCGGATGGGTTCACCGTGTCCGGCCAACAAGCATTGGCATGAAAGCGCTCCTGTCTCCAGGAAACATTACAAAGTGTACGCCTCATCTTTATTCATATTGTGCAGAAATAAGGAAGCCACAATAGATCGGCTATTGATTTGACTCATAAACTTTGCAAGGGCATCAGCGGACTTACTTGTAGAGACTGTCGGGCTCCAGGCACTTGAAGACCACTGAATATAGCACGGAGTGAGGATGGTCTCCAGTTCTCTTCCCGGCAACGACACAGGCCGAGCCCAGACCAGAGAACAGGTCGTCCATCAGGCTCAGGACTTCACCTGGTACAGATGAAATTGGGAAGAAATGGTGAAATGACGAAAGAAGGAAAATAGCAAAAAAATGCCACGTTGGAAATTCATTGTCAATATTCATCATACTTTTTAGCCCGAATAGGCAAACTTATCTTCCAACAATATCTTTCATCTATTGTTCTTAGTAAAACCAAAACAATGCCACATGTTTTGGTTCCACCACATGTTTCAACAGAGGAAAACGATGGTTCCCGACACAAGCTTCATCATGAATGAATTTCAACATTTTGGAAAGCAATTTATTTTCCTAATCAATGATGGTGACTCTGGTATTGTGAGCTTCCCCCCCGTCAGGTGGGAATGATTTCCAGTACCACAACGCCCAGGGCTAAATTAAATATGGCTTTTTGCTGGCATCAACCAATACACACTACATTACAGAACGGTAGGAAAGCAGAATTTACTTCCTTAATGGGCCCATGGTTCTGTTAACTTGATATCTCACTACGAGCCCCCCCAGTGTCTCACAAAACACTTCTTCACAAGTTGTGAAATATCTTTCATGTCAGCTTACGGGAAAAAGGCGAGCGACGCACACTTGTTCATTTAGACACACAGATACATTCCGCCAGTTTCCAGTTCTCATGGGGGTGATGAAAAAAAAAAAAGGGAGCTGTCAAAATAGTTTAAAAGCTCTCAAACGGTTGGATTTCCAACTATTTCTACACGAGCTAAAGGGCAGCTTAGATTTAGCTTATGATACATGGGCCAACTTATAAACAGAGGGAGTGAGCCTGGCTGGCCGGGCACACAGGGATGGTAAGAAAAGGTTGCAGAAGAGGAAAAAGAGTCGGACACAAATTAATAATTTGACCTTTGCACAGAAAGACCTCTGTGTGTATACGAGGTTCCCCCCCCAAACACATTCCTGCACCGTCGTAGTGTTCTTTCTAAGGTTTTACCTTCTTCAACACGAATCTCATGTTTGGACTTTGAATCTTCTTAGTTCTGCAAAAGAAGTTGTCAGCATTCATCGTCAAGAAGAAGCCAGAGGTTTTAACTAAAGTCTTTTTTCAACACATTAACAATGTTTTAGTAGAAACTCAAACTTCAGTAATAGAGCTATTACAATGTCTGGGATTTAAACACTTGGTTGTTTTTAACATCATTACTTATGGAACCTACTTACAACTACAATTTATAACGTTGCCTTTTAAATGTTTGATTTGCATTCTTTCTGACATTAGTTTTTATCATTGTGATAAGGGTGACTTTCAGATGGTTAACTCACGATTGTATATAGATACTTTAAATAGCCTATATACAACAATCTCATAGAAATGATATATATACACAAACCATTTTGGGGAAAAAACGTGATGCCGTTTTAATGGCAGGGGATATTCTTTTATTGATGTGCCAGTAAAACATTTAATGACAACATATTTCTTTCGTGACAGATGAGTAATATTTCCTTGGTAACATTTCGGCTACTTAAAGCTCTCGGTTAAGATTAGGGACGGATTGTGGTATTGGTTAAATGTTGTAAAAGTTAGTACTGATTAAATCACAGGACAGGGCATATTTACTTTTTCAATATTTGACCAAAACCACATTTTTTTCTCCCCTAACCTTCACCAATTTGTTTTCGTAGCTCAAAATTAACCACACTACTGAACTCAGAATGTGAAACTGGTCTAACTGCCCTGCACTCTATATGCACAACAACTGTGTGGCTCCTTTCAGTAAACTCTCCCGTCAGCCAGTTTCCAAGCATGGTATGGATACTCTGCTTGCCGGCATATCAGGATGAGGAATCTTTTTTGCCATTTGATCCTCATGGGCTTGAACTGCGTAACAATATTTAACCTTTGAAGAATAAATAGGCCTCATGAGAAATCAAATACTTTACATGAGTTGGATTACAGGTGAAGGGGCAGATTTATTTTGAAGATGATACTGGAACCAGTGTTTCCCATCAGATTTTATTGTCATGAAACGTATTTGATTTGTCTGGAGGCTCCCCAAACAGTGACATTAAACTGAAAACTTTTTCCCTTTCTGAAAACCTAGCTCTCTCCATTCTCCTATTTGTTTTGCAATTAGTGTTTCATTTTTTAATTCTTTATTTAGTAGGCTAAGTCTGTTGACACAGCAACATTTGGTGGAACACTAATCCATGCGTGGCGGACTACTGACGATCTATTAAATATGAACCCCTGCCCCGATTCGGCCTGCGTTCACTACGCCTTTCAAGGCTATTCCTCCACATTTTACTGCGAGCAACTATGCAAGGAATGCCCGACAAATGATGGATTCCTGCCACTCCACAAAGGCTCACAGTAGAAAAGGGACAGTTCTAAATACCAAAGTGGTGAAGGAGGGAAGAAAAGAGGAGAATAAAGGGTGACAAACATTGAGAGTGGAAAGGAGAAAGGAGGACAGCTGTTCAGCTTTTTTATGATTTGGGAGGTGATCAGGGAAAAGAAAGATGAGGTTTTGATGATCACAATAAATCATACAGCTGATGCGTGGCCCTGTAATGAATAACCTCTCTCCTCGTTGTGACAGTTCAGTATTTTTGGTAATAATTTGATAACCAAAAATTAGTTGTTAGGGAGATAAAATATATATATAAACTTAATGCTGTTTTTGGGCTTTACCAACATTGAGGGATCAATCATCTGCGAAGAAAACAATATTTTTTATTTACTTTTACATATCACACATTTACAGTTAAAGTACTTCTATGGAAGGAAGTTAATTCTACAATAACTTAAAGGGATAGTTCACCAATAAAGAAAACTTTGTTTTGTGGAATCAAACACTCCAGCCACCCCTCCATTGGCATAGTGATGAGTATATAAAGTCAATTTTCATTTTTTGGTGAACTATCCCTTTAGGTGAGTTTCCTTTGCAAAGAAAATATAATAATAATGGATTTAGCAAGATATAAGATACTTTTATGTGCAAGGAAAAGTACTTTAAAAGGCCACATTAGAAAGGAAATAATGTTAATGTGCTGACATGTTCTCAGGTATTAGATTTGTCTGGAGGCTTCTGATAACATAAACCATGTGCAATTCTGAGCTGTTCCATTCTCATATTTTTCTTGCAATTAGTTTATTCAACATATTGACATACTTAGATTTTGTGGAAAAATAAATCATGCCTGGCAGACCACTTAGTCTTTCGAAGAAATTATTAGTAATGATCCATTAAAGATTGACCATTGACCTGATTCGGCCTGCGTTCACTACGCCTTTCAAGGCCACTCCCCCACCTTTTATCGCGAGCAACTACGAGAGGAATGCCCACCGAACGCCAGATTCCTGCTACTTCTCAAAGGCTAAAAGTAGAAAGAGACAGTTCTAAATACAGCATGGACCAAAATGGTGAAGGGGGGAAGAAAAGAGGAAAAAAAAAAAAGTCGAGAGACACAGAGGAAATGAGGCCGGAATGGAAAAGGAGGATCGGAACTTCTCTGAAGTTTTATCAATTTGGATGTGGTCAGGGTGCGGAATGACCGCAGCGCCAAATCAAATCTGACGTGTGACTGCAGGAGCGATCACCTGGGAGTGTTGAAGCCGGGGCGAACCAATGTATAATATGTGATTATAATATAATAGTGACTCCCCCAAAAACCCAACAGGATATAACTCTGAGTCATAGATCTGACTCAGGCCTTGTATAGGATAGTGTGCTCGCTGACGGAGAGTTTGGATGCTGTTCAGGGCTGGGTGGCTTTTTGTTCAATGTTTTACAGCCGCATTGAAAACGTAGACAGACAAATGCACACATTGAGAAACAGGCAGATCTCATGGAAGGCTTTGGATAAAAAAACTAAAAAACAACAACAACAAAAAAGGGCAAAAGAACAACAAAAGGTCAGGAGAGAGGATGAGATTATATTTATAAAAAAAAAAGCTGCTTCTATACAACCGTCTGCTGCTGTTGTGTGCACAGCTAGCTCAACGTGAAAGAGTATTTAAATGGGCTCACATCAGATGACAGGTGACCTCCTTCCCTTCTCTCATGGCAGCCATTCACAGAACTTTACAGGACCTGTTTCTGAGCTTTGCATAACATTAAGGGATAATAAGTGACTAAGACAAGGATTACGTGAAAGAGGCATGTCTGGAAAGTGGCGCTGGAGAGAAAGGAAATCATGACCAAGGTGTTGGATAAGCGTACACATTTGTTTTGAATTAAGGGAAAACCAACCTCAGCTGTCGACTCCGACCCAAGATGTTGTCTGTTGTGACCAGAGTTTTCGGTTTATTTGACGCTCACCATAATTTATGAGCGTGCATGTGACAAAGACGAGAGAATAATTACTTCAGCTGCAGACTCTTTATTTGCCTCTTTCTTAAACAATCCCTGTGTTCATAAATCAAACAAAAAAATCAAAAATAGTTCAAATATACAATCAAAACACTGAAGATGTAATTATCTAATGTGTGGATTACAGTGTTTATGCTGTAGCTAATTTGCAACATTGCTCTTTAACAGTTTGGGTCCAGAACCAACGCTGTACTTGACGATATCCATGTGTAGCAACCGGGTTAAATGTATGTTATGTCTCCCACGCGCTAATAGAGAGGCACGAGCATTACCTTAGCTTGGTGACACGAGGCAATGTGTTATAATTGGACATTACTTTTTCTACAGTGTGAATAGACCACTGCTGTATAACTGACAGCGTAGGGAAGTGTTTGAGTTAGTTTGATCCAGCTGGAAGACTAAACAAAAGACAAATGTCTTTGGTCTGGTCTTTAGTGGCTCTAGAGAGGCTTACTGTATAATTATCAATTTAAGGACTCAGCAGGAGAACACAGTGTGAGTCTTAGTTCTTTTAAAAGTCATATACCCTTACCTAGCAAACTTTACCCACACATTCCATGGGTCAAACAGCTTTTTAAACAGAAACATCTGAAAGCCATACACTGTTATGCAATTACATCAATATTAGACCAGCATGCAGGTTTAGCCTGGGTACACGGTGTACTATCGTGCGGAGACAGTTAAGGGGGGGTAATATTGGCCTTTACTAGGTGTAAATGTTAGCACGCAAGAAGCAAATCATTATAAATCATTAAAATCAAGAACACTCTTAACTAACGTCGTAAAACACAGGACAGTTTTATAAGGAATCCTAGGAGATGTCAGGAACTCACATTTGCAGTGCACAAGTAGCAAATAAATAGCAGCGGTTTCTATGCAAAATGCTGCATAAGTAAAGTGAATGTAAGCAGAGGGCAACAAAAGGTCATGTCATTGGCCCTCCCTATTTCTCTAAGGGTCTAGGAGGGGCATCAAAATACCAGGTGAGGCTACTGAAGTTATAGATCGTTCCTACATAAGAAAACATACAGCACCGGCTCCTTGATGGTGGTGTGACTACAACAAGGCTGCGCAAACAGACGAAGCAAAAGCGATTTATCTTCTTTTTGTTTGTTTTTTGTTACTCAGAAATGGTCAAACTGGAAGGCAGATTCGGCAAAATCCAGACGGCACGTCTCAAAATCCATTCTCAGAAACTGAGCAAAAACTATGTGTTAATCTTTCAAAACTTGGCTTTAAGCTCGGTGGTCTGGCTCTGTACCGCTGCTAATAAAGCGAGAGAGACAGAGAGAGAGAGAGAGGGGAAATGCCAGCGACACTTGCTGCATAACGGTAATTTATGAATCAGCAGCAATATGCTAAAGCACTGAGGACTGGGTCTGTGGCAAACGCGAACGCTAATCCCGAAATGACAGCGGAATTAGAACAATGCACGCACAAACAACTCAACTGAGGGACCGAAAGGATGAATGAGCAGACTGAAAAGCCAGAGCATGATTGCATGACTCAACTGCGAAACGGGAAGTGTTTTTACAAGCCACTGGCACACACGTTGGCTCGCGTGTATTCGGAGGATTCTCAATCATCTTCTGCCTCCACGCATCCGATTTAGCGTTCGGTCATAATAAACAAAATCGATCCCATTAAGCGCAGAGTGAGATAATAAAAACCCACCCAGAAGCAGCATTTACGGCTCAATCCCTTCCCGAGGGGTTCCTCATGAGTAGGCCTGTGGTCTGTCAACATTTCTGTCAATGCCAAAACAGCACACAGCTGGCAAAAATTAAGGACCCTGAAATTCTATTACGGTAAAAGCCATTTTGCGTGTTCTCCAGCTTACATGGCACTGGTGAATGCCAGGTGACCTTTCTTTAAGGAAAGGGGGGAAAACAAATGATAGTAAACCATAGGAACACGGCGAGACGCAAACACACACACACACACACACACACACACACACACACACACACACACACACACACACACACACACACACACACACACACACACACACACACACACACACACACACACACACACACACACACACACACACACACACCCACACACACACACACACACACACACACACACACAGGCCGCACGTAACTATGATGTAGTCGCAAACAAGTCAAGTTGTGTTTATTTGCACAGGCCGGCATCATATACAGTGTCTCAAAGGGCTCGGCTGGCCTGCAACAGCAACAGCGCCTGACCCAGAATGACCCAAATTTGGAGGAGACAAGGAAAACCCCTTTCAACAAATAGAAGAAAAAAAAACTGGCAAGTCACAAAACCAAAAAGAACTTCAGAATTCAAGGAGAGAGCCTTCCATTGGACAAACTGCTGGTCGAAAAGTGAAACAGTAGAAACAACTGAAACAAAACAGCGGGATTATATATGCATATACAAAACACAACTGAGTGCATACATTTAGTTTATGCAACATATGCACTTACGCACAGTGAATGCGTATATGCCCACTTACATGCAAGCAGACGTAAACAAGCACAACACATGTGGAGGCGGGCGCGTTCACGGTGACACAGCGGCATTTTGTCTGACGCTGGAAGCCAGACTCGTTACACCGATACCCTTGACATATCATTTCAATTACACTACTGAATTCAGGCACAGTGTAATTGCCTCCGCCATTAGCTGTGAGCTGTGTGTGTGTGTGTGTGTGTGTGTGTGAGAGAGAGAGAGCGGACAAGAGTGAGAGGGCGAGTGTACGTGTAAATCGTCCAGGTCAGTGGGTTCACACATTAGGGCTTTTCCTCCAAAGAGCAAATTTAAGGGAAAGTGGCAGAAGAACCAAATCACTGCAGTAAATCACTGTTTATTCACTTCCTCAGCCCAGAGGTCGGTTTTGTATAAATAAATGTGACTTAAGGTTAAAAAAACAACCCACAGAGTTACATTCTTAGTCATTAAATTCTAAATATCTTGCTTTGCAATGCCGCCTTTGAGAAGATGCCTATTTGAAGGCAGTTTTCATATAATTAAAAATGTTTGATAGTATGTCTGGGAAATTAATAGTGAACAGTTTTCCTGTTCACGTGTGAGTGATCAAGTGCGGCATGCACGGGTGTGCCGCCATATGCTCGACAGTATGGTCTCCGTTTTGAGTCTGACATGTTGAGAGTTTCTCTCTGTTTATCTTTCGGTCTCCCTCTCAAATTGTGTTACTGTTTGTCCTCAGACGCCCCTCGCTCGCCTTCTGTTTTACTGTGTCTCCCTTTCTCTTCCGACCCACCATCGGTCCAGGCAATTGCACAGTGGACCCTTTTTTTTAGCAAACAAAACACAGGCTTTATATTAACAAACAAATCACAAGCTTTATATTTCCTGTGGGCTGCCAAACCTACGAGGGGCCTCCTCTGTTAAACTGTCAGCACTCAGCCCTCCACTCCCCACGCTGAGCCTGCACACAGACGTCACCTTCCTGCCTTCCTCTCTCTCGCGCCCTCTCTTCCTCACACACACACAGACAGGAGACGTTACACAGGTACACACATGCAACTTAATGTCACATTCCACTTAAGGCAGGAAACTCTATGGCATATACAGTATTTAGAGGTATAGGAACAAAGTAGTGTGGGAAACAGACTTTTCAAAGCGAGCCGAGTTGCACATGATTGTCCAAGTTTTTCTAATCAGCTAGAGGGACATCCCTTTGGACAAGCCTCCTGAGGCACCGTGCTGGCAGAAAGATGCATCACTTATTCATGAAAACTGTTTTTTTGTTTTTTTTTCATTGTTTGAGGCAGAAGGCTAAAATAGATTGGGATGGAATTACTCATGCTCGCTTTGATGCAGCATCTGTTTTGCCCTTAATGCACATAACCTCAACCTGAGCCGTCCTTGCAATGTTGCAGTTCTCGAGGAACAAGCCCTCTCTATCAGGTGTGGGAGATTCCTTGTGTCGGTGTTTGTGTTACTCTCTGATACACACTGCATTATCATGGTCTTCTTTTTCACACGAGGAGCTTGACCCGGTGAAGGCCTTGCAATATTTCCAAACAAAAGTATGCTGTGGAGAAATAAAATGTATCGTGCTTGCTTTTTATGAAGGTTATATATATATTTAAAGGTCCAGTTTTCACCTAAGATTTAGGTGAAAGAGATCTATTGGCAGATGTTGAATAAAAAATAAGCTTAGTGATGTTTTAACTAGTGTGTAAACATCTAAATTGTAGGAATTACAGTTTTCTTTACCCTAGAATGGGTCATTCATATTTAAATACTTTATATTTACATCAGGATTGGGTCCTCTCTACGGAGACCACCATGTTTTTAACAGTCGTCCAAACTGGACAAACTAAACACTTTTTGAGATTCTCAATTAGAACAACTCATTCCGCTTAATTAAGAGGAACAACAACATATCATCAGTATAACAACACAACAAGTAGGCTGTCTCCTCGTTCTCTGATTCTGTGACTCTAAGGTATCACACCATAGACTCTTCATATGCCACTGCACGGTTCGACTTAAATGACGACATCATCAGGCTGACATGCTCACAATGAAAATGCTAACATGCTGATTCTTGTAAGGTTTATCAAATTAACTGTTTTAGTTTATTGTAAGCAATCTTACATTTGTTAATCAGCAGGAATAATGTTCGAAGGAAATGATTGTTGGTCCTCTGGGGACCATGAATGACTTTTATTAAGATATTATGACAATCCAGTCAGTGATTGCTGAAGTCAGGACCAGAGGTGGTCATTGGGTACACTGCCCCAAGAACCTTAATGCATAAACCCAGAGATAACAACACTGTATCTCAAAGTTATTCACTAAACAAAATACTTACACAACATTTCCTGAATGTATTGACTGATGAGATTGCAGGTTGATTTTGAGCAGTAAGAAATACAATGGACCGCTCAGAGGGACACATCCAACAAGAGTAATAAGAATATTACTTCAGAGGCTTTCAGTTATCTGAAATTAATCAACTTCCTTCCAGCTAACAATAATTGAGTTTTCACCCCGGCCAAGTTCTAAGCAAAGATAAGATGTGACATTAGAAGTAACATATGGGTCTGACGAAAAGAAATAAAGCAGATATAATGGCAAATTTTATTTGTAAATGATTCCATCATCCCCTTGGACAAATTAAATGTTTAATTTCACTGTCCACCTGTCAATCATACACAGTATTACATCTCTATGTGGACTAATGATATTGTAAGCAGAAGATGACATGACGAGGACAAGACTTTTGTCCTCATCGAATGGAAGTATTGACCAATTCTTCACATTCCATCGCCCCATCCTATTTATGCTATTTTAAAAAACGTGGTTTATCCATTATAACTGTATATGATTCCTTTCTTATCCCCACTATCACTTATAATTAAATATTTTATGAAATGATAAATGTTTTATAACATATAAATCATTCCCAAGATAATGTGAAATAACGAGTAAAGAAACAAATGTTCTAAAGTTTCTGTATCGGTATCAAAAAAGCTCACAATTGTCGATCAATGTTAAATCGTTAAGTGCTTATTGGGGGTGGTGGGTGGCCATTTTGGTTATGACAGACCTTTTCATTCATTCACGCACTCTTGGTGCTGGATATTCCCGGGTGTCTCCTCAGAACTTTGAGGTGCACTGGGAGTGACTTCCAGTTCGACAGTGGGCTCCCCCTCCATAACAAAATGCCGTGCATAACAAGGAAAGGGGGTCAGGTGGTTCGTCACAGACCAATGCCTCCCTGGGTCCATGTTGACCATTTTGATGTGACCTGTGTGTGCTGTCTTTTTTTTTTTTACTGCCCCCAGCTCCTTTTTACTGTGGCTCTGTCTCCCCCTGGCCCTGTCCTTGGCACTAAGAATAGACCTCTGGGTGTTGACAGGCTGTTGGCTTGTGTCTTCCTCTGATGCTGCACTGTATTGACTGGTCCATGTGCGCTGCCATCTTCCACCTGAGCTACCACAAGGATCCGACGGCCTCTCTGCTCTGTGGCACAGACGTTGCTAAGAGTTGTGTGGGGGGGGAACGATTAATACTTCTATTCTACGCTGAGACCACTCGTGTCAGCTAACTCCCGGTATAAGTACAGGTGTTGTGGTCGTCCTGTGTTATTAAGCTTGAGTAAAATACAACCGTGGTAATACATTGTAACCCAAGTTGTATGGTTACAGGTGCAGCTTCCAGTAGACACAGCGTTTAAGGCCAATTCTCACGGTGGGTTTTGACGGTGAGGAAAAGGCTAAGCAAAATCCCTATTTATGTTGGGGCTCCTTAGTTTCTCCCTGTATTATCCACATTAATACCTTTTAGGATTAAAATTCTTGTGTGGCAGGGTTGTATGAAGGGTACAATGGAGTCATTCAGTGTTAAGGTTAAAATTTTCATTTTAAGGTTGACTTGCTGACATATCAGCAACAAAACTCGTCTCCGCGATGGCTTTGAATAAATCAAGGCAGCGTCCTTTGTTCTGCTCTGTAGAGCCAATTCCAAAATGAGCAAATATTTCATTCTACCACTTAGAAGCGATTGTGGTGTCTTGGATCGCGAGTGAGACTAATTCATCCAGATGCAATGCTTAAATGCACTCTGAGCCAATTGTAGCTTGCACCAAATTCCACAAAGATCAAGTCGACATCACCATAACACCCCTCTGCACAAAGTGATAAATGGAAAGGAAGGCACCGAGGGAAAGCATCCTTGTCTTGTCTCAATTACAATACGAGCACAGATCCATTAATGTGAGTTAGAGGTTCCGTGGACGCACATTAAGTGTCTGTATTTACTTAAGGGACACCGAGGGAGTGTCAGTGGCTATTGAGCGTATGAGGAGGGGAAAAAAAAAAATGACATCAGGAAAGTCAGAGAGAGTGAGAGAGAGAGAGAGAGAGAGAGAGAGAGAGAATAACTGCGTGTGAGTGAAATGGGAAAGGAAGCGAAGAGGAAGGGGGAATGCAGAAAGCCCTTGGCCCCCTGCCTGCAATCTGCAATCTGCTGATGGCTGGGCTCGTGACGAGGAGGTGCACAGCGTCCATTTTTAGCGATGAGGTCATCTTTAATTAACAAAACAAAGAGAGTCAGCTGTGTCACTCCAATCTGTTATCTGCACCCATGCTCAAGGACACCGTTTATCTCCACATAATTCAATCTCTTTGAATGAGGGCTTATCGACGCGTTGGAGGGGCAATTCTTGGTCCCTGCCCATAATGGAGCTGTTACACAAACAGGGGAGGGGGATGCCACCGACACTGATCGCGGGAGAAAGGGGGACATGAGGAAAGTAGCGAGGTATGTCGAGGTGTGAGACATGTGACAAGGGGAGGAGAGGGAGGCAGGAGGGATGATCCACATGTCATCCATCCCGGGAAGCTGGAGGAGAAAACTGGAACTAAAATAAGGGCAAAGATCAAATGGCTAATCTGTTTCCCAGTCTGGCAGGGCCAGCATGAGGTGACATCATGGCTGGGTAACCATCAGTGCTGGTGCCGTCTGTGTGCCTGTTCCTCTTCTCTCCATTGTGATCCCTCCTTCCCTCGCCTTCGTCTCTTCTGCTGATTTTGTTTCCTCCTCTGTTCTTCTCACTTCTCCATGCCTCTCTAGATTTCCATACAGCCTCTTCTCTCACTTTCTCGTTCTCCGACGGATCCTTGTAACGTCCCTGCGCTGCCCTGCCCTCGTTTGTGTTCCGCGTGTACAAAATCAGGTGTCGTACAGCGCTGACGCAACACAGGAGCGACTCACAGGTTTTTAATTAGCGCTAAGTGTGTGCATTTGTGCGAGGGTTGTGGGGAGCACAGTGCTACGCTGATGAATGCTCTCACAAAAAAAGTGTCACCTCAGCATAACTGTGATTTAGGGACAAGCCACGCAAATTAGCAGCTGACGAGAGACAATGGGGGGGGATTGTGAAAAATGGGATGATGGAATCCAGAAGCTTTCCGGAATTCAGCCAATGAGGGTATACTCTGGGTTAAGCCTTTTATTAGACACATTTCATTGCATTTTTGGCATGTTCTGTTCATTCTGGGAATTCCCAGTGAGATACACAGGAAACAGAGCTGAAGGACGTCTGACATTATAGTGCAGGTAGGCCACTTATCATTCCCCTACAGTCAGAAAACAGTCAGAACAGGACGCATCTGTTAACATGGGATTCTGCGGTTGCAATCATGGTATAAGATGCTCACTCGGCCACAAAGATGTTTTAATGGTAGAGGTTGATTTTCTGGTTGTGGTATCGTAAGATGACCAAAACTTGAATGAAACACGGTGAGTTATTGGTCTCACCTCTCGTGCAAAATCAAAATAGCCTCAGAGGGTTGCATTTGTAATTTGATCACAGGTTGAAAGGACATGACTTCTATGGCAAAACATTACTGTTCAAATAATTTCCACCTTTTTGTTGGTTTTCCGCCAATTTCTGACCATTGCAGGCACGAGAGCGACTTCTACAGACTTTTCTTTTTAGCATTTTATCCATTTCAACAGTCTTATCCAGTTTCTTAATGTCATCTGTGATCATCAATGTCTCTCTACATAGTCCAGATGCCTTGTGCAGGAATGCTGAGCCCCAAACTACGCGCGCGGTGCATCAGCACTGCCTATCCAACCGGCTTCTCTGTGACTGCTGCCTCTGCCTTGGTGTGCCATCTAGAGGCCTGCACGAGGCCCAGTGAAGTGGATCACTCATTTGAGCACATCAATCACTGAAAGCGCAGGGGGAGAAGAGGGTGTTAAAAGAAAAGACTACACGATGGACGGAGAGCCTTGAGGTTAGAATGAACGGTCTGAATAATAAGATTGAGCAAAAAAACTCCACATACCTTCCTTATTCATTGTTGATTTAAAGAGAACAAGCATTGAATACATAAATTTAGTTATTAGTTATTGAAAGATAAGATTAAATGAAATAGTACATGGAACTTTATAACTACTGTAGTTAATGGACTGTTTTGAGGTACTGCTTGATTTGCATGTTGCAGTGGTAGAAACAATGCAGCCATTAAAGCAATGAACCCTTTTATTTGACTTTTATTTATTTGATTTTCACATGCACCCACTGATTATTGCCTATCTATGCAGTTTCCTCCGAATAATGCAATACCCAATTAAATACTGTTAACAGATATAGGGTTTCCAGAATATGATGCTCTTCCCAATAGTGACTTGGTCGAATCATTTTCTAAGGGTTTCATTTGACTTATGCTCCATATCTTGAAATATGAGAAGCAAGCAGATAGAGACGAGGAGGGTATATGAGAGGTATACAAAGGTTTAAACACCACTGATGATCAGTTTCCTTTAAATATAGTTCTGTTTCCCACAATCACTGCCCTGTAACAGGGTCTACAAGCTTATTTACTTTACCTTGCTGACAAAATTAACATTTAAACTTGCCTGCCAGTTAGAATAAGTAATTAGGGTCGTGGAGTCTTTAGTACTTGACCATTAAAATCCACCTCGGTATCTGGCTTTTTCAGCACTTGCGCACTATCGAGAAAAAGTAATTAAATCTGGGATGACCTCATCTTCACCTATATGCATCATCTCAGTGACTCAGTGCCCCTCTCGCCTCGGAGGAGCAGGTGATCCCTCTCTGTCGGCTCCATCTGTACTTCTGGCACGAGGAGTGTTCGGACGTCTTCAACACTAAACCTCAGGACCTGGGACTTGGCAGTAACCACTGTGTCTGCAATACCCTCTCTCCCACTGTTAGTCATTGTGACAAAGACAGGATGAAAGTGAATAACACACCCTCCACCCAAATAAAAGCATATTGCCTTTTCAGTGTATCGCACAAGCAAGATACTCTTCCAACAATATTTTTTAGGCTGCTCCCGACTGTGGATGATTATGAAGGATGTTTGTTTGGGAGCATCTTGATCTTGAACATAGTTGTAGAAGTTCCTGATGATGGGTAGATGACAACATCGTCATAGAGCTTAAGGTTGAGTGTTGTTATCCAGATTTTTCTTGTTTTCTTGTGACTCAAGGTCTTAGGTGGGCTCCTTCTTATAGGAATGGGTTGCCTTTCCTTTATGGAGGAATTCATTATATGCCCTAGTCCCAGTTGTGTGACCAAAGGTCAACCTTAAGATGCTTTGGATTAATGGAGGCAGAATCCATTTGAATGGCTTTCATTAATTTGGGTAATAAAAAAATGATGAATATGTCCTTGATGGCTGAAGGGAGGTACAAAACCAACTTTCCTCAAAAGATGATCAATAAAGGTAAATCGTATCTTAACTGTGCTGATACAACAGAGGATAAAATGCATAACCCTAGTCCTGTTTCTATTTGAAAATCAAACAGCTAAATTTATGTGCTGAATGAAGAAAACACTTTCTGTGATTGCCCACCAATGCTTGAAAATAATAAGAATTAAACCCACAGCAGAATCAAATGAACAGCAGCATTTCTGGCCATGAGATCAGCTAGATGACTCCATGAGGGAGTTCAAGAAACAGTCGAGTTCAGTATACATCTAAGGTGATTAGAGTCATACCAGGTAGCCGTCAGTACAGATTCCTTGAGGAGGAAACCCTGACTTTGTTTCGTGGAAGTGGGAGGCTTTCAAGGATACGAAGGAGCATCTGCTACCGAGGTGAGCCTTGTTTTCCCTTTCAACTGCCAGCGAGGAGACAACCTCTCGTGATTAACTGCTAATGTGAACAATAGGACCAACTCTGGTCTGTGTCAGTGTAATTGTGAGATGACACATAGCAAATCAACAAAAGCACCGGAGCCTGGTAATGGTGAGTGTGCACTGAGGGTGTTACTGTTTGGAAATGGTGGACTTAAATAGCCATGGAAAACAACAACAATACAACAGCTATTTGGTTTGTGTAGTGGTTTCCATTTAACCAAAAATAATTTAAATTCACAATATTAAGATAAATGAAATGACATAGGTGCAAACACATGATAGCCATCTATGTTGCATCTAAGTGTTGCATATTCTCATACACGCCTGTTTTTTCCTTTCATGCTTTACCACCATGCATATATGGGCCTAGCCCTGGGTGGTGTGGGGATACTGGGGGCGGCCAATAGAGCATCATATCCATATAAACAACTAGATATATGAACCAAGGGCTCAGCTGGTTTTCTCGCACATCAAAGTAACAAGACTTATCTCCAAGTCACTGTCGACCTCAGAGAGAAGATTTGTGGGAGACCAGGGAGAAAACCTTCAAGACGAGATGACTTTTCTTTACAAAAGACAGCGATAAGTGGAGTGATCCGAGGGGATCGGACACAGGGGCCTTGTTGTTGATGGTTCGTACAGATGGGAGAGAAACAGGTGCTGCTACAAAATGACCTAATCCCTCCGAAGCCCTCCTGCTACACAAAATAATATACCTCCCCTCTTACAAAGACAAAGTCAGAGAGAGGGAATGGCGATGAATGTCAAAAAGGATGTTAAAAGAGAAAAATGAAACCTTGTGGCGCCAGGTTTCAGGGGCGGGGGACGGAAACAATGTTAGTGGAAAAAACTGAAAAACAGCACAATAACATCCTGAAAAAAACAAAAACTTCTTTATTATCAATTTTGTATTGTTTTTGATTTAGTTCAGTTTTTCCCAGAATCAAAATGAAAACATAAATACCACAAACTTTTTCCTATCAATATTTTTCTGTGTTTAAAGTCAAATATGCAGCTATACAAAGATGATGAGATGAGTTGAGATGATGATGGCAGAAAAATTCACTAGTGTGATAAATGAGGATGCATTTGTGTTCAGGGACGTAAGACCGAGTACACCGAGCAAGAAATTGACAAATTGCAGGGAGAGGCCTGACCGGTATTGGAAGCAGCCATTAAGCTCACATCATTGATCCTTACGTCACCCAGCGCATTGATGGAGGGTTCATAACTGAAGGAAACACTTCCAAAACAACACACTCAAACTTTGTCATGACTTGAACAGGGGCACGAGATAATTTCTGTAAAGTACGTCATGCAGGAGGGAGTCACGTTGGCGACATTTGTGAATCTGAGCTGAGAGGAGACGCTGCCATTCACAGTCAGGCTTTTCAAGGACTCTGTGATTGCATCCTGATTCATTCAGGAAGCTGCTGCGAATGAAAAACCCAAGCAGCCAGGCTATTACATCATTAAATTCAGCTTATTAACATGGATGAAAGCTTAACCAGCCTGTCGATAAACCAACTGCCTCTCAAAACAGATGCAACACCTCATCTGCAGCGATAAGACAACAGGGTTTCAGGGGTTTAAAAATATAAACTAATAACATATCCCCACCGAGGTGATGACGCTAATGACTTACTCATATGGCTTATTTATACTGCCTGCAGTACGAAAAGAGATAGGTCCATTTAAAACGATGGAGCCGATGCTGCTAAACGTCACCGTGACCCAGCTGCAGCACCTTGGGGCCGCCTCACAACTCTGCTCTGATTGGCTGAGGGCTTCGCTTATAGACATGGCGTGTGTTATGTTAATATTCCAAGAATTCAAATGCATTGTCTGTTCCCTGTATCCATAAATGTAAGGTGTTAAAGCAAGCTTATATAAATAACACACATATATATATATATATTTATAAATATATGAAACAACATATATATTTATTCGTTGTTCTCATCTCACTCGTCCATATACGTAACCTTTAGAAGACAACCAGAGATAAAAACAGAATCCTTTTCCTTATGCATCTAACATTATGAATTAATGAGACTTTATCTGCTTATGACACCTGGCAGATTTTATACTCAACTGCAACTAAACAAGGAAGAAAACATTTTTGAAAATCACATAGATGTTCAATCTGTAGAAACCTTGAAACAAAGAAACACCTATTCTGTCATCTCATTACATAACTGATGTTAAAAACAGTCCAGCTGTTGTCTGCTCAGGAGGGATTCAGTCTCGTCCCCCATACTCTCCTTGTCTAGACAGTAGCGACGTAGAAACGTGGCTTTGGGGGGAAGAGGTGAGGGCTGCTTCCAAGCGTCTGCATCTCCATGCTCACATCAGCCATCTGCACGAGTGTGCACATGGCTAATTGTGTGTTCTCTGAGCGTCTGACTCATGCTGTGTGTTTGTGAGTGTCTGTCTGTTTATCTTTCCAGTCTCAAACACTAGCCCAAAGCAGTGTTTCATCTTGGCAATGGATGAGGATGCAGCCTCAGCCTCCTGTGATTTGCCGGTGCCGACTGAACCTCTTCCCCTGGATGCAGGTGCTGCTGCCCTTACCACTGGCAACATTGGTAATAGCTCACGTTCAATCTCTCCACCAGACGGATTCATCTACGCATCTGTCCTCTGTTTTCAGAGATCATCATTATCTGCTCAAAGATAGAATCCTTTATGTCTTAGTTTCTCAGGTAAAACTTCTCAATTTGATATTTTCTGTTTTTCTTGCTGGACTGTTATGGTGTCTTTGTCAGAATGAGATATAATTACTTCCAACTACTAGGTTGTGTTTTCACCATTGTTCTTTGGTCTATTTGTTGGTTGGTTTGTTTGTTTGTCGGCAGGATCAGGCAGGAAGTACCCGACACATTTCCAGGAAACTTGGAAGGATGGAACCTGACCCAAAAAATGACCTATTCTATTTGGACAAGGATCCCGACACAGGGGCAGATCTTGATAATCTGATAATTCATGTCAAATTCATAGATCTTGATGATGTGGGAAATTTGGTGCAGCTGGATTGTGTGACCTTGGCAAAGGTGTGTGCTCAAGTGCGTGCCATTCTAGTTTTGTTTTTGATCTTGGGTTATTTAAATGCTACATATTCAGCACTAAAAAACTTTATTTAAACTTTTATTCAAAACGCATTGTGATAATCTGTTTGTTCTGTTGCAATTTTCCCTTATTTCTCCCCAGTTATGACGTCATACAAGGGGAAATTCAGAACACCGCCCTATTCAAACTGATCGTATAACAAACACATGACAAAAATATCATACAATTCTGGTTTGAGAGAAGTACCACATTTCTGCTTTACTTGAACTTAATAACAACACTTGAAAAAATTGAATTTGAAACACCTCACACGACCCTCCTGCGCCAACCATCAGCTAAGCTTGGGATCGGGTTTTCCCCTACAATTGTCTAGATTGTTGAATACGGTTTACTGTAAATCAGCCAAGTAATCCCTCAGTGTGTATCCACCATTAGATGTCGGAGAGGGAGGCTTGACTGCAAGCTCACTGGTTCAAATCATCACACAGTCTTGGAAAATATGAACAGGGAAAATGAAGGAGCAACACTTGCTTTCCACAAAACCACCAAGATGCCCTCGAGCAAAGCATTTATCCCCAAACTGCTCCATTAGAGCTGCTCGGTTGCCAACGGTGGAAGACTGGTTTCACTGGCGGCGTCCATAGGGGAATGTACGTGTGTCTGTGCCTGTGTGTATCTGTCTGCAAAAAGACAAGTGGTGCACTGCTGAGAAGAAAAAGCACTGAATGATTGCGCCTGAGAACGTGGGATGAGCATTTTACTTTGTAAGGTGAGCAGGGGCACGAGGTTTAACTGAGCCTCGGATTTATCTCAGCTTGTGGTTTCATTATGAGATTTTCCATTTTCCTAGAAAGTGCCTCTGAGGCAGTCCTTAAATAAGAAGCCAGTGGTGGTTAAAGGGGAATACAAATCCAATAATTTCTAAATAAGTCGGAGTAGCTGTGAGAAAGGAATACTTCTCAAACACCATGTTGTTCTATTTGCTGAGTCCCGAGAACAAGATCTCATCATTTTAAAGAAGGTGCTACTGTTCCATAAATCTACCCTGGCAATGTCTTTCAGGTATCAGCAGTCGTGATGCCCACAGTTTGAACAACAAAAGAGGTTTCAGTGGCTAGACGTTTCAGTATTTGCAACAGAGGTGGGATTTTGCAGAGTTGGACGTTTCCTGCCAGTTAACATTACCTGCTGCATTAAATGGAAACCCTGAAAGGCAGCTTTTTTGTTGTTTGTTCTTTCATCTGGTGATTCCAACATCTGGTGATTTTATATTTGCCTGACTTTAACCTGCTTCCCTAACAAAATCCTAAAGGAGCCTCTGAAGGATGATGGTGAGACATTTTTAGAAGATTCATTCTTTGCAATACTTTTCTGTTATCGCACAACACTTTTTTCATTACCTCACAGTATTTTTCTTCTTCAGAGCGATATGTAGTAAAGTGCAGCTCAGGCCGCGTTTTCCTGCCTGTAACGAAAAACTCATAAAATGTTGCATGATGGGAACTAGACACTGCTGCAAGATAAAATGGGAAAGTATCGCAAGGTAACGTAAAAAGGTATTGTAGAGAGAATGCTAAATGTTTTGCAAGGGAACTCCAAAGCGATCCTCAAACGATTTATCACAGTGACCCTTCCTGAGACTCGCTATTTTATATTACAAGATTTAAAAACAAAACAAAAAAAACTTGAGGTATTTGAGGGCTTCCGGTGGCTCATATACTTGAGCACATACATAAATAAGTTGCTCCCCCCCCCCCCCCTGAATTTCTCTATTAGTTTTGTATCTTTAACGAGACGTTTCGAGAAAATTGACTGAGTGGAACATGACTAATCGCTCGAGATAAAGAGTGACAGGCATAAAGGCAGGAGAAGAGGATTAAAGACAAATGATGACGACGATGACTTCTCATCGATATATTACTGTCTATAATGACATGATTTATAGTGGTGACTGGCACATAGCGCAGTGAGTCACCCACACCATCTGCCCCTTCCTACCTCACCTCTGCCAGCATGCCTGTGTCTAGCAGTCTGTATCCTCTCTTCGCTCGCTGGTGCCCACGCTTCATCAGTACTCCTCCCAGGGGTGATGGATGGCCCCGTCCAGGCTTCCCAGTGACTAAAGCCAGCTTCATCCAGACCACCTCATCTCTTCGATATTATTAAACTCCTATCACCCTTCCGCTGATTCACCCCAGCCACTCGTCACAACCGCAACCACTTACCTAGGCCCCGCGGCACAGCGGTCAGAACCGTTCGCGGCGCCTGATAAATTGCACCTACGTCACTTTCTCCCATCCTCAGCCTGAGAGCCTCCCTCTGTTCTGTAACTAGACCAAAAACTTTGCCTCTTTTCCCACAACTGTAACTTGACTCTTTCCGTTTAGAGTCTCCCCAGCACCTCCTCAAACATATGTATTATTCAATTTATCTGTGGAATTTAAATATCCTCTCTGACCCTCATCATCCTCTCACCATTGGCCTGAAGCACGGCTCCTTGTTGACTTCTGTTTGCAGAACAGAGTATGTGAGAAACTTTCCCAAACGCCGGTACTCATGAGGCAGTCACAGGATTAACCCGATTTATACAATTTAGAGCCTCTAATCCACCTAATTTCCACTCCTGTGGACGGGAGAGGGAAACCAAGATGAGTTTGGTGGAACATGCAAAATCCACACAGGAAGAGATGATCATCTGTATTTGGAACAACAGCGGTAAACACTGCCACCCAAAAGAGCTGATGAAACGTTCACAATGATCAAAATGTAGATATGATCCTCTCTCTCTGCACATGTTTATATCAGTAAAACAACAAACATGAGCACTAAGCTAATTAAATTTCCAAATCATGACAGACTTTCATGTTGAGGCCTTGCGGTTAGAGAGTTGGGCTTAAACCCAAAAGCTCACTGGATCAAATCCCTGGATCAGCAGGAATAAGTGTGGGAGGGGGACGTGAATGAGCAGTGGCCGTCCCCCTCAATCCACGAGGTACATGTCCTTGAGCAAGGCATCTAAATCTCCCAACTGGGTGAGGCTTTTCATTGCTCCTTTAGTATGTTCAAATTGACTGTGTATACATTTGTATAGTGAAGGAATCTTCTTTTCTATATTGCATGTCGATATTGGATGATAGTCCTACATCTAGACAGTTATATGTATGATTTTTTTTTCTTCACCTGTGTAGACCTCTGCCTCCGAGGGGTCCTCCACTCGTTTGTGCTGGATGATGTAGTCAGCAACCTTGCAGCCAATCAGAGGCTCCACATCCATCCACTCCAGGGCCACCATGGTGCTCGAGGGCTCCAGGTAAGGGGCTAAGCGAAAACTGATCAGAGAAAATAAACTTTAAGATGTGGTCATGTGATGATTATAAACAATGAGACTGTTAATGTCAGTGTGCATGCATGGGCCAGTTGTGTCACATATAGGCCTAAACTGAGAATGGAAGAGTTATCTCATGTGGTCATTCCTGGGCTGAGGCTGTCCCACCTCTGCCAACATCTCATCGGACAACAGGATGGCAAATGGCAGGCTCCTGACAAAACAACATTCCGATGCCACCTGTTCTCCAGAGGTTTCCCCTGTTTAATTTCACCAAAGAGATGAAAGAACAGTATTTCCATCTTCGCCTGCCCTCCAGCTGTATCTGTGACAGTGGCGTGAGAGAGGTGGGTTATCCCTCTTTCATACAAAGCACACCACTCTGTTTCATCCTCATGGACAATAATAATAATAATAATAATAATAATAATAGTAGTAATGCAGGTTTTTACAGGTCTTACACTCTGGTCAGTGAGTGAGTGGGAGATTTGGCTGCTGCAGTGAATCTTCTTTGGGCCTTTCGTGCCAGCAGCATTGGGCAAATGAGAAGAGCCTGAAACCACACCCCTCTTCTCCATTTCCATAACCGCAATCCACAAACAAAACAACCATAAAAGCATCTCAAACTACTTGTGCAACACTTGTGCAGCATAATCTCAAGTCTCAAGTATCAGTGCGTATGTCAGAAAACCCAGCACTTTTGGTAAACTATCGCTAAGTCTCACCACAATATGTAAATAGCAGCAGCGCTCGAGTTTTTGAATTGTAGTTGTTCCCATTTGATGTCTTTATAACAACTTCTCACCCATGTTGGAGTGAAAAAATGGAGGTTCCTTGTTTATCCTTGATTTTGGAAACTGTGTGTATTGTAAGAATAAGCATGGGAGTCCCTGGAAGAGTGCTGGGATTTGAACCGATTTACAGTCTGTATTTCAGGAGCAAGTGAAACACAAATACTTTGTTCCATGTACAATCATCACAGAAAGCATAGCTGTAAATTAGGAATGTGTTTTTTTAAGCATCAAAACCATCTATGTGTAGTCCCTTCAAGGTAAAAGAAAATCAGAGATTTCAAGAATAACAGCGTAACATTATGAAAATAATTTCATAATTTAGGTGTCACACTAGAGGGGGAAAGTCAGAAAATGGGCACGTAAAATTATGACTTCCGAATTAATTCTCAAAATCTCTGGATTTCTTTTCTCCTATATGGCCTTGCTCCTCCGTTGTATAATAGAATTAGAAAGGTCAGTAAATCATTTTCATGAGACTCCTGTGTGTTGGGAGATTCATAGTATGCCACTATTTTGTTGGGCGGTGACATTGCCCCTCTTTACCAACAATGACAAGGTGAAAGCATTTGATGTATTGTAGTCTCTGGCGAAGACTGAATGAGGACATGGGTTTCAATTTCAAAATTGAACTGGTCTAGCATCACCGACTTTTGGAAAATGAGTTTGCATATTTGCTGTCAAAATTTGCTTCGGCATCCCCTCCACGTGTTATACAATTCTTTACATTACGTCAGCAAGAATGATTTCAAGCTAAAAATGTGGTTATAGATGATATGTGGGCAGGGCCTCTGCCAAAAAGAAACCATTACATTGGGTGCAAATGTCATTAGGTCTTGGACCCACAATGCTCTCTTGCAGCAGCTACACTATATTTTATCCTTGTTACGCTTTTATTAATTTATAGTGGTGCCAGAGAACATTGGCATTCATTCTGGATCGCAATACACCAATATAATATACAAGGCATATTTTAAATGCTTTGATTGTGGCCCCGTCCTCTGCAGCTTTGCCCTTTCAACTTCCTGCTCCTTTTTCAGAAGTTCTCAGAGCAACGCTATCTGGGGGTGGATGACTCAGAAAAGCCTCAGGGGTATTGTCAGGACACCTTGGATGAGAGCATGTTCTTTTCAGAGGGGTGTAATGGCCGACTGACAGTTATTAGAACTTTGGGGACTTTTGTCTACAACTTTCTTCAGTGACTCAGGAGTCAGGTAGAGACAGGTGTTTGATACGTGTGTGTGCGTGTGTGTGTGTGTGCGCGCATGTCCACATGCATACATGAGTGTGTCTGCAGTGCATCAGTGCATGCAACCATGAAATCTCTCCTGTGCAGGAGTTCCTGGGTGTCGTGGTGTCACCTCACACTTACATCGGCTGCCGGAGGGGACTGCAGTTAGGCAGGCCATCTTTGCTGAAGGCACTCAGGTCACAGCGACACCAGTTATCAATGACATCGCCCTTTCCAGCACACCAGTATGAGCTCATTGTGGCACCTTTGAAGGCCTGTAAAGGGTAACAGGTGACAGAAATGCAATTATCTCTTGGAACATGCGCAGCCCGTCCATCTAGGTTTACCCCCCCCCCCCCCCCCCCCACCCCCACCTCCTGACCCGCCCACCTTCCCCACCACTGCCCTCCATATCCCAGCACGCACACGTAGACACACACTCCTGTACCGCTGTCCATATGATGACTGTCCACCGACTATAATCATTTATTTTCGCCTTATCCCCTGAAATGAGCCATGAGTGCTAACATGTCAAACCTCAGCCTTACTTTAATAGCTCCTTGAGGAAGTGAGGGCTGGCGAAATAGTCTTAGGCTCAAAATGGATCTCACAAAGATAGCAGTACAGGTAGACACACACTCTCACTCACACACACACACACACACACACGCACGCACGCATGCACGCACACACGCACAGAGTGACCTTTTCACACCCACAGCTCCCAATTACCGGAAGGTAGGAACATCGCACCATAATATCGACAAGCTTACACTGTGATATCATAGATGCGCTGTGACTTTTATAATGGAGGTGTGACAGCTGTGACACTCCCCACCTCCGCCGTTCTATGCGCATGTTGGTGTGTGAGGGGTGTGTGCATGTGTGTGTGTGCATCTGTCGCTGTCGGCCTGTCTGGGTAGGGGACGGAGGGGGTGGGGTAGTGAGATGTAAGGAGATGATGTCATCTCCTTACATCTCCGTGTGCAGCTTCATTAACGGGGCGAAAGAAGAAGGAAAAAAATCAGAGGCAGAGGCGCAGTCATTCTCTAAAAGGCAGCAATATGCCAATATAACCGTCAAAGTAATAAAGTATAATGTCAGGGCTTTCCCTACATCCACAGGCATGATATAGAGGGAGTTCAAGGGAGTTCGCCAGCCCTCTGGCTCCCCCTCTCACACTATGGATCAATGGAGCACTCAGATATTTATGTGCTCTGACCGGCTGGTAGCGCTGCCTCATGCAGACCACGTTGGGAGATGTGCTTGATCATGGTCACAAAAATAGGACACTGGAACCGTGTGGAAACATTATCGCTGGGCAACAGCCATCCACCAAAAAGCAGAGAGGAGCCACTCCTTTGTTTCCAACACACCATGACACTGACTTATCCGAAAGCAAAAGGAATTGATGAGACCACACACATTTTTAGGACGGCCACGCACATGCAGCATGAATCAGGCGCATGCAACAGACACACACACACACACACACACACACACACACACACACACACACACACACACACACACACACACACACACACACACACACACACACACACACACACACACACACACACACACACACACACACACACACACACAGCAATTAATGATTGATTTCCATAGTTGGTTGTTTCATTTCATTGGAGAAATGCCAAGGAAGATTTCTGCAGTGTGTTGATTAGTGAAAGTGACATTTGAGAGGACTTTGGGCTTAGTCCCGACCAGAGAGGCAGACGGCTCGGCCAAAAACACAGTCAGGGTATGCACTCAGAAGCTGATGTTAGCATTTCCACAACACTGCATTGTTAGCTGTAAAGGAGGCTCGACAGACTTTCATGGGAACTGACTCCCAATACCACTTGCTTTCACTCAAGGCAAAGGATCTTGAGAGTGGAAGTGGCCTGAATGAGTGGTAGAGTAGGAAAGAGTGAGAAAAGATGAGGATGAACCTGGAGAGACTGAAGGGAATCTGACAACCCCCCCCCCCCCCCCACAACCCCAAGATTAACAAAAAAAAAACAAAGGTTTGAAAATGTAGACTCCCAACTCTCCCCAACTTACCGTGGGACAGGATCAGGATCCTTCACCAGTCAAGGCTTTCTCATTATTTATCCTCCCATACAAGCCCCTCTAAATTAGGCTGCTGAAGGAGCAGTTATTATAGGGGATAGGCAAGCACTGTAAGCCTTCGCTATATAATAACCCCTTGGAAAACCGAAAAAAGGGGGAAAAAGGTTATTTAATTCCCCCCCCCCCCCGCCTGAAACCATGTGGATAACTGCTGCAAGGGGTCTTGCCACCTCATGACGGTGGGAAGCAGGCCAAAGACAAAGGCAACCAGAAAAAAACAAGCTGTGCACGAGGCCTGTGCTTGCACATAGACTAGACAAATATGAGAAATGAGAAATGACCTCTGCTGCTAGGGGCAAAGAGGGGAGAAAGACCACAGGACCGCCATGCGTTTACCACCACCAAATTCCTAGAAAAACCCCATATGGGTCTGCACGCTTGAATGCATGGCTGCACATGTGAAAAATAGACAAAGCGATTACCACCGTGTTTATGTTTGAAGAGTAATGCAAGCCAGTCTCCACTGGGTAAACAGGGAATCTAGTTGTGGTTTACAGAATGAGCCGGGGGGTCGGGCGGGGGCACAGGAGGTAAAACGGGGATGAGGATTTCGAGAAAAGCACGAAGAAGTGATAGTGACTATCTGGTAATGGGTCAAGTGTGCAGTGGTAGAGACGGGGATATGTCCTGCCGATGTGGGAAACAAAAGGCCTAGGGTCAGTGAGGAAAGGCCCGGGACTCGATACCCTATACTTTATTGATTCACCGCGGATCATACATTTCCCAGAACACTATAGATCCATACACATTCGGAGGTGGCCGGACAGGTTATGAAACCAACCTACTCTTGCTCTGCTCGTCCCGTAGAAGACCCAAGTGTTGTATGACAAAGGAAGCCTTATCTGAGCAGAGACTGTGACAGTGCAAGGCGCTTTCGTCAAGTCATGACCGACTCTATCTCACGAACCGAGCGACGCACTCAGGGTCACGAAATATATGCCTCAATCCCTCTTTATTGGCCTTATTGATACTGAACAAATTGAGCTGAAATGTAATCATCCCCCCTGCTTTGAAAGGAAGACACGATCAGCGGAGGACAAGGCCACTGAAGATCAGAAGCAAGTCCAGCCACGAATTCCAAGGCTTTACGTCATTTGGGCCTCACAGACTCACTGGCACCAAAACACTATTTGGACCTTTCACTTACGTAGAAGCCGGTCATGACTTACAAGAAGGCAAAGGAGGCCATTGTGACCTCTTTAATGTATTAATCTGTTTGTCTAGTCTAAGCTGACCATATTACTGTCTGTCTTCAGAGGCTAATACACGAAAACACTGGCCAGCTGGCCCGCAGTATTGATTTATAAGACGATCACCAGTGGTTGTAAAGAATCTAAGTCAGCACACACAGGACACCATCGATGGTGACCTAAGTGTGTGTGTGTGTGTGTGTGTGTGTGTGTGTGTGTGTGTGTGGCGTGCACACATGCATTGATGTGGTGGCTCTTCCAATCATTCAGGGCTAATGGTGTTAACCAATCGGCTGCTTCTAGGAACCATATCAAAAGTAGTACTTCCAGGAAATTGGACACTGGGGGCAGATGGAGGGTTGGTTCACCCAGAGGTTGATGGGGAGGGGGGTGTTGGGGGCATGCCGTGTCACAGTTGAACCCTCACACAGCAGGTACTGTTTTTAGGTGGGCCAATTCTGTCTGCCGCTTACATCTGATCCGACCAGACGTTTCCAGCGACGTCGATTGGCCCGTCACTCGGCTATCTTATCGTGTGTTGCAAAAACAGAAAACTGCGCCAACAATAACAAAGCCAACGAAGAAAAAAAAGGATAAAACACAACTGAAAACAAATCCAACTTCTTTTCAGTTATGATTTAAAACCAATGACAGAACCTACAATTGGGTATCGTGTTTTGCGTATAATAATAAACATGTGCTCCGGGGTTTGACCATACTTTGATGAAGCTGAGGAAACTGTGGAGACACTTTTGTTTTCAAGCAGTTTTCCATTATTTAGACGAATGGTGTAGAGGAAATATGACCAAATTATCGATGAGACGACTTCTCCCGCCACCTCTTGTGAACATTGGAAGGACATAACTGATGTATCTCTTAATTACAGCATGCAAAGGTTACAACAAGGTTCATACATGCACTTGGCTATTGTTTTAAGACCCTTTTAAAAGTTGCAAACCCATTTAATGGGATAATTGCCAGTGAATCATTCATCACCAAAAGGATGGATTGTTTTTGAAGAAAGTGAAGGATGTCGACGATATTTTGTGGAGATTTATTTAGTAGGTTACCCCTTGTTTTCCATTTTATGTTTGACAATTATTATCCGATAATATCTTCCGCTCCTTAATCTAGACCTGGGAGTTTAGGTGTCCAACATTGTGGATTTACATAGATGTAACTGTCCGTGTGCTTCTGCTATACCCACAGCCCTAAAGCAAGTCATAATAAGGCTACAGGAGGAAAACCCTGACTTACAGAAGGATTGACGTCCAGAACGTTGACTAACACATGGTGTGTACGAGCCATACAAGGTTTATATTAATCTGGTTGATTAATACTTTCTGTTTTATGTGTGAAATAAACTATGTGCCAGACTATTACCCAAAGATGGCATCAGCATTCAGGGTGTGGTCTTTCACCGTCCGTGCTCTTCATAAATAACATGAATGGGAAAATGCCGCCCAGGCACTCAGCATATTTTGCGTTCATCATTATGTTCACTCCTCCGATATGTGGATGCTGGTTAAGAAGGTAACCAAAAGCAGGCTCTTCCCACCCTTTGCAAATAAATCTGCCCTGTTGTGTAATGCTCCTCCGTGCCCCTCCTGGACCCACTGAAGCCACTCCAGACACGCCCCTGCGAGGGGTTGCAGCGTTGCGTTCGGTTGAGAGCATGACAGTGGCTGCTTGGCAAGATATAGAGCATTCTGACCCATTAGAATCACAGCCAATTTGTTCAAAAGGTTTGCCATAATTCAGTCACAGCAACACAGGACCTAGGACCACTGGCAGCCTCCACAGACGTAAGCTTATTTATTTATCCACTGAGGCTTTTTTTCTTCTCGCTGGCATTAAAACATGGGAGTGTCTGTGTGCGTGCGTGTGTGTGTTTTTGCGTGCACGGTGGGCCTGTAAGCGAGACCACCTCGGTCGAGTCCGAGTCGACTCCAAGACCAGTTCCAGTCGAATTCAAGTCAAGACCAGGTTCGGAGGAAGCCAAGCCCGAGAGCAGAGCGATTTGAGCTGTACTCAGTTATAAGACAAAGAGGCAGTGGACCTCAAACCTTTTCTTCCAAATGCGGAACATTACAATTTGTTTCAGTTAAACAGAAAGATTGAGAGAACTTTGTTTTACCGGCAACCAATGAATGCATAAGACAGTTTTGAGGCATTGCATTGATAGACAGTTATACATTAAATAACATCATCATAATAATAATAATAATAATAATAATAATAATAATAATACTGGAGATTTAGGGAATTTGATCAGAACTACCCACTAAAGAAATAGTCTCTCTTATCAAGAATATTAGGAGAATTGTTTCTGTAAAGTAAGTTTTTTTTAATAATGACATTGTAAATTTCCCTGGCTGGGTACAGACAAGTCTTAAGTTTAAATCTGAACTATCCGCATGAATGGGGACTATAAGCCGCAGATCCCTTTCTCTATTTACTACATGTTTGCATGAGATACTCAGGTAACGATCTCATACTGGCTGATAAGATCTGTCTTCCAGGTATTATTATTACCCCTAAATCCATAACTAGTCTCACAGGGCCGGCTAACAACGAGGCAGACATGCTGGTCCATTTACTCCCGCTTCTTTTCAGCCCCGGCCATGGTCTTTTCAAGGGAGAGGTAATTTCACAACGTAACAAAATCCCCCCCTGGCTTAATAATGAGAAGATTGATGCGACAGAGACACAACATGTCCTGTCAAAGAGTCGGGCGGCCGGGGGGGAGAGGCCACTGAAAGACGCAAGAAGCTGAGAAAGGAGGGAGGGACAGAGCCAAAGAAAGAGTGACAGGTCCATGCAAGCCCAGTAATAATGGGCACATATTTAGACGCATGCATTCAAATAGGTATACAAGTATAGTAATGACCTCATACCACTTAATCATAAACTGGACAACTAAGCCTCTGTTTTGATCGGATCAGTGAGTTTTTGGCGAAAGGAGAAAAAAATAACCTCATCTGTGGGAAAGCTTTTGCAACATGGCAGCCGTCTTTACTGATGTACCTATGAAGTACGAGTGTGTGAGACAGAGACACACAAAGACGGAGAGAGTGAGTGGTTGTGTGTGTGTGCGGAGAGAGGCATGTTGTTGTGTCGGCCGTCTCTAATGCAATATACGCATGTCCCTTTACAGATGGACAGGAGCGGCCGGGAGAAGACGTGAAAGAGAGGAAAAGAGGAGCCGAGCGACGTCTCCCCTCCCTCTCCAGAGGTCGATGACATCAATAAGAAGCTAATAATCCTGCCTCTGGCTACCTCGGAGGGGCTCGCCAGAGCGATCCACTGCAGTCTGCCCCTTCTCCTCCTCCTCATACATCTCACTCTCCCCATCCCCAGAAGACCACGGGTTGGGCAGGGGGAGTGGAGGGGATGGATACGGAGGTGTTTTGAAAGAGAGGGAAAAGAGACATTTTGCTCTTCCTCACGTTTAGCTATCGATGAGGCCCACTAGGGACCGTGTGCTATCGATTGTGCCTTCTTTTCTTTGGGGCTGTGGTGCTTGTCATGGATTGCACGTACAGGGGGCTTTGTGTGCATTCATAAGTTAATGTAAATAGATATTATTATATGTATGTTAAACTTTACGTGTGGGTGTTACGCTTGTTTTAAATCTCTGCAGTAATTTCAGAGGGGAAAGTGATTAGATGCTCGATGTGGGGGGAGTGTGCGCTCACACACACACACAAACACAACACAACACACACAAGCCATGCACTGGACATTCGGGTGCAAGCCAATGTCAAGATGAAATCAAAACAGAAGAAAATGTGGTGAACTTAATGTCAAGCGAAGCCAGAGCCCTTCCTCCTAAATGACCTAAAGAAATCTGATATGATTAACTTTCACTGCAAATAGACCCGATGACTTCTCATACAGGATGAATCATTAACACGACACGTGGTCGTTGAGCTGATATTACATTCAGCTCACACACACACACATATAGATATATATATATACATATATACATCTCACACATACACATCGATTTCCCCACAAGAGGAGAAAACCATGATGTCATCTTTTCTATGTCCTCTGTATTACAGTGTTCGTTTCCAGGCGCTAAAGGTAACCAACTAATGCCACCTTGAGGCCAATTGGCACAACTGCATCACTTAAATGATTCTATGGGATATGATCATTATAAAAAGGACTGTGCCACCCATAGACTTGTGCCACCACATGCCAGGTGATTATAGAGGCAAAATATACAGAACAATAAGCAGACGCCTCGTGCACTTGGAGAAAACGGGGTTCAGATCTGCATCCTGTTGTCACGGGGCAACACAACACTTGTTTGACACAATGAGTGCAGAGGTTGTTACGTAAACATATTTCAACTTATTTGTGAAATTATAAACAAGATGACGTTTAGTGTTTAGATTCAGAAACATTAATCATTCATAAACTATCAGAATTTGAAGTAAGATTTTCATTTTTCTCATACATCAATACGTTGCATTAAGGTTTATTTCTGGATGTGTGTGTTTTTTGTATTTTAAGTGATTGTTGATGATCAAATCTCTTGATTGTCAGGTCATATGGTCATCTCTATCTCCACACACACACACACACACACACACACACACACACACACACACACACACACACACACACACACACACACACACACACACACACACACACACACACACACACACACACACACACTTTCTACTCCCATGCGACTTTCTCACCTCTTTGGTGACGTTGTCTTGTACCAGACTGTAGAGGGGCACCACCCGGCTGACTTCCAGCAGCACGGGGACGGGGGAGGGCTGCTCCCCACTCCTGTTGTTCCCACCGCGGCCCCTCCCCGACACTCCTCCCATCACGGCCTGGTGATGGCACAGGTGGCAGCCACTGGGACAGCTTCCCTTCTCCTCACAGCGGATCTCCACGCCACTCACCATGTCGTCAGACAACAGCTGGCTCTTCTGCAGCGCAGACAGGTAGCTGATGAATGGTACCGACTTCAGCTCTCGACGCCCACCTCCTCCAACGCCTTGGTCTGTAGCCTCTGGGGGAGGGGGGGAAGGCAGGAGAGGATGGAAGGGTATGTGGGTACAGGTAGGAGGGGATGGAGATGGAGATAAAAAAAAAGTCAACAACAACAATAAATCACAGTCATTTCAGGAAGATGGAGGAAAGCATGTAGTCTCGCGACAGCTATTTCTCCCACTTAAATACATTACAACAATTTATGAGTCTTCATTTGGACCGGCAAAGAACAGTTACAGCCCTTCGGTTGTATAGAGGTCCTGCATCTGGATTTATTTTACTCGCTGCCAGTGAAAAGGAGCAAAAACAACAACTAATCCCTTACTGTCAACAGCTTTCATGGACAAAGGATGAATGGGAGGGGGGTGGGTGGGTGGGTGGTGTAAAGAGGGAGGGGTGCCATTGGCTTCTTCTCCTGAGTGTCAATTATCACTGTTTGATGTTCTCACTGGAGTTCTTTGGGGAAGATTCTTTCTTTTCTTTCTCATCGTTTCCTCTTACTTTGAGAAAACGACACAGAATCAAGGCAGGAACAGGAGAGAGGACTTCTGCACTGCTGAGGGATCGACTCGGATGACACATCAGGCCATGTGTCAAAATGGGAAAGTTCTGTCATACGTGTTATTATGGCAGATGTGTTTTTGCATCTGTTTTTTATATATGGTGCATATATCTGAAAGGTGAGAGATGCTTTCTAGTGATGGAAGTGTTTAAAATTTGGAATTAATGACTAATGATGCAGTGTTGAGACACAATGCATCATCAGAATGTGGATAAATCACAATATATTTAAAAGTGTATATCAAACCCTTAAATTGCGGATTAGAACACTGACAATGGTTTATGATTTAATGGAGGTTCGCAGTATAGAGGAACATACTGAAGCATGTTTATTCTACACACACAAACACACAGACAAACACACAGACACACACACGGTATGTACACATACATAGAATAACAAGGGAAACCCAAGAAGGAAAGGCCATTGCCATTTTTAAGTTGGGCTAATTGGGACCAATTAAGGTTGATATTTCAAACGACTTATTTCCTGTTCAAAGTTTTAATGACGGTGGAAAAAAAACAACCTTCCCTCTCTGCGGTGAGACGGACAAAACCATAGTGCACGAGCTATGAAATACTGCGTGTTTGTGTGAGAGACACACACAAAAACAAGAGTGTCTAAATGTGCAGTTTCCCTCTGAGTCAACAACATCAACAATGTTAAATAAGTTAAACCCGGGACAGGACAAACATTGAGTAAACTCTCAGTCGTTCATTGTTCTAACACACGCACATGCAAACAAACGAGGTTTCCCGGCAAACATTTAACAGATTTTGAAAAAGAATAAATTTGAAAAAAACAAAAACAAGGGCTTTTCTCTACCCAATATTTGCAGGGGGAAATCATTTAATCCTACAAATCTTTGCAAATTTTAAGCATATTTTAAATAAAAATGTTCAGTCCACAATGATCAAAGCATGTGGTGAATGAAAACAATGAACAAAGTAAAAGTTAAACCTCTTATAACTTGTTGTTTTCTGAACAATATGGGACCCACGATTAAAAATGCATAATGCATATGAAAATAGGTGCATATATTTTACAGGGGATATTATTCAAATACCAGACTATTATTAAATGGAAGCTGCACCTCAGGTCACTGGAACTAGCAAATTCCCAGAAGAAAATAACCCAAGCAAGGACATGACCCGTGACCCGATTTCCTCAATAGTTGCCATGACTCTGTTGTTTGTGTGTTCGAGGGAACGAGTCTGTACATCCTTATATATATATACATATGTACGTATGTGTGTGTCTTTGTGGCTGTGTTTGTCCCTGTGTGCGTCTGTAAGACACCAGCAAGCGGTCGAAGGGGTGGGTGGTAACTTAATGTGCAGAAGTATGTAAACAGGCGCAAGGGGTGGCCCGAAAGCACAATTACACGCACTTCTTGAGGCAACACAGACACGGCAAAGGGCTGTCGTCACCCGGCTCTCACAATCAAGCCCTGTAGGTCAGCCTGGCTGTGGCAAGCCGGTCTAATTCACGCTTTAGTTCATTTCACCCCCGATTACAGCGGCTAACATCCATGGTAACAATTGCATTTCATTAGAGTTTTGGCACTCGAATATAGACGGGGGGACAACAATGCAATCAATGTTATGTGGCTGTCGGGGTGTTCCCTCCTTCACAGTCTTGGTTGTTTTTCTATTTTTGAAACTGTTTTTGCAGTTTTTTACAACTTCAATCTTTTATTGAAAATGTTGTTTTTGAGACTGGTATGTTAAACTGGCTCTGGAGTGTATTTTCCTCTTAGGATCAAGGACATACTCTTGTGTTTTTGTTTATTGGTGTATGAGCGGTGCACAGCTCGGCTCCGATCTGACCGGAGGTGACACCCTTCACGAGGGGACATTAAAACCTCAACTGCCTGTATTTTTGGCCGGCGGAAGGAGTGGTCGGTCACTTTGCCTCTTTATAAACTATGACGGCTCTTTGCTGTGTGGAATGGATGTGATGTTTATGCTAACACTTGCCTGTCAGGCGCACATAGGGATGAGATGAATGGAGTGAATTTCCCTGCCATCGATCTTGCACTGCCTTTGTTAATTAAAACGTCTTTGTAGACTGGTTGCAGTATAATTACTCCTCAGGGACACGTCCGCCTCTAGCCGGGGTTATGTTGCCCCGGCAACAACAACAAAGGTGTCAGATATCTTCCGTAGCGATTTTATACAGATGTTAGATATGGCTGCTGTTGTTGCTTTTGCTTTATTAAAACAGCATCAACTGCTAGATGTAGCATAGACTCCTGATTTCCCAAGACCCTTGTTATATCTAGATCAGGCTCTTTATTAATAGTACTATATTTAACATAGGCTAACACTGATATCGTAAGAGGGTCATATGCTATTAAAATGTGTGGCCTGGCTGAGTGTAAGAGTTAACATTACAACTGAATCTAATGACATCTGAGTTGTGGGAAATAATATAAACATTACCTAGCAACAGTCACTTAACAGGATCAAATATAATAAAACTATGATAAAAGACTAATAAATGATTAATCTAAATGCATATTAATATTTTATCTAGACATAAGTGTCTATGCTGTTTCTTAGATGGTCCCAGAATCCACAAGATGAAATTCACTCTCTTGAAAGAGGTTGCATTAACATCATGTAAAATACTGAGCCTATCCTGACATCTAGTGGCCAATCTCTGTACTTACAGGCTTCTCAACATCTGGATGTTTTCGAATGCAGGTTCAATCTCTGAGAGTACTTTTTTGTTTACTTGCACTCTGAATTTAAAAAGTTAATCATAGTTGATTATTTACAGGATAGAAATAAATTGCAACAAATAAAACAAGTGCAACATCTGTAAATCCGTGTAAACAGCATCAGGCCCGTGTCTGGTGCTTTCTCAAGATGTGGATGTGATAACCACTGGTGGTGGACCCAGATTGTGGATTATGGATCATGTTGGCATCTGACTGTGCTGGATGATCCTGATCGTGGTGGCAGCTGATCATGAGCTGTGATTACAATTCTGCCTGACATACATATATACTCACCTACTGTAAATACTATTATTTTGTTGATGTGTTTAGTTAATTGCGACATCTGTGTCACTTCCTGGGAGAGGGATCCCTCACACGTGGCTCTGCGTTGTTTTATCTTCCATTAATAGAGGTTTTTGTTGGTAGTTTTACTCTTGTTGAGAGTTAAGAGCAGAGGATGTCGCACCTTGTTAAGCCCCATGAGACAATCTGTGATTTGTGAATATGGGCTACACAAATAGAATGTGATTAATTGACTGAACTTACAGGATATTTAATTAGTAAACAATAATATAATTAAAGTTTTAATATGAGAAATAGATAAAAATAATAAATGAATGAAACAGCAACAATGATAATAAGTTATTTGTATTATTGGCATTATGTGCCGCTCATGTTTTCAGTCAAACCCTGTGAACTGCATCAGGACCACGTGCACGTTCACCAGCCTGCACGTCAGCCAATCAGATCAGCCGCGGCTGGATCCGGGTCTGTACGTAATTACGTCAGATGCGTGAGCGTGACGTGGAGCAGACTGCAGCAGCAGCAGCTGCACTGACACAACACGCCCATGACCACAGCCTCTGTCCCGCAGAAACTCTGAGGAAGAGAAGGTAAACGACCCAAACTGAGCGGAGCACGGCGAAAAGTTGTGTGTTTTATTTGTGTAACGCACGTGCACGGACTGCAGCCCGCTCATGTTGTAGAGATAACTGTCGCGTTGTGTTCGAGTTTGAAGGACAGCGTCATGTTGTCTGTACACGGGCCTCCGCTTCACTCCAACTACAAGTGTCATCAGAGTCGGTTTTTCCAGGTGACCGCACCTGGGACGGAGTCATGTGTGGAGCGACATGCGAGCTGTGCGGTTGTAGCCAGTTAGCTTCGTTAGCTTGTTTGTCGCGTCAGCAGCGTTGTGTGGGACGCGGTCGTGTTCTGCACAGTAACAACACAGCAAACAGCAGAGACTCGTCTACTGGCTTCCTCCTCGTTCTCGTTATTGTCATGGTTTATTTATTTGGTGGCGATATAGCAACGAGTGTTAGCTTAGCTTAGTGTATCATGCTCTGTTGGCAGCTATTGTCATTAAGTCATTTTCATGTTGTGTGTGTGTCCACAGCTACTTTCCAACACAGAAGGGTTAGCGTGCAATGCTAGTCTTAGCCTAACTTAAAGTTATTAACTGTGCCCAGAAGACGATGATAACTGGGGTGGAAGTAGCTCAAATTAACTGATACAAATGGAGGTTATGCAAATGAAAAGTTAAATGAGTGACGAACCAGTTTTGGGATATGATAAAAACAGAACCACGTTGCCATTTATCGTTTCATGAATGTAGCCACAAGCATGGAGGTAAAAAACAACAACTGATAAATGCTTCTAAATTGATAATGGAGGTGATGAGCAAGCACGTTGATATTTGTTTTAAACTGTATTGCTCCGATGATAAAAAGTGTCCCCATCCATCTTTCACAACACCCAACTCCCATTCATCATTTACAACATACAACTTTTGTGCATTCAGGCCAAACTCAATTAACAATCATGAGTTCTAGCAAAAACAGTTGCAAGTAGAGGCAGCTCATATAGACTGGCTTGAAAGTCTGCAAAGTTGAGTTGAGCATTTGCAGAGTGCTTCTTTTTTTATTTGGCCGACAAAGCTGTATTTAGGATATTCAGGATTTTCGGCTATTACAAAATACTGCTGCATCCAGTTAAATACACAGATGTGCTGCATAACAAATTTAACTGGACAATATTTTATAAAAAGTATAATTTCACACAATTGTGTATCATTATAAAAATATGATTCTTGTGTTGCTTTTTCTCATTTAAGGACAGAGCCATAATGGAATCGCCGTCGTCCCCGCTGGACCCAGATCTAATTCGGGAGGTTCTGGAGTGTCCCATCTGCCTGGAGACATACAACCAGGAACAAATGAGGCCCAAACTCCTGCAATGTGGTCACACAGTGTGCCGGCAGTGTCTCGAGAAGCTGTTGGCTAGCACCATCAATGGTGTCCGCTGCCCCTTCTGTAGCAAGGTTTCCCGTATGAGCAGCATTTCCCAGCTGGCTGATAATCTCACAGTGCTGAAGATCCTTGATTGCACTTTGTCATGCAGTGCTGCAGCTGCCGCCCTCATGTGCAAGTCCTGCTGCAGCCGTCTACCACGTCAGTACTGCCATGAGTGCACGACTGTCCTCTGTGAGCTCTGTAAAGGAGAGGGCCATCTGGATCAGGGTCATCAAGTGCAACCGATAAGGGTGGCTGCTGAACAGCGCCGTAAAGAACTGGCTGGCAAGTTGAAGGCTCTGCGGAACGTTATGGGTGAAATTCAGAAGAAAAAGACAGCCATCGAAAGCATTTCCAAGGCATTGAGACTTAAATACCGCGCAGTGCAGCAGGACTATACAACAGCTGAGCTACGTCTTCAAGAGGAACTGAGCAGGTCTCGAAGGACATTCACAACTTCATTGGCAGAAGTGGAGAAACTCAATGGGCATGTTCTGGAGGAGCAGACGTATTTTCTCAACATCGCAGAGGTAAAGGTGGTGTCACGCTGTGATTATCTGACAATACGGGTGAGGCAGAGTGATATCGCTCTGTTAAAGGACGATGGTGGGGGGAGTGATGACGAGGAACTGGATCTCAGGAGCAACTTGCCCGCCATGTTTCAGCTGCAGGAGCCGGAGCTGGTCCGAGCAGAGCACACACAGCCATTAGAGGTGGGCCAGGTAACCACAAACACTTACACTGTCAACACAGATGATGAGGAGAGTGGGTTGGAGATCGCACTTGAAGGTGATCTAGAGGGACTAGGTGGGGCAGCTGGGGGTACCAGTGGTGCAATGGGAGCTCTTTTGGATCTTTACAGAGATGTCGATATGGTTGGAGCTATAGAGGAGGCGGTATGCGGTTCACCAGCCAGCTTTAAGTCAAAGTCTATGGATGCAGGTGGGGGATCACCTGGAGGAGCCGGGGCCAGTGCAGGGCCCCTAGTCTGCCAGTTTGTGAAGAAGATGGGCTGCAAAGGAACGCTGCCTGGTATGTTCAATTTACCCGTCGGCATCTGCGTAACACCACAAGGTGAGGTGCTGGTGGCCGATCGTGGCAACTTCCGTATCCAGATATTTAATCGCAAAGGTTTCCAGCGTGAAATCCGCCGCAATGGCAGTAGCATCGATAACTTTGTCCTGAGCTTCCTTGGTGCTGACTTGCCTAACCTCATCCCCTTATCCATTGCTGTCACCGCTCAAGGTCTGATTGGGATCACGGACAACTACGATAACTCAGTCAAAGTCTACACTATGGAAGGACACTGTGTGGCTTGCCACAAGAACCAGCTGATTAAACCGTGGGGCATTGCTGCCATGCCATCCGGCCAGTTTGTGGTGTCAGATGTGGAAGGTGGCAAGCTGTGGTGTCTGGCAGTGGACCGCAATGTGGGCGTGGTCAGCTACAACCGATTATGCTCTGCCGTGCGGCCAAAGTTTGTGACATGTGACGCAGCTGGGAAAGTCTATTTCACGCAGGGCCTGGCACTGAACTTTGAAAAACGCCACAATGAGCCCCATCTGGAGGGGGGCTTCTCAATTGGGTCAGTGGGGTCTGATGGCCAGCTGGGCAAGCAGCTCAGCCATTTCTTCTCTGAAGCAGAGGACTTCCGCTGCATCACTGGCATGTGTGTGGATGCCAATGGGGATTTGCTGGTAACAGACAGTGGCAGGAAAGAAATCCTCCAGTTTCCCAAAGAGGGTGGATTCAAAATTCTCATTCCGGACGGGCTGACCTGCCCTGTGGGAGTGGCCACCACTCAGAAAGGACAGCTGCTGGTGCTGGACTGCTGGGACCACTGTGTCAAAGTCTACTCCTACATTCAGAGGAGGCATTCTTCCATTTCTTAGAGGAACCATCCAGTCGAACTGCCCCTAAGCACGATTGGTTTAGTAGTTATGTGTTGGAAAAGGAAAATAAACACACTATTATCTGTCACTTTAGTTTCGCTGCGGTAAAAACAATTCTTTCTCTAGCTTTTCGGGGTTATTACTGTAAATTAATGTTTTGTTCGGTTTAAAGAAAACTGGTTTAAATTTAATACCTCAAATTGAAAATCAGCTATTTAAACTGCCCCTGCCCGGTTATGTGAATGAATTACAACACTAAAAACAAACCTTGCAATCATTTAATGTGGAAGAATACTGGCACAAGTTGTCTCATTAAAATAAGCGAAACGAGCCATTGATGTCGAAGCTAATGCAGACGCAAAGTAAATATTTTTTTTCCCCCCTTTCTTATTTGCTGCTATATCCATTGATTCAGCCCGACACTGATGCACGGCTTGGACTGATTTGGCTCAGCTTTACAAACAGAGAAGGAGCCCTGGAAGAGCTGTAAACGAACATGTATTTACATATGAAATAAAGCAAACCGAGGCTCTTGGCCTGTGAAGCACTTTATTGTCGACACGTCACTGTTTCCTAGTGTAAGGTTTTTAGTAGCACAGACTCACATTGATGTTGCTGAATGCGGCTGGCAGCTTTAAAGTTGACTGTGCAGTTAGCTCATGGCAAAACAGTAACCAAGTATCAGCGTCCATCGCATAGCATTCATTAACGTTCAGGGAGCATTAAGTGTAGAATATTAGGTTGCCCACAGGAACATGTGTTGAACTATAAAATAACAACATGTCCTGTGGAGGGAAGCTGGGTAATATTAGGCAATATTAAAATGTTATTTACAGGAGTCCTGAGGGTTCTATAACCATCATCTGGTAAATTAGTCTCTTTATATTTTTCTTTGAGGTTTGAGGACTCAATGCGATCTGCAGAAGGGACACCTATGTTTAATTTGTTCATCGGATTATTTTAATCTTTTCTAGTACTTATTTATTTTATCTAGATAATTTCCAATTATTTGGAGTTCAGTGCATGTCTAAAATCAACCCAAGGGGCAAGTTGAAGTAACATTTGCAGATCAAATTCTATTTCCGTCGTACATCTCACCTAAATTTATGTTTCCACTTCACATTTAAGTTAGTATGTGGGGAATGATCGTGTATACTTATACTTCTCTTCGCACTATTTAAGTCAGTGTCTAGATGGTTGCTTCAGCTGTCATCAATAACAGTAACACAGTTCTTTGGTCCCAGATGACACTGGTAAATTACGAGGCCGTTAAATATGCAAGACAGCGTCCCTTGGCTCTGTTTGTCCTTTTCCACATGGTCTCCGCTTCATTATACAGTCGTCCTCACATTACTTACATTGCTATGCCACTACAACTAGCACTAAATAACACTATATGACCCAGACCACATTAAGCATAAGGGTACACGCAAGGCACAGAAACTTGAAAAATGTTTACAAACTTTGTTCAAACACAATGTTGCTTCCAAAGAGAAGTCGCTCCATGCCGTTATTGTGTCCTCACGTGTGGACAGTGGTCCCACAGTGCAGGGACTGGCAGGAGTGTTCAGAACAGCATTACTACGGTCATCACAAACCAAAACAAGGCTTTGTAACACCGGGATTCCGGTTCTGTGTTGCTGTGTCTTCCTCAGGTTCAGACACCAGACAACTGCAACCTGAGTTCTCAAGTGTGATATGTTCAAAACAACAGCCATACACAGTGTTTAGCTAGTTAGTGCTGGTGTTAGTTAAAACTGGTCTCTATGAGCATGTGTGTAGTGTATTCTTCTATCATTTTAGTCCATAAGAAGCATTCGGAAGATGATTCTTTCAGGTTAAATAATAAAAGTCACCTTTAATCAAACAATATTAGTGGCCTAAATATGGAGAATCAAGTTAATCATTGAAACCCATGTAATAATATTGTATGTAACATATTCTCTGTCCAGAAAGTCAAATAGTGAATACGCTGGCCTTAAGGCACCTTGTATCTTCCAGTACACATTTGCTCATCGGGGCATAATGGATACCGACTCAGTTTCAGCCTTAAAAAATTGATGATTTCACTAAGCTGACCTTAACACTGCACCTGGAGCCCTGTTCCACAGTTGAATACAAATATAGATATGTGAGAGTCAAACATTAAACATACAGTTTTTAAGGTTTTAACATGAAGAGATTAGGATAAAAAAAAAAAAGACCAGAATGAGTATTAGGTGAAGTCTGACATCCTTGTGCTTTCATGTTTTTTCTTTATTGTTAGGTCTAAATAGATCATGATGGAATCTGGGATGCACGGCGTCCTTGCCCTCAAGATCTTGTTTTTCCAGTGCTTACACTTTATTCATGTGGTCAATAGAAGTAGTCGCTACTAGAGAATATTCAGACTTGCGCAAATGGAGAAATCACAACAAAATATTATAAGTGTCCTTGTGTCTATGTGCTCAACATCAGAGTCTGCATCTGAATATGTTTTATTCGATGTCATTTGACCGCTGTTATTTCATTGCACACCTTTTCAGAGTTGTGTTCATTTCAACTGTTACCCATGAACCAAACCCCCCTGTGTCTTCCAGGTGTTCTGTCCTTTGGAGGCTGTGAATTTTTACAATGTGTTGAACACATTACCGGTGTGTCTGTGTCTTCAATTTCATGTTTGTATTGTTGAATATCTGAGTGCAATAAACATTTATGAAACTAGTAAAATATCAGTTGCTTCTTTATGTTCACTTGTCAAAACGCTGCATCTGTTCTCAGTAGAATTCTGACTAATTCCGATGGAGGTCGTGCATTCAAAGTCTTACTATGATATTAGTAATTTATAGAAGTATTATCAGCAAAACTAAGAATGATAAAGTAATATGTCACCTATGTAATGATGCAGTTGGTAGAGATGGAACTAACTACCTCGCCCAAGGAGGTTATGTTTGTTGTTAGGTTTGTTTGTAAGCAAGATTACCCAAAAAGAACTGAGCGGATTTCCAGTTAACTTGGTGAAAGGATGTGGAATGCGTCAGGGAAGAACCCATATATTTTTGGTGCACATCTGGATAAACATTTTCACAATTTTCCCAGGGAGTAATTCATGGATCTTGATAAAGACAAAAAACGATCTGTGTGAGATATTTGGTGCAGGATGTAAATTCGAGGGGGCTGTTGGGCTTGGCGTGAGTTATGTGTGTCATTTTAGTTTTATCTACTTCACTTACTTTTGGTCGGGTTTAACTTTGGAGGTGCATCGTGTATATTTAAAACTTTATTGTTTACAGCTGTTAGAGTTTGAAAAATTCAATGTTTCTCAAAAAAATAGGCAAAAATCGAATGGTTCTTAAGATCAGCAGGTCAGGTTATATAGCACTCGGATTTATGTTAGCGTCATACTTTTAACCACTGCTTGAAATGAATGTGAATGTTTTTATTCTGGTATATTTATGTACTTTCCTAATCCTGGGTCTTGTCCATGACAGGCACAATAAAATGGATTGGTAAGAGTTAGGGTTATGCATGTTTTCATTCCAGCCAAATATTTGATCAGGTGATTTTTAATGCTTTTCAGTCTAGACATCAACTCTTAGAAAACTCCATCTTTTCCATAAATCGTGTTGCCACTGAAACCATTAAACATTATTGCGTTACTTCTTGTAAGGTGGGACTGCAGGTGCTGAAACTTGATCACCATTGATCCAAAAAAGTGTTTTTCTTTTCTTCAACAAGGCGAGTCGCTGTGTAAACGTGTTTATATTGAAAAGCTAAGTTCCAATGAACCGCACTGAACGGCTGGACTGCAAATCAGCATCTTTTTGGATCGCAGATAAACAGGATTAAAACTCCACTTAAATGGGACAGTGCAGCAAAAGGCTTGGGGGATGCTGGTTAAGTCACACTGATGTTTAATTCAATTCACGCAGCTTATGCAGCCTTTTTAACCAGAAGGCGAATTAAGGGAGGATGAAGTCTTTAAACATAACCCAGTTTAGTTTGTATTAGACAAAATGTATCCCCCCCCCCACCCCCCCCCCCCCCTCCCTTCCTGTTCAGTTATACAAAAACTTGTTCTGCATCTGTTCACTGTGAAACTGCAGTATTTAGTTTGCCGTCATTTAGAAAAAGTTCAGCTTTGCTTAACTTTGCAGACCCCTGCTGTTTATGTCCCATTTCTATTTAACCTGTCTCAAAACACTTTCCTGAATACTTGTCAATATGTTTAAAACGATATGTTACATAAATCTCTCTGTGATACATTTTCCCCCTTAATTCGATGTTTTGTTTGTGAGGACGACATTTCAGTTCATCCCTCTAGAATTCAGCGGTCATGCCTTCGTTCGGCCCGTCTTCCTGTCTCCCAGCGCGCTCACCTTTCTGGTACTGCAGCCAGAGCTGCTGCTGGGCCTTCTTGCTGGGGAAGTAGATGCTGCAGCTGAGGCTCGGAGCCGTACAGGGCCTCGGACACGTAGTGGCTGCCGTACTCCTGGAGAAACGCCAGCAGCTCCTCACGTGTGCTGTCCGCCGACAAAGTCTTCAGTACTTTGGAAAAACCTGAAGGAGAAAGAGGATTAGGATTTTTGGCATTAAATTTAATACTTGTAATAATACAACAGTATATAGAATAATCAGTATATTAATAGGCTGGACAGTAAATACAACACAACATGTTTATTTGTTAATAATCAGACTTCTTATCCTGCCTGTATGGAATGGTCTGAGTCAATAGTCAGAAGGTACTTCACACTGCTACGTCTCATATTTATTGTTTGAGTGCAGAGATCTTTATTAACTTTCTAGGTTGCAAAGGGAAGTAAGAAATCAAATCCTATCTGGTTTTACAATAAAGATTTTTCTAAAAATGTAACTGACTTTGCTTTATTCGCATGTATCACTTATATTTACTGAACTGCTGTTATTTGTTCATACATTGCAGGTCGGTTCACAAGTTCACAACTTTTCAGAGTAAAAGCTCTGTAATTCAGCATTAAGCATAATTAAGCATTACAGCAACAAAACCAGCATGATGCTTTTACTTTGAAGACAAACTGCTCAACCAGAAGTGATTCTATGAATGTTGCTGCCATGAGGGAGATCAACACTCACGACTGAATGTATGTGTCAGTTCGATATGGTGAAATATCAGAAGAAGACATAGAATGAAGGCCCACTGCCTCACCCCCACTGACACCTACTGGTCACCTGTTATTCAATTTGATATATAATATACCGTATGGGGCAGTTTAGGATCCACATACCAAGTGGGAAGCCGATCAGATGAATGGTTCACGAGAAACACGTTCCACATAGAGACAGAAAGACAGACGGTGGAAATCAGTAGGTAGATTTATCGATGTGGTGTCAGTCGTATCATTCAGGCACTGACCTGTGGACAAGGTGATGGAGCTGAGTTTGACTTTGTACAGGTTGCTGCGGACTCTCCACTGCTGAACCATAGGGTAGCCCACCGCCTCACTGAATTGGGCCATCTCCTAAGTAGGGCAGAAGGAAAGAAAAAGAGAACAAGGAGGCAATTTAAGACAGAGGGAGATATAAGGATGTCAACAAATCCGACAATTCAAAAGAAATGAGAAAAGTCGGCCTCGTAAAGAGCAGCGAAGATTCGGAATAAATGAAAAGATAAATAAAATCCATCATTTCATTGGAACGGTTTATTGCAGACCCATTGTTATCCATTATTGCCTTAACATTGTTTATTATCGTGGCCCCATATCCCGGCTGCTCCCGGATCAATGGCAGATATATAGTGCAGCTTGAACTCCAATTGGATTGCTGACATTAGAAGTGAGTGCAATCTTGCCTCTCTCTGCAATTCAATTACCCAACTTCCAACACTGGTTTAGGAGAAAATCCACGAAAAAGTGAAGAAGCAGTGCCTCTGGAAAGAGTTTTATACCTGGGACGTCCATGCAGAGTGAAAGAAAGGGCAATTTATCTCTTTGTGTGTGTGTGTGTGTGTGTGTGTGTGTGTGTGTGTGTATGTGTGTTTGCATCTAATTCTGGTGAAAGCAGAACCCTAGTAAAAAAAAAAAAATAGCTAAATAAATAAAATCCTCAGGGGTCAGTGTGGACCAAATGCCAATTTAGCTAATGGAGGGATTAGGGGGCAGAGGTGGAGGTGCAGGTTTGCAGCTAAATATTTAAGTGAGTCTCTCCCCCCCCCCCCACAGGATGGGGTGGAACAGTGGAGAAAAGGATAAAAGGATGAAATAGGAGGTTAAGTGTTAAGAGTTTAGAATATCTCATATTTATGCGTGTGGGGTATGGATAAAAAAAGAATACAGGGAGATAAGCCTATATCCTTTTAAACGACTTTGCACAAAATGGGCAATATATCAGCAACAGGAACACGCTGACACTTTACATTTCCCCCGTTTCTATATAAAACTTGTTGTGCATCTCTCAGGTGAATAGTGATGCTCACAGATAAATAATAAAACGGTCTTAGACTCTGGAGCTTCACAACTAGAACATTGCAGGGGCTTTTCAAACAGGCTACTTTATGTGTTGAAAATGAACACGGGGGCTTTGTTTTCCCATTGGCTTTTAGTCGGCTCAGAATATCTGAGGACATAAACCATGATCCAGAGAAGATCAGAGAGCTGCCACTGAAATATGCAATGAATCAAATTGCTCTCCATGAGAGAGATAAAGAAGACGGAAAAGCACATATGCATCAACTTCCGTACACGCACTGTAATGGGGCAGCTGTGGCTTGGGGTCGGTGGTTCGATACCTGCCTCCTAGAGTCTGCATCCATGGGGTAAGACACTGAAACCCCAAATGGCCCCTGACGGCTGTGATGAATGGGTGAATGTGACTTGTACTGTAAAGTGGTCGATAGGTCTGGAGAGGCGCTAAACAAACACGGCCCTTTTATTCCATTACACTCACCTGAGAGGAGCTGTAGGTTGGGCAGGGGCTCCGACAAGACCCCTCGACATTGTTCCTCTACAGGTAAGGGGATGACCATGAGGCCATCGGCCAGCTGGGGAAAGTCCTTAATGAAATTGTTGTCCCTGAGAAGCACAGAAAGAAAAGTAGAGATTTTATCCATCCATCCATCCATCCATCATCTGAACTGCTTATCCTTTGAGGGTCGCAGGGGGCGGGAAGGAGCTTGGGGGGGGGGGGGGGGGGGGGGGGGGGGGGGGAGACACCCTGGACAGGTCGGCCAGTAGATACACACGGTACAAACGACCTTTGTCTTTTGACTTTGGGAGGAATCCACAGAAAACCCACACAAACATGGGAAGAACATGCAAACCCAACATAAACAGACCTCCAGCCAAACCAGGATTTGAACCGGCGACGTCCTCGTTGTGAGGCGACACTCACCAACCACCGCACCACCATGCCACCCATAGTCATTTCTCGGGCACATTAAAAACAAATAATGCCAAAACCTAGAACAGCTGTTAATATTCACAAAGTCCGGTAGTTCTTTATTAAAAAGAAGAAAAGCTAGCCCGCCTCTTTGTGTGTCCTCTGCTTCTTTGTGGATTTTTGTGTTTGATAGTCAGAGTCGCAAGCTCCACATTCTGAACTCAATAGAGAGCAGCTCAGACAATAGTTCACAAAGCAATATCCACAATCCCTGCATGTTCCAGCTCCCCATCCAGCTGCCGGCCTCCTGAATAATTCAGAGACTTCACTGTTTTTCACTTGCAAGTTTTTTTTTCTTCTGTTGTTAAGTGTTGATATTTTTCTGGTCTCCTCGGCTTCATGGAGGTTAGAACAAAGGGTCTGTGAGCTTATTGGGCGTAAATAATTATTCATACCATGTTTAACGTCTAAACACAACAAAGTGTGGGTAGTAACTCGTTCCATCATGGAGCCACAGAATCAAATAGTTCCTCCCCGAATGAGTAAACAGAAAGAAAAAAAAAAAACATGGGTGCAAGGCCAAAACGTGTGTGTGTGTCTGCATGTAGCTTGGCGACCCAATAAAGAAAACAGTTGTGTCCCCCTGTCCGAGGGCAAAACAGAGAGCTGCACGCTCAGATAAGAACAGGCCCCTCTGAATCTCTTTTCGCTTTCTCCTCGCTTGCGGACGATAAGCACATGAAAGCACGGTAATGTGAAAGAACTGGGAGATGCTGGGAGAGGAGAGCAGACGAGAGGAAGACCTACATCCTGTGCTATAGCAAGAGGTAATAAAGAACGCCTATAAACGAACACAGCGCATATTAACTCGAGGTAGGTTTTCAAATCTTTTCACGATCTATTCGCACCTCCACGATATGTCCTTGTTGACAAATCACTTGCAGAACAAACAGCAGTCGTCTGTTTTTATCTGTTTTGTTCAGGAGATGGCTCTGGTTCAACCGAAGCAACTGCTGTTTATTTCCTGTTACAAAAAAAAAAAAAAAAGAGTCGTCATGCTGCATTCTGAGAGCATGGCACGTGGAAGCAGCCTATTTCCCATGATCCACCTGTATGGGACCAAGTCTCCAAGAGCAGACCTCGTGCCACGGAGCCGTGGAGGGGGGGGTGGGGTGGTGGGGGGGGTGCGTATGGCTTCACTCTCCGTGATATCATTTTTTCATCCCGTTTCTGTCTCTTTTCTCTCTTCCCTCTAACCACAAAGCCGGTTAGACCCAATCACGGCCCCGGTCTTACAGTGGATGGGTGGAAGGATTGACTCAAGGGCAAAGGATGAGAGGAGAGAGGCAGAGAGGAGGTGCTATGAAAAGATTACCGTGGCTTATGCTCACAGAAAACATATTGATTGCTAAAATTAAATCAGCCAGCTTCACGTCGAGGCTCAGGGAACCTTTCGGAGGAGGCGGAGGCGGCGGCAGCGTGGACCGAGATGTTACGAGGCTTTTACAGATTTTCGAACCTCAGGTGCGGACTGTCCTTGAGACCCTGTTGAGAATTCCTTTTCTTTAGCCACTTTGCTCACATTCTGCAGCTGAAAGACCTACGCTGACACACAATAGTTCACCTCAGAGCTGCTCCAAATCAGAAGTGAAATCTGATTCAATTTGGAGGATTAGGAAAAAAGAAAATAGTGTGATGGCTCGGGTCTTTGCGGTGCCAATAAAATCATTAAATGTCCTTAACCTTCTCCTTCCACCGTCTTCTTGAAGGAAACTATCAGAGTAAAGTGTAGATTGTTGTTACCTTCCCCCCTGAAGTAAATCAGTCATACTGAGGGAACGGCTAGATTCAAGTTTGTGTAATTTGGTGCAGCGTGGTTGAAATTAGGGCCACTGTTGGACCGAGGCAGAGGTAAACGCTCTACTGAGTGCCACTCTAGTTGTGTCTGCTCCTTTGTGCAGAGGTCAAATGGTGAGACAAGATTTTTTACAGAGTGTTGTTCCTGAAGATTTGATTACCGCTGTAAAGAGAGCACAGCTTTGTGTATGTGTGTGTACCTCTGCAGATGGCTAATTAGAAGACAAGACATTTATTTATATCATTATTATGAATTTTTATTTATTCTTTATTTAACTAGGCAGGTTTATACATATATAGACTGTATATAAAGATGAACAAAATGGTAGCGACACAAAAGTGAAGCCGAAATGCCTCGATCGCCACCTGGTGGCAGGCTTCAGTATAGGTCATAAACACCTCCTTCTCCATGTTTCTGGATGAGACATGGACCAAAGTTAAAAGTCAAACACCTCAAATAAAAGTATCTTTCATTGTTAGTATAGTTCTTATCACATTGCTGTTTGTTCAGATGTACATTTTTCTGGTAAATTAGTTTTTTTATAAGTTGGTATAAAAAGAAATGTCAAAAAAGACAGTTTAAACGGATTCGCAACGGGACCTCGCTACCGTGGCTCTGTGCCCTGATCGCTACTGCACAGACTCCATATATGTAAGATGGCAGCACTTGTACCTGAGATATTTTGGCTTAATTTCTTTGTAGCTGGAAGTGGAGACCCGTCATCCATCTTTATATGTAATCTATTGGAAGGTCTCACTGTGATACAATATCTCTTCTGCCAGGGAGCTGTGGTCAACATGGATGGAAAATTATACAAAAAAAAGTTGAATATATAAAAATACAAACAGGGACAGATAACATAGAAAACACACAAAAATGTAGAGAACATATCAGAGCACAGAATAGAAAAACTGCACAGTATGGTTTAGCTGTTAGTCGAGCACAGCTGACGCATTTCACCTCAGAAGGACAAATTAACGGTAATGAGAAGACGGACTTGGCTTAATGAGTTTAGGCAGCAAACCTGCCAATAAGCCTGACTCACGGCAGACATTTTTAATTGTTAAACGCAGGTGTAACATTAATAATGACTGCATTCTGCCCAACTGCTCCAGGACCAAGTGTATGCTAATGAGTGTGCCGACCCACTTATATTACTCCCTGACACTTAAATGGAGTGGAGCCATCACTATTTATCATTATTAGTTACATCTGTGCTTTTCCTGCAGTGGTGAAATTGTGTAGATGCACACCTAGCTGTGCAATCTCTACACTTTATTAAACTGGATAATTATCTCCATAACAAACAAATCGCTGAACATGCTGGTTCCATTAGCCCATAAACCACCCCGCGTTTCAACTCATTTTTCACAGAAGACATGACGACATTTTTGGGTGTAAATAAAACAATTAATGATGGCTGAATTCCATTAAGCCGCTTCAGCTTTAGGGTCCTGGTATTGGGAATGCTCTCCGTCTCACTGCCATTACTCACTGGATGACTGAAACACCATTTGGCAGATGTGCAACATGTCAGCATCTTTATAAACTTTACTGGTTTCGTTAACTCCTTCCCATCAATTCCATCTCGTATGAGCAGCTCAGGTAAGGGATGTGTGTACATACTGCCACTAATGAAGACAATACTATTCACGTAGCCAACCCTATAATAGCTCATATTGAATGTGGTGCATATCATATACTATATTTTTATAGCACTTGCAGAAAAATAAAATGTAACACAAAGTGCTTAATTTAAAAGTACCCCATATACCCCCTAAACCCAAGAACATACACACACACAGCCCAGGTACATCCATGCATCCATGATGATACTTCACTGATTCCATTTCCTGACTGCTTGCCTGCCTGCCAAAGATGGCAAAATCTTTATGGATGATAATGGATTTTCAACATACAATAGAAGCACACATACAAAGCAAAGGCTTGATAAAGAAATACAAACACTCAGAAAAAACTGGAACTGTAGAAATGCTATCTTTGATGAATGCAATCCGGATATACTCTCTACTGTTGCAAAACCAATTTTAAACAAACATTTTAATGTGCGTCTGCAGCATAGACTGTATTTGGCTGCAGCCATGTAGCCTTATTTCTATGTTATTTTAACACTAAATCGAGAACTTCTCCATGGTTCAATCTCTAGTCCTTCCAGGTACTCAACCAATTATTTTACCAACCAAGCTTACTTCACACTGACAAACACGCACATGCACATCAAACCTCCCACACACCACAGACCCCATGTGTGAGTCCGGACTTGCCGGGGCCAAGCTAACAAACTTGTGTATTTACTCATGTTTCTTTCAGGGCCCATGTGTGTTCATTAGGATCGGTGGACACTGGGCTCCCTCCTGGAAAAACAGACCTCCCATCCTCCTCCAGTGGAACACGTGGGGCCAACTCTCCCCGTTTGAACGGGAGTCTCAGAAAAACACCAGCTCCACCGGCCAGTGTGTGATAAAACGATATCTGTTGGGATGAATACAAATGTTCCAGACGAGTTCATGCATATACATTAAAGCCCCGACTCTCCCTGTCTCCGTGTCTCTTGCTGCCCTCTGTGTGCACCATTTCAATTCAAGCCCAGTAACAATACATCTGATTATGAAAGCGAGCCAGAGCTCAGGTCTCACAGGCAAATACATATTTTTTCGGCTATTTCACAGCCAGGCATCACTGTCAGTATTCCTCCCCTGGTACGGTGTAACAATTGTTCGCAGTTTGCTCGTCCTGGTCTCCAGCGGTAACCCCGCTCTGCATCCTTCTTCTCCTTCCGTCTGTTATTTGCTCTCAGTGCTTCATGAGCATTAGCTACACGTCATTTGGAAAAATGTTCTCGGCATCGCTGATTCAGACACATTAAACCACAGTCACTACGTCTTAACCACACTGTTATTTCACAACATCTCCGTTCATTATCTTCAACCTGAAGACTCAATCGTGATAGCACTAAAGGGTAATGGTGCTGTTTTAATGGTGAGGGCTGCGGTACTTCTTCTTAGGCAGTTTGTGCCTCTCACACCTACTGCAAACATAATGAAAAGGTGACATTTGGCTCAAAACTTTGAATAGCTAAAACAATATCAATTTAGTATACAGGCACTTTGAGGGCTCTGTGTGTCACCTCAATATCAAGCTCTTCAGATTTGAAACAGCACGTGCCAACATTCAGAAACCATATTTTACCAACAACTGTGGGACAGACGACTAATTGGATTTCAGATACATCCATAATTTCCAGAGAAAACCGATCCCCTTTGCTTTGGACCATGAGGAAACTAAAGTGAGAACCATGCAGGATGATCCTTAATATTTAGAAGCTGCTTTTGTGGACAGATGCAAGCACTGAAAATCAAACTCAGAACTACTGATGATAAACGTCATTGGTGCTAATATTACACAATTTATATTTCTGAACTAGTTCATGTCTTGTCTCTCAGGAAGAGACTTTGTGGTGTTCCATAGTGAATCGGTGTCCTCTAAAACTAAGGTCAGTTGCTTCACTCATGTTTCACTCAGGGGTCTATTCTGTGACGGACACATTTTTCACCCAACATGCTGCCACCGGGTAATTGATTGTTTTTCATAATTGTAGATGTTAGACATTTAGATAGTTGCTTGTTGGACTGATGATGAATCCAATTGATTAACTGTCTGGACTCATTTAACAATTAACTAGGACTGCAAAGCCTGAAACAGAAGGACGTCAGTGTTGTCTTTGATTTTGATCTGTCCTGTCGGTCTCCTGCACTTTAGCAGCTCAGAAACAACCTTTCCCTCCGAAGGACGACACGGAAACACTTTTAACATTGTGACATTCTGTTCTCAGGCCTAACAAAGAAATCCAGTTTTGGATTATCGAAAAACGCTGCAGTATGTTGTTGTTGTTGCTATCAGTGTTTAGATCCCTTCGGATTAATAATCTGATATGGAGGTTGAAGGTCTTTGAGCTCCTCTAACCTCTGGCCTCTAAAGGAGTTGAAGTATGGAGATGCAGATTTCTGTGTAGTGAGGCAGATCATCGGATCTTGACAGCTTCAAATGACAGTTGAAGTGTTTATGTTACATAACTAACTGGTATTGGACTTTGTTGTATACAGTACGCTTATGTGTGCTCATCTTTTGATTGCATGAGCGTATATGTCTGTAAAGTCCAACTTTTCTAGCTTGAAGAGTTACACACACTTACAGAAGATGATAAATTCACTCATCATGTTCTTATTCAATCCCAACAAACAGTTTATGTGACTGCATTCAAACGGATCTGTGTGTAGCCATGTTTAGCCGAGTCCCTGTTGACTCGGTCAAGGCTGATATGAAGGTGAGGCTTTAAGGTTGAGGCCAGATTACTGTCAACTTCTACAGTGCTATCATTAAAACTTCATTTTTCTGTCGATACGGGTTAAAATTATGAAACGAACAAATTTCCTGATCTAAATTTTAATGCCCGCCTATTACTTTTTTAAGTCGTGCTCCGTTAACACAGTCCTGTCAAATAATCTAGCACTCAATTTCATTTTAATGGCCACTCACAGAATAACACTGAGACTGGAGAAGTTACGATACTCTGTGGAATTGAAGAGTCTGCATTTTCTGTAATGATAAATAAATATCTCACTTGATGGAAGGAAAAGGAGAAAAAGAGCACAATTCATAATATTCACCACTAGAGGCTGCTCTTTCCCTGTGCCAGAGGAAAGGTTAATAGTATCAGGATCAGGATAGAAGCATCAGAATATGTGTTGCCTCCTTATGTGAGGATGTATGGTTTCCTTCTGCTTTTATTCTGAAATACTCAAAATAAAAATAAGGACATAGGAACCAGACCAGAGAAAGAACTATGGGATCTTTCCAGGGGAAAATGAAAAATATTAAAACAGAAGGTGTCAGGATCCCTAAAATTCAACTTTATATTGCATTAATAATCCAATACATTGCATCCTGACAGCACCAACAAATGATTGGCTATCATGTGAGGATGTACAGTACGCAAATGCAGCTCTCAGGGTATCGGGCTGGGCACAGCGCTGGAGTTCAGGGGTGAGCTGGAGGCAGACGCGACTTTGCAGAACGTGTCAGATGGGAAGTGATTGCAGCTCCGACCGAGGTGAGAAGATTACTTATCGGCCGGGATGCCAGACGAGGAGAGTTCCAACCCCGAGGAGGGGTGGAGGAGTCGGGACGGGGGGTTGAGCGATGCCCAGTTCACCGCAGGGAAGGGAGGGACAGTGAATCAGAGTGCGAGTCTGTAGGGTTGAATCATGATCTGGAATTATGGAGGGTGGCGGGGCCTTGTGCCCTTGGTAGCCTTGGAGGTTTGCAACGGGGGGAGGGGGGGGGGGGGTGGATGTAATTGGGCCAGGAGGGGGAAAACAGCTTTGTATGAAATACAAAAGAAGGACTTGACAAAGGAAACACTTTCTTGACTGATGTCAATCTTTTACAGTGGAAAAAGAAATCATAGGGAAGTAGTCAACCTTGACCGGAGCCCTTTTCCTGCTGTTGACAGACGACGGGAAGTAGAAGAGAACAATTCATTAGATTTTCCCCACTCACCTCCAAATTGAAAACAAAATGGAAACATTATGAAAAAAAAGCTCTATGCCATGCTTCAACTACAGCTACATTCTCTAAGTTGAAAAAAAATCCCAGTTCCACCAAGGGTTTAACCGTATTTTAAATATACCATGAAACAGCAGTGAGTGGATAATAGCAGTCCTACTCATGTGGTGTGGCCTCATCCACCATCCACACAAACACGAGAGCCGGAAAAAGAACCAACAGAAAATTTGACGTATACAGCAAGACACAGCTGATTTGTAATTTCTATGGCTGCCACGCTGTTTGGATTTGTTCCTAAATGGGATAATTACTCAGCGTTAGAAAGAGATGTGTGAATCAAAAGGCAGCACACACAAATGAAAATAAAAAAACACCTTGTACAACATGGTCGGCAGTGTGGAACAAAGAGGCTGCGTAATAATTTCAAATCCTGTTCCTCCAAACACAATTTCATTTGGCTGCCATTGTACACCACCAACTACTCAATTATTTAAAGAGTTAAAACCCGATTTCCTCTCATGGTCTCTCACGGTTCCTTCTTCATTGACCCACAATATCTCTGCTCTAACCACAACCAAATGAAAAAATGTATGTTTCCAGTGACATTGCCCTGATTATTGTAGATACAGTTTATGCATAGTTTTCTGTTGAACTATGCTGAAGACAAAGCTACTTTCAGACATGCATTGAACTAATCTCCTGAAATTATCCAGAGGGGCTGTATGTGAGAACTCAAATGTCCCAGTAAGTTGCTACAGATATTTGTTGCTCCATTCCCCAAATGAAAACTGTGATTGACTGTGAGCGAGTGGGAACGTTGATGGTGTTTCTAACATGTGACAGACGAAAAACTTGAAAAAGCTGAAGGAATATAAATGTCTCAGGCTGAAAAACATTTGCCAAACACGTGGTCAAACCCACTCTAACTTGGAAACAAGATTTTAGAGCCATCGGTGATAAGTGCCGGCATAAATTTGGGTGAATCCATCTTTTAATAATAAAAGGAAGGGAATGAGATTTCAAACGGCACACATTTATATTACTGATTGAATTAATGCATGTGAATGATATCGCTGTATCAAATTATTTCTGAATTAAACATTTAATGTGCGCCATCACCTAATCAATCCAACCCCGCTTCGCTCCCAGTTATTTCTTCGCCCTTTGCCCTTGAGAGCAATCCAGCAATTTGTAGGCCTGCACAGATTTATGAGGTTTGGGGTGCGCCTCCGATCCAATCGCGTGCAATATGTTTAATAGCTGTAATATTTGTTATTTGAGTAAACGTTGGGTGCGGAAGGGGACGTGTCAGACGAGTCATAACCAAGATAAAGCACCCGCTGTCCCCCAGGACACAGGCCCCAGATGCATAGTTAAAGAGTTATTAAAGGCCGGAATAAAAAAAAAAAAAAATCAGGGTAATGCTCAGTGCAATAAAACAATCAGAGATGTTTACCTCGAGACCGGTGCTACAGTCTCTCATTACAGCTGCAGCCACAGCCTCGGCTGATGAATGATTCCACTGAGAGGAGGAGATCTGGTGACTTTTCATGGCCAATATTGATTAGGCCTGGGAGGGGATGCTGTCAATGAAACGGCCTCTGATATAGAGCGCGCCACAGCGTTTGTGGTGTGCATGCAAATTGGCGTCTGAGGGTCTGATTTAGCCATCAAAGTTTGGAGAAAATTAAAATACGCCTCGGTGCGTGGGAGTGTTAAGCCTGCTCCTTTTTTCTTTTTTTCTTTTGTAGAATATGACATTACTCTTTGCTTTTGTCTCCGTCTCCCCTTCAGACACACAAAACCACTCAACCTCACGTCTTCTCCCCCGGGTCGCGCCTACAATCGGAACACGCGTGTGCACGGACTCTTTCTTCTCTGTTGGCCTGCCTTAGGAAATTGCGGAAATGAGCTGTGGTGGCCAGAAGCATTACCCTAGAGATGAGGCTTTGGTAATGCGGAGCGAGGGGTCACGCAGGCGAGCAAGCTGTGGACCTGATTAGAGCCACTGCTTTTCTACTTTTTTAATATTCCACTTGCACTTTATTCCCACTTTCCCTGCTCTCCCCCTGAATGTGTCCTTACAACTCCTGTCTCTCTCGATCTCCCCCTCTACTCCACCTCTCTCTGTCACCCTTCAACTCTCACCCACTCGCAGACTCAACTGCGTTACGAGGAGCCAAGTTAAAAACTCTCTTCCTGACAGACTCTCATGCCATCACCTCGAGAGCAGAGCGGCTCTTGTGAAAATCCGACAGAGGGGAATACAACAGGTTATTTTTTCATGAGGCAGAACAATTTGAAAATCTTCCACTTAAAAAAAAAAAACAAGCCAGCAGGCGAAGGACATAGGACTATTCAATATTTGTATTTTTTGTCGAGACGGTAGAGCAAACTGCCTCTTGGAAATTTGGACTATTAAAAATGTTGTTTTTGATAAAGAAAATTTACAACAAGGGGGAATAAGTAAATTAGAAAAACTTTCTTGCTCTGAAACTAACAGAAGACCTTGACCCACGTGTATGGTTTACTTATGCACGTGTGTGTGTGTGTGTGTTCGTGTGTCTGTGTGTGTGTGTGTCAGTATCGACTGTGTGCATCCATCCTTCATTTACCCAAACAGGGCTGCCTCGTGCTGGGTTCAGACGACAACATATTTCATTCTGTTAAAATGGTAATAGTCTCAGATTAGGGGATTATATACTGTACGATGAGCAATTTGGAGAGGTTGATGTCACTGGAAAGATGCTTGGAAAGAGGCGTTTAAATAGGCGTGTCCGATACTGGCTGTCCTGTAGTAGAACAAATCTTTCTTCTTTCTTCCTTTTCAGAGCTCCAACAACAACAATCATTCCTTTCTCCTCTGTCAGTGGTTTAGGAGTTAGAGCGGGTCGTCCACTAACCAGAAGGTCAGTGGTTTGATCCTCAGGTCCTTCCACCTGAATGCCAACGTGTTCTCGGGCAAGATATTGAACATCGAATTGCCCCCACTGGCTGTTGTGGCGCTATATGAATGTGTGTGGGAATCTCTTCCGGCAGAGCACTGTCAGCTTTGCTCCTATTGGTCGATGTCACAGAGGGGACGAACAAATCAAACACGCTAGCCTCTCTGTTAGGACGTCCCGAGGTGTCCCAGAGGCGGCGTCGGTTGTCATCCATTACGACACACTCTACGAGATAAAACAGCCTTTTGTTGGGCCCAAAGTCAATTGATCGTTTTCAATCCACATGACGCCCCTTGGTCTTCTGCTGCGTTGGGCTACAATCAGGAGCTGACATTGTGTTGTCCGACCCCGGCGTTTGAAGACTTGGTTGATTTTCTGCCGTCCCGATGCATAAACGATACACAAAGGACATTTGAGAGTCTCATCACAATTTTTTCCCCCAGTCCTTGTGTTTGATCTGCAGTAATGGTCCAAGACAGAGAGGCAGCCTTTGTATTCTTTTATTTTACAATGTAATTATAGAGGGACATGACTGACATGAAGGCATAATTACATGTTCCTGTGTTATCTGCTTTTCTGTCCATCAACATGATAAGACTAAGTGAAGCGGAGCAGATTTTTTTCTTTTTCTTTACTCGTGCCTTCTTGAAAGGCAGGAACTGGGAGACACATCACAGGAGTGGTAATTAACTGCTCCGTACCGTGGCTTTGCCGAGGTGAGAGTGGGCGAATACGCAGCCTGGCAAACTTCATACAAGTCGAATAAAACTTAAAAGAAATGTCTCAGAAGTGCCATCTATTTATTAATTGATATCGATGAATAATTCATGAGTGCTGAATTTACAGCACGAGTCAACAATCTCGGAAAAGAAGGGCAGGACGATTGAGGAGGAAGGGATGGAGAAGAGTGAAGACGGAGAGTTGTCCGGAGGGGATAGGAAATCACGAGTGGTGCCTCCCTGCAGTTCACCTCCGCATTAGTGGTTCATTAATCAATACTAAAAACTTTGAGCCACTAAATCAGGATTTGGACTTGGACCACAAATTACTACATGCTGCTTTTTTTTCTCCTCTTTTGCACGAAGGTAGGACATTGAAGCCATTTTGGAGGATTGGCATTGTTAGCTATACCCACTGTGAGGCAACTCCATCACTTTTCCAGGACAACGATTTGATGCATATTCTTGTTTTTCACCCTCCAGTACACTATTGATTCTCCGGCTGCTGCACATGCAAGTTATTTTATCTGGACTGCACCAGGGGCGCCACCAGCTATGAGCTAATTGATCTCACAAAAATCCTTGTCTTTGTTTCGAGTTGATCCTAAAGTGTAATTTATGTGAAATAAAAAATGTGTAACTCGGGAAAAAATGGTCTGAGTAGCTCGGGGTTGATTTAACAGAAAGACATGCACAAGATAAATGAAGTATCCTGTCAATTTTTCTGTGTAATGGCAAAGTCTTGGAGAGGACAAATGAAGAGGCGGTCTAATCAATACGGGGAAGAAAAAAACGAATTAGCACTTTAGTTGGACAAGGATAAGTGAAACTGCAGAGTCTGCTGTACCACGGGAAGCAAACACAAAACAAGAATTGACCCCTGATACTTAATTTCTGCCCATACACCAAGCTGAAATATTAAAAAAGCTCTTCATTAATTATCATTTAATGAAAACAAGCTTTTCTCCTAGCGGTTGTTGTCCTTCCTCCCCTTCTCTCCTCCTCCTCCTCTCCGCCTGTCTCTCTGCGTTTCCTGGACAGCTGAATTACTGTAAGTGACAATGACTGAAAACCTTGTCAACAATGGCGATCTCCAATATCTTTAATGTATCCTGGCGCACGTCCAACGGTCACCGCATGGTCAAAGACAGAATACTGAACTGGAACAATACGCTGAAACACTAGTGCGGAAGAAACAGCAGCGATTTGGAGAACACTTCAGAACCCCCCCCCCCGTCTCACCACAGGGAGTAATAGAGCTAGTTGTAAAATTGCACTGTGTACAGGACGTACTCCTATAATTGCCTTTCTGAATGAGGTCCAGGAAGGAAGTGCGCTCTTGCACAGTGGGGCATTTATGGTCTCACCACTACTTACTAATTTACATTATGACACTGGTCTTTATGTACAAGTAGGGGAAGTTGAGGACCGATAACATTATACACAAAATGGTAAACACATCCTACCTTATGCTTAGGAGGAAATAGAGATCATTTTTTCAAATGTATTTCTGCCTTAATGGTTCGTCTACTTTAACAGAACTTGACATATCATTCAACTTATTTTTATATGGCTACATTGACCAAGAGGAAAAGCTTTTTTTCAAATGTCCAAGCAGGCATGTGAACCCTTCTTCTTTATAAAAACACTGAGTAGGTTTGAAAGGATGGAAGCCATTTAGGAATGTCTAAAATTCCCCAAAACTCAATTTTCTCGAGCCTGGGATATTAAGACAACATAATCCATAAATCTCCCGAACAGAGTTGTCGAACACACACAACTCAACAAGAAAAGGATTTGGTTCCATTCAGTCTCTTTTAATGACTGTTCAAGGAAAAATCAAATACCTTGAGGCCTGGGGCTCGCATTAAACGTTAGGTGACAAATTGTGCCAAGTCGACAGTAGCTACAGGTACAGAAGTAGGTTGCTTGGTTGAATGGCGATGGATTCCATATATAATTATACTTTTAAATATTAAAGTATTAATATTCATAAATACAATTAAAAGTATGAAATACAAAAAAATTCAAATTACCACTCTTTTAACCAGTGCAGATTCAGTGTACATTTGTTTTACTTCCTGGGTCATACCAAGTCGCTGTGACCTTTGACCACTGAAATCAAATCAGTTAATCTTTTCATCCGAATGACAACTCTAGAGGAAGACTTGAGATATGTTGAAGAGGCCAAAAACAGTGCGAGGCCACCATGAGATTGACCTCCGACCACCCAAATCTCTTAATCCGTGAGTCTAAGTGAACATTTGTGCCGGGATTCTCTCGAGGCGTTCTTAAGATAACGTGTCCACAAAACAAAGTCAGAGCAACCTTGACCTTTGACAGCCAAAATCAGTTCATCCTCCAAAGTTGAAGAAAGTTCCTTAAAGGTTCAGTGTGTAAGATTTAGTGACATCCAGTGGTGAAGGTGCATGTTGCAGCTGAATAACCACAACCTCACCCTCACCTTTCACACATGAAAGAGAACCTGTGGAAACCTTCTGTTGTCATAAAAACTCAAAAAGTGTTTAGTTTGTCCAGTTTGGGCCACTGTAAAAAACATGGCTGCCTCTGTAGAGAGGACGAGCTCCTGATGGGAATATAAAGTATGTCTTCTCGGGTAAAGAAAACCGCCATTTGTATAATTTCGATAATTAGTGAAAACATCATTAGGGTAATTTTATCCTTATTTATTCCTTTCACCGAAATCTCCTACACTGAACCCTTAAGGCCTTCTTCAGATATCCGGTTCACCACGGGACAATATTTTCTGTTGTTATAATGGGTGGGATTTGGGTGTTGGGTGATTTGACGCAACGCAGGACAGAATTATCCGATATTTTTAGTGTCCGTGTGCAGACTTGACCTTCTTTGAGCTGCGTGTCCTTTGCAACACGACCTGCGTGCGTGTATTTTCCTTGCGTAGCTTCACACAACCTGTGTGTGATGTCGCAGAAACGCCACACAGTCAAACATGCTCAAGGAGCCTCAGCAATAAACTGCTATCTTACACTGTTTTGCTCTTTTGCATTTTCTCCCGCTCCTTCCAAGTGTAACGCTCCCTAACTTTTGCTCAGGTCTGCTCTTTTTTGATTTAGCCTTTTCTCTTTTCATTTATTTCCCTATTCATTTTCCTGCACAACCCTTATCGCTGCCTCCACCACCCCTCTCCCTCTCCCTCCCTCTCTCTCTCTCTCTCCAGTCAAACAGCAGGCAGTCAGCAATAAGCCTCACTGACATTAGCTGATATTAGGCCAGGTCTATTAGGTCCTGCCTTGCCATGTGAGTTATTGAGCAGAGAGCGACTGCCTCGGGAATGATCACACTCGCGCATGCATATGTGCAGTCACACAGGCAAACGCGTACGCACACAAAGGTAAACACAAATGTTTCAACACACACACAGACACACAGGCGTGCAGAGCCTTTGCAATCTGCCAAACGTGCACACCTTATGTCTTCTAAGGCACAAAGATGAAGGAACCGCTGAGGCTTTACGAGCATCCACTTACACACGCCTCCCTCCTGCTGAATTCCCTCTGCTAAGTCATCACTGTGTGAGCAACAGGGAGACTTTCCAGGGAGTCAGCTGTTTGAGTTCACTGTTAACACAGGTGGAAACTAAGCCTGCAAATTAAATGATCACATGTGCGCTTAGCACTCGATCATTTTAGTTAAATTTGACATAAGAAGAGAAAATCAAGATTTTTCTTTTATATAAAAAAAAAAAAAATACATTGTTTACATTTGATCCGGTCCGTTTTGTTTTCACACTGTAACTTAGGGAACACACTAAAGACTTTTGTACGACATACACACGTCTTGTCGTTATCACCCACATGTGCTGCATCTACTTTTACGTGACATCGTTTGGATTGAGGACAAATGTTGTCAATTTTGCGGGTAGTGCTCTTTTCGTTTTCCATTTCCTCTTCCAATGTTTTATGCTGTATCAACTTCCTGCAATTGGTCTGAAAGTTTGAACTATCAAAATAAAATGCTTTCAGGAACCATGGTTCAGTTTGATCCGAACAGAGACCAACAAATAAAGCCCTTTGTAGAAGTTCAGTTTATAACAAATATATACAAATCTATATCTATGTAGCAGAGGCTGTTCTAAGCATTATTTTTAGATCTGTTATGAACATACATTCCATATCTGCACATCCAATCTGTAACAGTGTCTTCTTAAAAAAATAAAAAAAACCTGCATACATAAAGATATATTAACTATATATATATAACTTTTGCAGGTTGAGTCAGCCTAGTGATCTGATGCCCACACATAAGATGGTGGAGTGACTTTTTAAACTACACCCACTGCATTCAATTAGCAAATATACTGTCTCTATGCTCAGTGTTCCATGATGCTGGAAACATTACACTGCCATATTTAATCATGAAAAGGCAACTGTAAACACTCTAAACACTTCAGAATATTGTTATAGTATATAGTTAATAGTTATTAAATATGTCTTTGAACAGATCTAATAAAACAGAATATCAAAGCTACCCAGAAACACACAAACACTCAAGTCTTGTGTGAGCGCACAAGCCGGCCCCACACACCCACAGACATGAGCGTGAGACTAAAAAGGGGGAGCGGGCTTATTCTAGGAAGTGAATTAAGAAGCTTCTCATCAACCTTGAGCAGCTTAACCCTTGACCTCTCCGGTCACTGTCTCATGGTTACTCATTATGTGGGAAGGAATTGCCTGATGCCATTTGTTGACTCAACTCCTCGGTAGTAGCCGGTGGGAGTGCACCGAGGAGATAATTACTGGAAATTACGGAGAAACATGGAAATGTGGCTGTGTTTGTGCCCGGGAGCCTCGCGAGCTGCCAGATCCACAAATTATTCATGTTGTGTTGTCGTCTTAGTCTGAGGTGAGCTGTGATGAGGAGTAAGTAGATTTGTCTTTTGAGGCAATTTTGTCTCTTTTCTTCTCGACTGGATCTTTTGGGTAGCGGCGGCGGCGTTGCCTTCACAGAGCAGGTGAAACTTATAACGTCCATTTGCAAGTTAGCGCTAAAACAAGGGAAGGGAAATACTCAGGACAGAGTGGCTGCCTTTCAAAAAGTGAACAAATAAGCTTGATTCGGACAAGATCAGTTTCTCAAGGTGACGAGTAGATGCATTCAAATTGACTTCAATCATTTATCTTGATGGATTTTAAATTTTAAAGAGGACAAATTCGACTGCCATGTTGTTTTGCATAATTGTTACGTGATTTTTCTATCACGACAACAATGAGATTATCCTTGTTATCAGTCTTTGGATCCAGGATCGGTCTCTTCCATTGAAGCTGGTCTCAGGTCTCTACTGTGCTGAATCCTGGAGTGTGTCCAAGCACACACACCATCAGCCCTGACCGTGTGGTGACTGCTGGGAAGAGTGTGTTTTTTTCAGGTGAGACAAAGTGTGAAGTGCGGGGAGAGATGATACGGAGCGCTGCTCTCTCCGGCCGCCGCTGCTCGTTAGGTGCTGGTGCATCACGCTGCTGTCAGTGATTGTAATTTCCCCCCCCCTCGTCCGGTCCACCACATCTTGGCCCGGGCTCCCTTTTATTCTTTTTTTTTAACGTGATTTATGAACGGTGGCTTCAGGTGGGTTTTCCAAGGGGACCGTTTCAGACGAGGTCCACGGATCTTTACTCTGAGTAGTTTAAAGGTTGAACTTTGCCTGACCTGTGTGCAGTAGGTAATTTATAAAGGGGGGGGGGGACTCTACGGAGGAATAAGTGTTATTTAGCCTCTGATGTGAAAATGATACAAACAAGCTGACAGTATTTAAAAATAAATAACTACATATCCATTCTCTGTCGGCTGGATTCTACTTTCCTATCTCTACATAGCAGCATCACAATTACACTGCAATGGCACCGTTCTCAGCTGTAACATTCAGCTTAGCACGGGCAACTTTATCACTCATATGCATGCATGTGTTAGTCTGTAATTTCATTACAGCAATTTACAAATCTCATTCCCCCCCGGTCACTTCAAACGAGCTGTCCGAAGTGAGATCCATTTATAACCATACACACAACGCAGTCATAAATCACAGGTAATATTTCACGATAAAACACAACCTGTGAAGCTGCGACTTCAATCACGTGATTTATCTCAATTAACTAGTATTTCACTTTGAGCTGCTAATAGGGTGGTGTGACGCAGTGAGTGAGGAGGTGAGAGAAAGAGAGGGAGGCAGGGTTGTGCGATGAGACTTGAATCTACATATCCATGAGAGAGCATGGAGGAAGATGGACAGAAAGACGAGCTTAAAAAAAAAAAAAGAAGAGTATATACGGTTAGGCAGAGTGTATGTACAGACAATTAAATAAAATCTTAAGAGACCAAGTCACTCTGAAGGCAGAGCCATTGCTCTTCAAACAAAGAACACTGTGGATTTGGTAAGAGGAACGAGTACTTCCAGTGGGAGGACGTACGGTAACACATATGTTTAATTAGCGGCACAGGGAGTAAGTGTTATACTCCTGTGTGCTTAGCTTGTCTGGTTAGACTCACACTGATGAACGACCTTAGAAAAAAACTTTCAAATATATTTTATCAAGCTCATAAAACAAAGATGGAAGCACGATGGGGATGCATACAAAGCACCTGCCGGCGAACGATAAACACCGCTTTTTTTTTTACCCTCTAATTTATTGCTGAGTTCAGTCACGGATTCTCTCTTCTTTCCTTTTTTTTTGTGGGTTTGCTTCATATCGCCTACTCTCTCCAATAACTGCTGAACTGTGTACAGTGGGCCGGGTTATATAAATGCTTTTTGCGCTTCGTTTCAGATGCATTCTGCACCAGGAGACATGTGTGTTATTTATCCCAAAAAGGCACACCAGCCTGGAAGTGCACTTTGCCTGTCATCTGCACGTAATCAGCCGATCGCTCCGACTGCAGGGGACTTGATATATACAGCTGAGTGTGCATCGCCCCATTAGTACGGATGCTTTTCGAGCTTCTAGGAGCCGGTGGCAAATTGCACCGGTGAAGTAAAATGAAGGGGAGGCAGGAGGGAGACAATTTTGTTGTTCTGTGTTTTACAGAAATCTCACAGCAGAATAATAAATGTAGCAGCACTGATTTAATTTCTTCCCTTCAGTTTATTTTCCTTTTCTCTAGTGTGGGATAGTTGGTGCAGGTAAAAGGTCTGTGGTAAAGACAGATCCTCTCCCCCACAGAAAACACTGCTCCTGAGTCAGACGATACTTCTGCATCATGATATTGCAATGGCCGTCATTTGCATTATGCATATTGGCAAGTCTGGCATGGCCCCAAACAAAGCCAGGTAGAGCAAAATCCAACACTGGCATTTCTTACATGTGCGGGACGCGGTTGACCAATCAGAGCAGATTGGGCCAGCTGGCCAATCAGGACATATTGGGCCAGCTGGCCAATCAGAGCAGATTGGGCGGTGGGCCTTAAAGAGACTGGAAATTAAAGTGTTTCAGATAGAGGCTGAAAGGAGGTGCAGCAGCAATGGACAGCAGGAAATCCATCCATCCATCCATCCCTCCATTCTTCAAACCAACCATCCATTATCTTCTCTATATCCCAGCTTGGGAGCAGCCTGCCTAGAAGGGTATTCCAGACATCCTTCTTCTCCCCAGCAACATGTCCATCTCTTCCTGGGGGTTCCCGAGGTCTTCCCAGGCCAGATAGGATATGTAAGCCCTCCAGTTCTGGATCTACCCCTGGGCGTCCTCCAGGTTGTTCTTGTCCAGTAAGCCTCCAATGAAAGGCACCCAGGAGGCATCCTGATTAGATGCCTGAACCACCTCAACTCTGCCCTTTTGATGTGAAGGAAATGTTCCCTGTGGATGTCAGAATTCATCAGCCTGTCTCTCAGGCTGAGCCCCGCCACTTGAAGGAGAGAAGTCCTTTTGCCATTTGTGTTCAAGGTCTCGCTATTTCGGTCACTACTGTACCAGGGAAGTGAATCGTTTTCTAAACATTAAAGCATGTAAATCTTTTCAAGTAATAAATCAAACTTATGAACCTGAATATGAGTCTAACATTTCTCCTTTAAAAATATGAACGACCACAAAACCAGAGGCCAAACAACAGCTGGCCGGAGAACTATGACCTTAAGGTCATTACAATTCAACTTATTGTTTAGTGAGATACCTTTTTAATTAGATATTTATTTAGTGCATGTGACTGCAGTTCCCTTGACACTGCAGGGAGACTCCATCTTTTACAGATCTCTCTGTAAAGATTATTAGCTCTATTGCAATTTTATGAGACGTCCTGCAGACAACCAAACACATTTAGTCAGAGTTGAATTGTGGCTTTAGTAAATGGTTTGCAATCTTGTTATTTAGTTTATGAGTGCTTCTTTTTGCAGCATCACAGTTGTTTGAATTCCTTTATTCTTTCCGGATTTAAGAACAATCCAACCACTGGACTGATTTATTTTAAGAGTTGTGATATACTGGACCACTGACAGTGAGATATGACAGTCAAAACATATAGGGGCTGCTTCCAGAAGTGATGGATGATGACAGAGTGTGAATGGGATTAGAGAGATCCTTCACTCCTGCGGGTCCGGACAAATCTCAAGTAAATCCAGGCTGGACAGAGGTGAGTCAATCACTAAGTGTTGGAAATGGAAAAAAAGTGAATGCACATATGACTGGCTTTACTTTCTTTGACTGGCTGTTGTAGAGGCGAACATTTTGAAGCATTTGATATCCACATAATACAAAGTTTGACCAACTCTGGCCTCATCACTCTGACATGCTTTCAAAAGATGCTACTTCCTGTATATCTAGTGTTGAAATCAGTAGGAGTGGAACATGTTTGTGTGTAAACAATAAAACGTTCTTATTCACGTCCTGTCGTCTTCACTCACATCTTTAATTGCTTGTCTAGCGAGTCTCGGGGCTGCCACAGTGTTTGACTATAGTTCAATCCTGTTGTGTGTATAAATCCACCGGAGCCCCGGCTTGGGTGTTAATCCCACTACCGGCCGCAGTTACCCAGTGTGTGGAGCTGGAGTCTGGAGACAGGAGACCCACTGTGATCCCTGCTGCTTAAGGGCAAACGGAGGAAGTCTGCTTTCCCTGGTTTTAAAATCCTCAAGCCGTGCCTTTGTTTTATCCGTCAAACGGTGCCCTGTTCGGTGTATTAGACCAACTCCCCAACTGGTTTAGCCACTTGAACCTTTTGGGGAAATTATGCTGTCAAATGAGTTCTTGTCCAATATTAGACGTGTCGGTCATTCCTATGACTTCACTTTAGGCTTATGTGCTCTGCCAAAGGGTTATGTCTGGCCTACTTGAGATGGACCAGTGTTTATTGGACATCTTTTAAAACAGGATTCACTCTAGTCAATTACATGCAGTGACCAGACCCTTCCTACTTTGGCAGTTGAGGTCATCCACCTCCTGAAGGCACCTCCTAGGTCAGACCATTGACTACTAATGTATTATCTAAATCAATACATTATGTAGTTTTGACTAATGTTTCATGAAAGACATAGTCTGTCCGAAGTCACTCACTAATCAATATACAGTCCACTTTATGGAATTTCACATTTTAGAGCACTGTGTGAATGTTTATTTATGTTCAACACATCATTCAATGTGCTTTTCGCCTGAAAGTAATAATACTGAGAGTATAATAAACCCTTCAAATCTATTGTGGGATTTTCCACTGGCCGACATGTTGACATGGTTTTTTAGCCGATAAGGTCACTTTATAGTCCTCTATGAAGAAGTCCCTATATAGTGAAGTACAAACATTACATGCTGACACGTAGGCATTGAATTATGTATAATTACAGGGCCTGCATAATAGTAAATTATATTATTCTAGAAGAATATATATATGTACAAATTGATTATTCCCAAAGCAATCTACATGTTTTAAAAAAAAATCTGTCTATATTGAATATAAACAATTCTATGATCATTTACCAAATTCATAAGAGGAAATCAATTTGCTTTGAGTCTATAGGAGGTGTACACAGTATGAAGTCTGCCCCTTATACTGTAGAAATCCTTCTTTCATGTAATATGTTTTACAAGTCACCTGATGCAGACGGATCATAGGGCCAAGCTAGAGTATTGTGGCCTATTGGGCCAAGAAGATGAAAAGCATACTGTGGTTACTTGAAAGAAAAGAAAATGTGTCGATGTGTGTAGTGCATGTGTGTGTGTCTGTGAAAAAGAAAGTCAGGGAATGAAAGACAGGCAAAGATAAAGAAAGATATACATTGAGCGTGTTATTCTGCGTGCACTGTATTTGCTCATAGATAGACCCTCATCATCTCACTGTGATTACACGAGCAATCCGCTACAAACAGAGTGGGACTTATCAGAGCGAGCCAGGTTTTCAAAAGGCTGACAGTTTAGGGAGAACTGCCATGGGATACGTCTCAAGCCTCACTCAATCATCACCCTCTCATCCCCCCTTCTCACTCTCTCTCTCTCTCTCTCATCTACACACACACACCTGCACAAACACAGATGCAGCATCCCAACGGCAAAATACCTAAGAACTGCTTCTCAGAGCTGCTCGGGTGAGATCTGGAGCCGTTATATCTCTCCTGCAAACCCCAAAACTGATAAAAGACAGATCTACTCCGGATGATTTTTCTTCGGAGACGTGAACAGACAAGATGAGAAACAACAGGTATCGTGGGAAGAATGCGCCTGTAATCTTCACCTGTGGATGTAAATAATAAAACGAGACTGTTCAAAATAGAGAGAACGGGGGAATGAAAGAATCAGGGACAAGATGACGGAGGAGAGTAAATAAAACCACGTATTCCTCAGCAACGCACAATGAGAGAAACAATATATAGTGTAAACGTGTAAACCAGTTACCTGAAGGTCATCTGGAATATCTGTCCCAGGTTGACCTGCTGGGTTTTGTTGTTGTATCCATGCAGCATCTCTCCAAACAGGGTGTCATTGAAGTGGACATCCTGCCTCGGGCATCTCGGCCCCTCACAGTTTTCAGACTGCAGGAGGCAGGAGCGACCATCCCCCGCAAGTTTGTACTCCTGCACACACCTAAGCGTACGGGGGGGAGCTGTCAGTACAAAGCGTAATGCATGTGAAAATATTTAGACTTGAGGTGAACGGATACGTGCTATATGTATCGTTGCTGACAAGATGCCAGATACTGCAAGATTAATTTTGGCATAAAGGTTGGTGATAAAGCTAAATGAAAAAAGCAAGAGATCTGACAGTGTTTGAATCTAAATAAAGATTAAAGACCACTGTAATATACAGATAGGAAAAAGTACTATGAATCAAAACGGTATCTCAGCACTTCTCTTTCAAACCTGTCGACTAAAAATATGAATTTAATATAAAACTAAACTGCAAAATCAAATACATTTTGTAGCAAAAGTAATTGTGACTGTATTAAGTTTTCTACTAATACATATTGCAATATTGGGCAAGTTACAAACATTCAAACAATAATAATACAAATACAAGGAAGATTTAATAAAATGAGAATACAACTATGGAACACTAGCAGATAAACAATATTAATCTAAACAAATAATTAGATTTGGTCAGTGTAATTATGGGCCAGTCTAAATAATTTGTAAAATCTTTCATGAATAGAAAAGTTTGAAGAAGGGATTTAAAAGAAACTAAATAATTAATCTAAGTGGGAAGGGAATTCTTTAAAGTGGGGGCTCTAAAAGAGAAAGCTTAGTCACCGCTGGTTGAATGCATCAGTAAAATGTTCAGACATTTGTCTTCTGCCAAAATATCGGATCTCGCTGTATTTGTATGCATCAAGTGTGCGTGATTGTACCTTCTAATAGCTATGTTTGGTTTGGCATTCAAAGAAGTCACTTAAGGTTAAGCAAAAAAAAAAAAACTGAGGATGGAAAAAGGTCACATTGACTTCAGACACGTTAATTAACATTAAATCATCATTTCATCCATAGATGTAATATATATATATATTTCCATCAAGCTTTGCACAACAGTATATTTGCAGCTGATGATATATTGGTAGAGACTGTGGATGTGAGCACTTAGCTGGAGACATTTCCGATAGGCCAGTGCTCCGAGGAGCATAATCAGTCAGAGAGTATCATAACTCCTCCATTTAATTGCACAATCATCAATAATCAACCTCTCAAGGTTGATTATCTGTTGCAAAGAGGAAGGCAAAGCCGTTTTCCCTCTCAATAAAAAAACAGTTTACCAACTACAGATCGAGACCAGCCATTCCAGGAAATGCACTGCATTAGTTTTACCTATCAATTTTTAGAGTCTATTTTTAACAAGACTTTATGCAAACACTGGACTAATCAATGAAGGAATCAATCATGGCCTGATGTGTGCTATTGTGCATGTACCCTTATCCGAAAGTGAGTCCAGTCAATTATACTGAAGACGTCAAGCAGAGTGGACATTGCAGCAAATTGTATTTTGATATCCGCCTGTTCACTGGCAGTGTTTGATAAACTAAAGCTCTGGGGAACAGAATCTTACCATCCGACGCTGTGGACCTGACACATCTCAAGGAGATTTAGGACATCGTCCACCTGTCAGTCCGCCCCACTTATAAGTTTCCAGTTGCCATTGAGAAAAAATTTGCCTTGAGCGGCACACAAATGAGCAAGTGTAGTTTCTTTATGTGAGCACTGGGCCCACAATGGAATATGGATTCAGCAACTTTCACAACAAATTGAGTCACATTGATTATAGTGTGACTCAATTTGTTTTCATTAACAGCTAATCAACAGAAATGGACAAGAATCAGCCAACTACAGGCTTTAGGTATTAATGTAGTGAAAGGCAACAGATCTTAAAACTAGAATTACTGCTGTGTGGTTGTGCGTTTGCTTTTTTTCTCCCACAAACTCAAATGATCATCACTTGAACCACTGTAATTTAATCAGTGTTCTAATGAGTTTTTGAGTCCAAGTGACAACTGGTCAAAATAAGGTAAACTCAACATATGAGGCCAAAATGTAATTTTACAATCAAATTCTAATCTGTGAGTCATCTATGTGAAGATTTGTACCAAATTTGAAAAGATTCCCTTGAGGTGTTCCAAAGGATTTCATATTCAAAAGACTAAAATCATGATTTGCAGTGTCACAATGACCTTGACCTTTGACCATCAAAATCGAATCAGTTCATCCTTGAGTCTAAATGAAGAAGTTGTTAACTATACCAAATTCGAAAAAATCCCTCAAGGAATTGTTGTAGATATCTTGTTCAGCTGACTAAGTCAGACGGACGCATGTACAACCCGAGAACTCCGCTCCACTGGCTGCTGCCGGCACAGCGGCATAAAAAACATGACACGTACAGCCTGAACCCACTGATCCACACAACCTTGCGTCCAGGAGTTGAATGGCAGAGGTGATATAATGGTGTCAAACATTAAAAACCTGGTAAATCCTCGAATACCATGGAGGAACATTCTTCGCGGTCAGCTGCATAGCCTTTCACAGCCACAGAATAACCTTTCCTAAAAGGAAACCTTCAACGTGGTATTTGATATGATCTACTTCTAGGGCAGATGGTTCCCCGGTGCATGCACAGTATATCAGCCCAGTGGAACATGTGTGGGGTGAGTGAATGTATCAGTGAGTAATGTGCTGGAAGTGCAGTGAGCATGGTCCAAGATCCAGGTTTTATCCTTAGGCACACCTGCACTGAACAATTTCAGCTTCTCTGCAGACACATGTGGGTCATACTTACATAGCTTACATGTCTAATATATGAACATATGTATAGAAACTTTCCAATCTCTATGTCTGGGTATGTATGGTAAAACAATGTTTTCTTACAATCCTAACAAAATGTCTTTCGTCGCACATGAAATGGATTTGAAGTCACTGGTTACTTCTTATTTACATATCTCATTTCCTCAATGTTTGTATTTGCCTTAGAAATCATTTCTTGATTGAAATGTCACTACTGAAGCCTCTTTCACGAGGAACCTTCACTCCCCCCTCCAGATACCTTTAAAAAAGTCACCGCGAGTTATTCTCACCCGCAAAACATGAGCACGTTGCTGGAGCTGGGGTCATCCTCGAGGGCCACGAGCTGCTGGAGACACAGCTGTTCGCAGCCTCCATTGAAGCCATCGGTGCAGTCGATGCCCATGGAGTAGTCATAGCAACCGGAGCCATCTTTCATTGGCCTCAGCCCCTCAGGACACTGCGAGGGTGAAAGAGAGACAAAGGCAGGAGGGGAGGTGGCGGGAGGCAGACGAGGAGAGGGGGCGAGGAGGAAGGCATAGATTAGGGGCAGAGAAGAAGAAGAGTCGGGCGCGGAGGTCAGCGTGTGCATTTTAATCAGGGTGAGGCGGCAAAAGAAGGACGGTGAGGTGGGGAAGATGAGGAGGGTGGGATGAGGAAGGAGGGATGGATTCAAACAAAGATGAACGCTATATGCCAATTCTACTGCTTGACTGAATGCATTGCCTTTGAGTTCAACAAGAATCGTGTTGGATATTCTCAGATTCTTTCATCCACCAGAACCTTGAAAAGACATCGAGAGGAATTCGACTTCTGATGATTTTACTGTAGTAAACAAATATCGCAACAGCTGAGACGCAGCAACAACCACACAATGTAAATCACATGTACCCTCCTCTGCACACACGCAAACACTGTGATGGGTCCAAATGTCTTCAGGCTCAACCAAAGTGTTTTTCTAATGAAACATCAGACATAATAATTAAGCATAAGTGCCGCAGCAGGTGCATTCTCTAACAAAGACCCCATTCATTGTACAGACCTAATATTCTGGTGTTTATGAGTTGGGATTCATTATCTAGCTTTCACAAACAGATGACACATCGTGAACTTTTTCTGCTGACTCAGCTTGTGTCGAGTAAATGTCGATGGGAACTGTAGGATTCTTCATATTTTTTAGGAGGTCTGGTTTTACTAATTAACCTGACTTAACTATTTTTGAAGCTACAGTTCAGAGTTACTCTTAAACTAATTCTGACAATTTAAACTGTTCTTCTCACAGATACGTGGAGTAAGGAGCGGGAGGGAAACAGTCCCGATTCTATCTATTCCAAGTCGGTGATCCATCAAACTCATTTTAAAGCTGCTGGTTTCAGGTAAAAAAAGGTACATTGCTTTTGCTTTAAAAACAAAAAGAACCACAGGGATTTTAAGGTGTAAAAGCCTGAACACTCAAATCAAATCTGTGCTCACAGTGTGCACTCAGACTGGCAGCGCTACCAAACATGTAATCAGAAAAAGACAGACAGCGAATGCCACCTTTCAAAATACGATCAAGGATTTTTAATTGAGACCAACGAGAGCAGCGAGTTTTCATCCGACTCATCTCCTGATTCCATGTCTTCATCCTTTGGTGTCAGTGTAATATATTGAGGACAAATATTCCAGTGGATCTCCAGATAAAGGGACGGGTTTGTTTGCCACGGCGTGAAGTTAATGCACAAGACGACCTTGTAGACTGGGAGGGAAATATTCATAACGAGGCTACACCGGGATTGCAGAGTGGTGATATACCCACATCAGCCAAAATGTTAAAACCAGTTACCCGTTTTAATGCCGCGGCCGAGCGGTTCCGTAGAAGCCATTACCCCCTTGCTCTGCAGTGCTATAACCAATTACAGCAGTTTACCACCATCCAGCTAAAGGCCTGAGTGTGGAACAAGTAGATCCGGACAATGTGTTCAAGCGTTAATGGTGCAGTTGTGTCCTAAATGAAGGGAAAAGGAAAGAGGGTCAGTTTGTTTTTCTGTAGAGAGACAAGCAGACCTTCACCCGGACTTCATCTTCTTGCCCTTTAACACGGTTTTGATTGTACGGGCTGAACAGTGTTCACATCCTCCTCTAACAACAGACAAATCTGACACATGCTTAATGTCAGAACATTTTGTTCTGACGCTGCCGGAGATCTGCAGGAAACAAATTGAGATTTTCCTCAATCAGAACTTTGAAACTTACAGGACTTAAAAGAAACTTCTTAAATTTGATAACTTTTTTAGTAACCAAGATTTTCGACCAAATAACTGTTTATAATTAATTTGACGACATCTGTCACCGAATGTTAACAACTTATCTAGAGCAGCTTCCTTATGTTCTCTACTTTTTTTTGTTTTTGTAGCATCTCATCAACAATAAAATATGAATCTGTTTGGGGAAGGAAACCACTGATAAATGTGAAAACTCCAACGCCTCGGATGCTCCCCAGAGCCTCAGCCGTTAACTCTGGTTATCATTTTCCGGCCTATTTTCCTAAAACATCAAGCTCAAGATTTTAATGCAGGAAACAGGGAACACACTGGAGAGAGAGAGAGAGAGAGAGAGAGAGCAGGAAAATGAGCTGATGACGTCCCTTAATCTTGTTAAATTATGTACTTTGACATTTGGAAGACACTCGCGCTCGTCGGCGCTATCAACATCCACCAGTGGGGACTGAACTCTGTGTTTCTAAGTATGAGACGTGTTTGGTCTTCTCTTAATGGAACGATCACGTTATCCCATCACAACCTCTCTCACCACACACACACACACACACAGACGCTGTAAGATCACGTGGGCTCGGCCCCCGTCGCAGAAATGTCAAGATTTTAGAAAACAAATGATGGATGGCATCCTTGATCTTCGAGGAGTAACGCTGCCAAACGCAGAGGAGGAAGAATGATAAATGTGCCGTAGCCATTACGCATTGTTCACACGTGTGTTTCGGACAAAAGCCCCCATATGTTCAACATCCACTGGAACAGCTCTCCAGTCTCAGATACAATGACTGTATCTCATGAATGTAATGCTAACCTCCTCACCAGAAAGAGATTGGGGCCATTCATCACGCCGAGGTGGAGGCGTGGGAAAAGCTGTCGGTAATTCAGAATTGTCATGCAGCACTCAGCCGGCTGAATGGAGGGACTTAAGGTTAGCCATTAGCGCGGCCCACCGGCTACTGGCTCGCTCTGTTCCGACAACTCTCCGAAGACACAAGGTGCTGAGGAGGGGGAGGATTTGCATTTCAGATAAATTAATTTCAGTCAGGGGCCCCCCCCTCCACCACGGCATCAAGCAGGGCCGAGAGATCTGCACCTACACGTGTTCAAGACACAAAACTTTACAATTTATAATTATCACTGCAATTAACTCCTTGTCAGCTGATCACTCATTGAAAACGAACACAAAAACAAACATTACACCAAAGTGTGGGTGTGTGTGTTTGTGCGCTCACGACATCAAATCACATATAATTAATAGCTTCTACTAAGAGATAAAACGTGACGGAGTGGGTATTTATTTACTTTACTATTTACTTTCTTTGTCTCTATTATATCTGAGGTACCCCTGAATATGCAGGTGACAAAACGCAGAGGGTCGACTTTACATATTCTGGGGGGGGGCTGCTACAAATGAGAACTTTATGACACCATTAAGAACCAGAGTGATGGTATTTCACTCTTTAAGCATACGTGAGGGATTAAAAGGACGAGGTAAGCGGGTTTGAAGTAATGAAATAAAAAAAATAAAAAAATGAAATACATCAAATGAAGCTGCACATAGATCTCCCTGCACATTAAAGGGTGCACATAGATCACCCCTAAAAATTAAAGCTCACACTTCTGAACGGATGCTGTTCGTTTTGCTAATAACCCATTAGTGCCCTCAGCTTTAATCAGGAAGTGAGCATAATGATGTATCGGGAGCTCCGTCCTGTAATAATCTTGTCAAGGTTAAGATGTTGGATGTTCATGTGATCGGCTGTTAAAAAATAATCAAGGATTTATATATTTTCACAACTGCAACAATGGAAAAATAACAGAACAAGTCTGGATATGATTTAAACAGCGAGGACTTTAGAAACAAAGATGATTCGGAAACCTTTCCCTTAATTCCTTTAATATTGTCTTAATGAAGACATCTGTGCTGAGACAAAAAACATCTCACATATAAAAAAAATCAAAAAAACAAACAGCCAAGCTCTAAATCACACTGACAGGCAAGGGGGTAAAAAAAAAAAAAAATCAAATACTCTAAAAGTATATTTGACAGCCTAATCTGGTTTAGAGGTGGCAGAGACGCGTACCCTGCAGCTCCATCGCTGTGTTCAAACGGGTTAAATTAGGCAACAGAGTTTTATTGCTGCGAGGGCAAAAACACAACTTGTGAGGGTGCAATCCAGTCCCCAGCTGTTTGTTCCTCATATTCCTGAGAATCTATATTTAATCCTCAGTCAGAAAAAACACACAGTCGCCACAGAGCTAATGGGGGATCGGCGTTGGCCAAAGGCAGAAACAGACTTTGCCATTTAAGACAGATTTAGTTTGTCCTTTTAGATTTTTCTATCCCCTTTATTTATTAATTGTGAAAATGGCTCCTCCATGGGAACATTCTGTATATGTCTTGTGTATATATGAATATGCACAAGAGACAAAGGGCCTTGTTTCCCACGGGCCTCGTGACTCTCTGGTGTAATACGGAGCCGTCGTCTTCACAGGGAGAATCCGCGTGTGTACTGTACGTGACCGGCTTAATCAGGGTGAGTCAGCTCGACGCTCTGGGGACCGACTTTGTTTACAGGCCAGTTTGTCTTTATTTGTCATCCTCCCTTCTTTTTTTCTTTCAGTGGCGACAACACGCCAGACGACAGCGAGAGTAAAGGAATCGCTTTGTCCCGCGACTCCACCAGACTCGTGCGGCGGCTCTCAGCTCAGGTTGAGCGCCCGAGGCTTTGAGAGCCGCTGTTCTTTGCTGCCTTTGATGACGGAGACAGCGGAGACACGGTCTGTTAGCGACAAGTGATCTTTGTTTACTTCGGGGGGGGGGGGGAATATTGAAAGATACAAACACTCGTAATAGAAACACTTTTAGATTCCGTTAAAGTTAACACGTTTACTAATTAACTAAAAGTTGGTGGATTTTTCTGGTTCTGCCTCGGAGGCAGAGATACAGGAAGCAAAGTTATATAAAAGACAGCTTCTTCAGACGTGTAAAATAGCAGTAAAGTGTAACTTACTGCGTTAAATGAGCACTATATGTTTTTGTTTATCGTGTAATCTGAAAATATTAACACTCCATCTACATAAATGTGATTATTAGAAGAGAAAGGAAATTCAAACAGAAATCTTTCAAACCTGTCCGTTGGAACAAAGCCTGTGAGATTCAATATTCTTTTTCAATCCACATGAGGTTTACTTTGTTCTGGGAAATGGACTCAAACGGATTCCAATTCAAAAAACGTATCTTGTCAAATATTTGATTCCTCACAGGGGAGTGTGCCCCCTGACATTAGACGTTAGTCATTTATAATACCACCCATTCAAAAGCTTTGTATAAACAGGGACATGTACTAATTAGATTATATTAATATACTGAGTACATCTACATTGACAATATAACAAATTGCTAATTTTGGCTATTTGCCTCGTCAGTCTTGTCACAACTGTTCTCCATTGTGCACTGATCTTATTCCTCACCCTGAGTGGAGCAGTGGGACGCAGATCCCAGTGGTAAATTCAATGACTCCCTTGATTCAGCATTTAACCAACAGTGTCGGACCGAACGGATGAAATAATTAACGCATTTTGCTTTAAAACCATAAAGCATTGAAATGCAGTGGTGATGACGGTGCTGTGCTGTGCAGCGGGGCAGGGGGAGCCGCGATGCTGGGGATACTGTGGGGATGAGCAGCGGACAGTGGGTACAGTGGGATTAGGGCGGATGAACAAAACTTTGGTTTGGGCGGAGTTGCCATTTTTTTCTCCCTCCTGACTCTTTATGCAAACCAGAGGCAACCAGGCAGAAACCTGGCTCCGTGCTGACAACTCATCATTTACTTCCTGACTTTCGGAGTTTGCCGCACATTTTAATAAACTCGTGCAAACAGGGACGGCACCACGCAAGCTCCAAAACAATTAGATGGGAGGCAACAATATCAGTCTTCGAGCCATCTGAATCTGACAGGCCAAAATTAAACTTCCGGGTGGGGTCTGAAATTTAAAAATACATATTTTGCCAAGACAGCTTCCAAACAACTTTACCAGATCCCAACAGGGACATCAAGAGATGAAAGATATGCTACTAATATCCTGCCATCTGCTCAGCCTCTCAGTGCTTCCATTAGGAAGACAGATACTGTAGCTGGATACAACAATGTGCCATAAAGAAAGAAGAAAAAACAAACATTCCACCATTCTCCAAAAGCACAGCACCCACAACATGCTGCAGTTGTCAAACTTAAACTTTAGAAAAATGGCAAGCGGCCAGGGAAAGCCATGTTTACAGAGTCCTGAGCTTCACCAAGCAGCCCCGGGAGAGTTCACAGAGTGCATCAGTGTTTCCCCTTTCACAAACAGACGCAGCGCATGACATGGTCCATTGAGCACAGGTTCAGCTAGAATGCGACACCGCCGGCTAAAGGCGAGATCGTTGCCGTTCACGCGGCACGGATCTGCCAAAAAAGTTTCCTGCTCCCGGCCGCACTAACAGGACGGTTAATACTAATCAGAAGAGGCAAATCCAATGTTTTTGTTTATATAGTTTGCATTCAATACCAATACAATAAAAGCATTTATATTATTGAAACCATAACCACAGATGTTCTCTTACAATAAGGAAGTTCCATTTGAACAAAACCACCATCTATTTCGGAAGGAAACAAATACTTTCGGGGCCTAAATCTAAATAAACCATGAATATTTATTATTGTTCCCATATTTTTGATATTATAGAATATCCAGCTCATGTTCAGGTATATATGGGGGCAAATTATCCATATGACCGTTAAGTTTGGAGGGTTTCAGTGTTCCACATGTTAAAAATGTAATTGATTCTGGGAAAAATATTATTAAGAACACCTTGGTGGAGTGGTGAGCACCGTCAAATCCCACCTCTTAGTGTGGAGTTTGCATGTTCTGTGTGTCTGGGTGGGCTTTCTCGAGCTTCCTCCCAGAACACAGGGGGGTTAGGTTCACTGGAGACTCTATAGGTAAACAGGTATGGATGTGAATGTGAATGGCCGCTTGTCTCTATGTTAGCCCAGGCACTCTCACCAGGGAAATGAGTGTGATGGAAGTTCTCTGGAAGCTGGTGAACGCAGAACTCAGGCAGCAGCTCATGTCTTACGCAGAAGGGTTTAATGCAGGCTGGATGTACCTCAGAGACCCGGGATGAAACAACAGCAACGTTAACAGAGTAACATGAGCTGTTGTCACCCCCGAGTCGGAAGACGTCTTCCTCAGCGTCCCGATTTATCTCCCTCACATTGCGTCACCCGTTCCAACGGCACATCAACGAAAGGCTGTGAGTTGCTGTGACTCTCTATTTTATGTGTTTGCATCTTAGTGGATAGTTAAAGTATGCAATCCTAAATCATGTTGCGTCCTTACGTCTTGTCTCTGATGTAATGCAGAAGAGCTGGTGCCTCTCTCTCTGTGGTATTTGAATTAGGTATTAAAGTCACTCAACGTAGACACCACAATGTACTGCTGGTTGACCTTTTACCTAGAGCCTGACCTTGGGCACCGCGATCTGTGTTGGATGAGACAGGCTCCATTCTCTTAATGTTACGGTGCAGATATAATGTGTGAAGTTAGTCAACAATTCCTTTATAGTGAAATTGGCTCCAGTGTCCTTGTGTGACTCCCGAAGGATAAGTGGCTAAGCTAATGGATGGATGGATGAATAGAAAAACAGCCACTTAATTATCAATAAGACAATTCTACGACGCTTTAATCTGAATTTTCAAACTCCCACATGAGGTTTAAAGTTGGAACTGTGCATTTATCCTGTATATGGTTCATTCTGGGACACGGGTGTCGTCTCAGGACGGAGTGAAGACATCATTGCTTTCGGTTTCCTCTCTCGCAATTGAATCATAATAATAATTGTGCGGAGACATTCCCTGTAATCACCATCTTTTTCACACGCGGGGGAGGGAGGTTGACTGTGATCATGGCTACAACGTAAACAGCATAAGGATGTAAAGTATTGCACAGGACATCTGTGAAATACTGTACAATATAAACCGTACACTGTGTGATGAGCCAAGTGGCGAAAAAGGAACGCGGCAGCACAAAAAAAAAAAAACGCTACCTGTCTAAATTTGCTAACCTGCGCTTACAACAGCTGCTGTTATAAGCCGAGGTTGCCGAGCACCAGAATAAACAATCTGTCATCGTCTCTCCACCTCGGCAGCAGCGGTGAGGGGAACGCGGCCGAAAAAAAAAAGATGTAATGCAGCGTCTCCAACATTTCAACACCGGCTCTGACTGGAATATAATTAATTGCAAATGCATGTTAACTGTCTTAAGAGCAGCAGACAGCCTCGGGGGGGACTGACTCCGACAAAGGCTTCTTTTTTTTTAAGCCCTCCGGTGTGGCATGTCAGCGCTCTGTGTACGCACCCCCTCTGTTACCGGGCGGTTAAAATAACATCAATCCAAAGGAGTCAGAGCGGGAAAAATAATACGACTGTGTCTACGATCCTCTGGGTTCATCTCTGAGCACCACGGGGCTTTGTCAGTATTTTTGTCTGTGTATTAATCAGCCGCACACGGAGCCATAAGACTGTTCCGAATCATCCCAGATTAATATTTCATGATACATTTATACGTTATGGAAGTGTGAGTTGATGCTAAATGTTTCCAGGCTGGCTACAGCCGCTTAAGTGAGGTCCGGAGGAAAGAGGAGCTCGAACGAGGCAGAGGACATTAATATGTATGCATTATCTCTACTTTACATTTTCTTTGCGTTATTAAAAGTGGTTATTCCTGACAGGTCTTTAATATGGGTCCACATGCATGCTGACGGCTGGCTGTGTGAACTGTCCTCTCGTCAGAACTCATATGCATGTGTGCGTCAGTCAGTTAATGACTCGGTGTGATGCATTCAGGGACGCGGGGCAGTTTCTGACAAACAATCCACAGCCTCATTAGCATGTACCCATTCATATTTCAAACATGATCCTTCTACTGTCCACCACCTCCAACCGATGATTCTGATAATAATTTAATAATATTGTATTATCATACTCAGAGAAGCAACTAGTTGAATGCGCTCTCCAGTCCTGTATAGGTGCAAATCAAACCATTGTGCAAATGCATAAAACATTAGTGTGACCACCCTTATTACTGTTACAGTAAATAAATGCATATAAACTGTACAAAAATATGCATAATGTATATAAGCTATCATGAGACATTTAGACTAACACAGTACATTTTTCATTTTCAGGCTTTCTGCAGGTTTCAATATGTTGAATATAAGACATTTTTAAGACCATAATAAATACAATTTAAGACCTATGACAAGCATGAGGGATATGAATGAATATCTAAGTCCCAGTGTTACTTGCACACCCGCATAATTAAAGGTGAAGATAAGGTGAAGTGGCTGGGTGTAGAATAATACAGGCAGAGAGAAAGTATCCAGAGTCTTTCCTACAGTCAAGAGAACTGCGATACATTCCATACAAGGTATTTCTTGTACTATTGGCCGTGTTTGTAGATTTATATTAGTATCTTTGAGAAAGAACTACAACACACAGAGATATTACAAACTGTGTATACTGCCAAAACATTGATCTTAAAAAAGTAAGCATGCCATAAGTAGTGTTTAATGAAAATGTCAAATTATACATTAGTATACTTTTTTTTCACACTTTTTAAAACCCTGTGGAAACCATTACTTTATGATGGTAGCACATCAATTCGGTCAAGTATGCCAACATGTATGTGATTCCAATTATCAATACACATTATATACTTATATAAATATTGCATTGAAAAAATTGTTGAGGAAGTCTGATAGTGTCCTGTGTAAATGTAACTAAATATGAGAAGTCAATATTCCTTTAGAACTATTCAAATGTTAGGACATAAATGAGTTATTAGTTGCAGGTAGTGCAGCATCATTTATTTGTGAATCTAGGGAAAGATTGACACGGTGCACCTTCGCTTATTAGCCATTTTTTAATAATCCATATCGCAGGTGCAGAGGGCCATCAAGCAAATGCAGAGACGGAGGGTTATTAGAACATTTTATCATGTTATCTGTACCAGTGTGATGGATATTATTCAAAATGTCACGCTGCTCGAGGCAAGAGTCAATTACCACTACATAAATCTAAAAACCTAAAATATGAAGAACGGCCAAGAGCTACCGAGTATGTGAACGGTGGAAATTGTCTGGGCTCTGACAAATGACGGGGAAGATGGTTCAGGTTTATTAATATTGAGGTTCGTCATGGTAACACAGTGGGTGGCAAAATCGTGGAGGATGAATTTGCAGAGGGCAAAGTCAGAATAACTTGACCCGTGGAGACGCAAGTATAAAAAAGGTCTTGCTGAACACATTGCATGCATAATGGATGTATTTAGCTTCTCCTACAAGGGGCCCTGTCCATCGGTAATGGTACACATTACACCTAAATGGCAGTGTCACAAAGAATGTCATTTGTGATCAGTGCCATGCAAAATTACCGACTCTGTAATAACAGTGTGTCATAAGTGTGGGGAGAGGTTTTCATGAATACTGGTAATAAAATGTTTGGTAGAAGAGTTAAAAACCGAAGAAGAAGAAGAAGAGAGGAAGATCGGAAAAACCCTCGGATGGCGGTTTGTCTTTGGTCGAGACAAACAGTGGAAAGACCGGTCGATTTATAGCCCCGTCCAAGATCTTAATGACTCTGCGAACCATCCTCCAGCAATTGAGATGGCTCATCAATTTAATTACTTTACGACACGGGCCCGCCTCACGCTGTCAAAAAACCTGGCATCACAAGTTTCTGGTCACCCTGCACTTGTAAATATGCCAGGCAACTATATTTCACACTGTTTCTTTACAAAGTTACATCTAGTTTATCAAATCAAAGAGGACAGCTCCATCATTCATGTGTTAAATGTGTGTTTTCTAAGCATGACAGTCGCAGGTAAATGTGACAACGCAGCATATCAGCGATGTTGGTATTAGCAAACCTTCCATTTGGTTGTTCTCATTGGCAAATGTTCTCAAACTCATTAACGTTGACTGTATGTACAGATTAGAAAAGTGAAGCCACAGCATCTCAATCGCCACCTGGTGGTTGGCTCCAGTATAGGTCATAAATCCACCCTCCTTCATGTAAGTGGAGGGGACATGAGAGGCCAAAGTACACGTCAAAAAGCAACTTCTGTGTTTTCCTTTAGTTTCGAATGGGTACGATGTTACATTAGTTAACGGCGCATCTATTGCTCTTCTGTCTGTCCTGGGAGAGGGATCCCTCACATGTGGCTCTCTCTGAGGTTTTTAAGGTTAAGGACAGTGAGACAGAAGATGTTACACCTTGTTAAGCCCTGTGAGACAAATTGTGATTTGTGAACACGGGCTCTACTAGTCCAATTTGATTTGATTTGACATGTAACTCAACCAGACTAAAGCGGACAGCCTTAAAAAAAAGGTTTAGCTTGTGCACAATCAACAACAGTGCACGGACTACAACAGTGCGAGGCCCCACGATGCCCATATGAACACAAAGTGCATGACACTAAACCACAGTAATTATGGCTGCAAGCGGCACATAAAATATTATGGATTGGTTGGAAACATCACAAAAGCCAAGATAGGGTACAGCAGATGGCATGAAAATTTAATGAGCAGCGATCATCTTGGGAGAAGAAACCCTGCCCCCCCCCCAAAAAAAAACATAAAAGTGGTGATTATGCAAATTATTATTTTTAATGTAGCTCATATATCACGTCCATACACTTCAAGCACTGGTCATTATTTCCACAACTTAACTTGAATAGTTTAACTTGGTATTTTCTATTTAAGCATTTATTTTCTAACCTGATTCCATGAATTTCCCAATGTTTCCCACACGTATGAGAAATCCGTGGATTCCCAGTCTGGAGTAAAACAGACAGACCATAACAAGCTCGACCGCTAGCGGGACCACGGCAGCACATCTGTGGCTCGGGTGCGTGTCCAGCCGGACCGATGGCCCGACTCCAGCGTTCCCAGTGTGGTCCCGCTGTCCCTCAGACAATGTGCTGTCAACACCCACTAGCTAGTTAGCCGCAGCTCAACACTTGTTCAGTTGACAGCAACAGTGAGTGGAACAACCGGGCCTGTTATCAGCAGGTCTGTCCACGACAAGCACATCTCTCACTAAGTCACACACACACACAGGAACCCCATCACCCCACACAATGGCAATGTAATGACTGTACAATGACATTATACTGTCACGTTAAACCACAATATGTTTTTACAAGCCCGGTTTAACTGTCAAACGGGAATTATGTTTTATCAAATATTTTAAAAATACTGCACAACCACTTGTGTGGCAACTTGCTGGTGTCACCTGGAAACAAAACCAGAACACTTACCATGCACCCGGATGAGTCCAGCTGTCGGTCAGAGATGCACTTGAAGTTCTTCTTGCAGCCACCGTTCTCCCTGGAGCAGTCCCGCACGGGCCCGAAAGACGCCAGCAGGTCGTCGACTGTCTCAAAGTAAGTGGACATCATAGCCTCCTCCCTGAAAAGGTGCAGGAGAGAAAAGGTTAGAAACATGAAATCTACAGAAATAGGAACCTGGTGGTACAAGTGCCGACAAGTGGAAATGTGTGTTTGAGCAGCGGAACACAATCCCAGTGTCTCACAACCTTTTTCTGTTTCTGGTGCAATTGAAAAGCTCTTCGTGCTTGTGGGTAATGCAAGAAATGAGTGGATTTTAATGGCTTTCACCTTTCCACCAGCAATGAATGACTATACCTGTAAAGTATAGTCTAATGAGTAACAAACAGGGACACATTTTAAAGAGCAGTTTATTGTTATTGAATACAGTTTTTATTTTATTTTTGTGACAAGGCAAGTTTTGCTCTGTGTGCCTCAGCTGTATTTTCTGACAGGCAGCGTGGAAGCAGATGTCAATAAACCTTTAAAAAAAAAGAAGCATAACCCTGATGCACCCTGGGGCTTATGTGTTGTGCTGCGACAGGCTCCGGAGAATGGAGTGATGCATGTAGGAGTTCGTATCAGTTCATGGGAGGTCATGCCTGTGACTAATGGCAGCTTTGGCATTAATTGGACATGTCTGTTGATGGAGGGCCTACAGGGAATCAGCAATCTCCATCCATTAACCCTCAACATCGAATCCAAGGCCAAACGTTGAAGGAGAGAGCGGCAAGACCACACATGACAAAGACACAATCATACAAACTCAATGATGAACTTATATTTTTTGCTCTGCACATTTCATGTATACATCTTATTAAGATATTGACATTATTTTAAGATGCATACAGTGCAACATGGCAAAGTATTGTATTAGATTTGCATGATAATGTAATTTATTTAACTTACACCGAATTTTAATTTATACAGGAATTAGGGTTAGGGCTGCATTATGTCAATGAGTGTCCTCACAACTATAGAGGGCCGTGCGTGTGTGTCTGTGTCACTCTGCCACCTCAGAGGCTTCACTGTTCACTCCAAACAAAGGAGAAATCTGCCATTTCCGAAAGCTGGATTTCCTTGCTTATTTTTCAACCGGGGAAATGTCAGTTTGACCAATCGTGTACAGCTCAGACGCTGTGTGCACTCCGGCATTGCTCAGACATGCCCGTACACTCGGCACTCGGCTGCCTGCTGTCAGAGCGAACGGAAGGGGGAAAGCAACCCCTGCGTTTCTCTTTGCAGAGGAATCAAAAGAGATGTCTCTTGCGATGGGACCACGGGGACCACAGTGTGTTGTGAGGGTGACTTGACTCTGCAAACAGCAACACAATCTCCAATGATGGGAAGACAGATGCCCCGCTGAGCAAAGGGGGGGTTTTGTTGCATCGGGACTATTTGTGTGTCCTCGTCTCTGTGTACCCGGATGCTTGTGGAAATCTCATTTCAAAGGCGACACTGAAAACGGGGGGGGGGAACCAAACCAATACTATACATATTGATGTTGCTGCTGTTGATTTGATTAAAATGTCCTTGTGCAACGTTTCCCCATTTGCTCCCTGTCCGTTTTAGAATAGATTTTACTGATTACTTTCAAGGCCCCAAGCGACATTACAGAATTGTTGACTTCCTATGTTTCTGTACGCAGCCTTAAGATCCTCAGGTAGAGCCCTGATGGCTGTATTGAAGTCGAGGTTGAAAAGGTGACAGTGGTTTTCGCCATCAGGACGGCCCACCAGAGGAGATAAGGGGCACACACTCAATGAATTGTTTTAAATCACTTCTTTAAACCAATTTTTATGGAATGGCTTTCTCGTGATGTCGTGTTTTTTTTAGACGGATTTTAAGTTTAGTTTTTCTTTCACCTGTTATTTCAGTTGTTCATTTATTTGTATCGTCCTATTAGTACTTCTATTTTCAAGTTTTAATGTGACAAAGCATAATTTTCATAAATTTAATTTGAATACTCCATGTAACATTGCATCCTTCTAATAGTCATTTCCCTTATATTTACTTCTCTATTCATCTATATTGACTCTATTGTCTAAAAGTTGCTTTGTAAATAAAGTGTATTGTTATGATCATTTAACTTACATGTAAACTAGAACAGAGCAATTTGTCCTGCAAAGTTTGTTTCAATGAGCAAAGATGGCAAAGTGAACTCTTATTGACTCAGTATTCAATGTGAAATAGTTATGTGGATAAAAACTGTGTACCGTGACCTTGTCATTGGGCTGAAGGCAAAGATGAAAGAAGAAGCATTAAAATTCATCAAAAAGGTAGGAATGCTACGTGCACAGCATTGATGAAAAAAAGTAAGAAAACTGCTCTTAATAATACGAGCAGGGATGCATTGAGGGTAGATGTGGGCAGACATCTATCTACCTTTTCAATTACAAAACACAATTCACACACTTGTCTTCTTTTTCAAAACGTACGTCCGTGTGTGATCGGCATTTGGAATGCGGCCCGCGACACCTCACGGGTCCTCACAGCGAGGGATTCTTCGTATTAAGCGGTTGGTTCTCATGTGAGATTTATGGAGCATCAGGGTGTAATTGGCAGGTCTTTCTTGTGTGAGCGGTGAAGTATTACGACTCGCTGACAGCCCATCGGGACGGTCCCCCTTTGTGAATAAAAAAAAAAAAAAAAATCAAACCTTTCCTGGCACTTTGCTGTCTTGATAGCAAATCACTGTCACACACTCTGAATATAAAAAAGATAAGATGTCCACCTAGAAGCCACACAAGCAACCGATCAGTCTGGACTTTCATTTATCGAGTTTCTGTTTTATTTCTTTTTTTCCTAGTAATCACGAGGTAGTCCTCTAGTTCATTCTCTGCGTTCCTGATGGTCAACCGTGACTGTTGTTCATTTGATTTGAGCTTTAATTCGTTTGTGGACATTAATTAACTCGACGGGAAAAAACTGCAAATTCTACATAGTTTGAGTGTGATGAGGCTATGGGACTGGAGAATGTGATTAAAGACACACACTTTTAAGATAATTACAATGTCACCTTCAGTTTGGAGCAGATTAACAAATATTCTGTGGAGCCTAATAGACACGAGTGATGTGGTGATGGCAGAGTAGTATTCAGTACAAACATCAAACCCTAATGCTCACTGCACTAACACAAATTCTCAATTTCTCTCTGCTACTATATTAAAATGTACTGCTTTGTTGGCCACATGAGTAACTGTTATGCAGTTAAGCAATTTGGGGGATGTCTGCTTTTCTTGAGGCCAAATATGCAGCAATGATAAATAGAGGGGTGGATATTAACCTCTTAGTTAAAGGCCTTTATAGTCGTGGGGGGATAATCTCACATTCATGTATATGATTATATGTATGTAGACTTCTAGGGCAGACACAGAATATGGTATGTGCAGTAAAATATCTCAATAAATGACATGATAACTGCTGAATTCCCCTATTTTTACTTTGATATGAAGAAAAAACATTATTGCAGCAGCTACTACCAATCACACAAAAGTTCAATCTTTAACCAAACTTAATGTTTTTTTGTAAATTTCCCATTACTGGTCATACTACAGTGTCATAATCATACATGCTGAATTTGCAAAAAAAAACAAAGGGATTAGCATAAAATTACATCTCTGGGGTATATATGTCTAATTGGCTGCTGCTCTTACCACCTCGGTGGTTCAGGTTCATGCCTAATGGGAATTAGACCTGGAGATAATGATGTGCCACATGGTCAACAATCTGCTGTACATCAGAGATCATAGACCAGTGAAGCCAGAAAGCCGACATGACGCAGCTACAATGGAAATTCTGCCTGTCACCTCCTCGGCTGTAACTCTATGAATATCAAAAACCAGGAGAGAGAACAGGTTTCGCTCTGGACACAAACGGCTCACAACAGGTGTCCTAGCACCTGATACAACCAGATCACATTCCACACGATTCCTAACACAAAGCTACCTTTACCCAGAAAAATAAAAATAATCTGTGGACTCGAAGAAAGCTTATGTAAGTAGCTGCTTGATGATCTGCTTGGAGCAAGCAATAAGCTGGTACAGTGTTCCAGAGCCAAGGATCCTGCAAGTCTAAAGGCAGAGAGCAGTGCAATTCTTCTTGGGCAAAGGCCGGGGATGGAACAGATTCAATCATTCTGGACCTTAATGAAAACTGTCCTTTAGAATATGAAATGTAATCTCTCTTTGGGGAAGGTGCCTGATTTGGTGCGTGAAGTCGAGAGGTACCAACAAAATGCAGTTGGGCTCAACTCTATGCACAGCTTTGGCTCTGGAACAAAACTCCTTCATTGACGGTGGACTCCTACTCAGGGATTGCACAAGGGGAGACGTGCCAGTCGGCTGTGGGACTGGTGACAAATCACCAGCCTGCTGCTCCTGCACAGTTGGACTTTCTCCCTGTGGATTAGAGGGTCACCGTCATGTGGCTGCGTAACGCAGAGGGAAAAACTATTACTGTTGTTGGAGCATATGAGCTCATTTTTTGTTGCTACACTACAACGGCTGCTGAGATGCACCGAACATCCCAAAGCGACAAAAATGATATGCCTGACTTTATCAAAGGGGTGGAGTGTGAATGCATCTTAGAAATTTGAAACTTATTTATGTTTTGAGGATCAAAACCCTTATTTCACATCCTGTTCCATTTTAGGAGACATGCTTTTTTAAAGAAAACAATCAAAAGTGTTGGGAATCGTATGGAAAACTAAACCCTCTTGCTAATTTGGCTAGTGACATCTAAAGGGTTTCTTCATATGGTTTTCTGACAATGTGTTGTGGCAGCGACTGTTTTCTGTGTTTATGGGGATGATGTCCATAGTATGTGTTTTATACAACTGCTCCCCATTCACAACAAGTACTCCCTGAATGTCACACTCTAAGCCACACTTGCTTTCAGAGGGCATCCTGCTTTAAGGGCTAGGATATTACTAAACCTATAACATGCTGGGCGCACTCTCCACACTCTGCCGTGACCGTGGAGCATCAGTGTGGCCATTGAAAGATACTTTAACAGGAGACCAATGTTTGTTTCGGATATAAAAATGTGTAATCACCTTTTCTTTCTTTAATCCATTAGCATTCCCCAACATTAACTGAATGTTTAGTATATTGAATATCTTCAAACCATAGATATATTATAATCGCAAATAACAGTTTTTGCCTAAAGTTAACTTCAATTTAAATGAGTGTTGCGAGTATTGCACTCACATCAAAAATGACAGAGAAAATAAAGTTTCTTCCCTGTCTTTATCTCCACGTCATAGTCTTATTCTTTTTATTGAGCAACTGCATTTTCTCTCTCCATTAGACAGGTAACACGCAGCGCTCTGGCACTTAGAGCATTGACAAATGTCTCCTCAGGCGAGGGGGAAATTGAGGGTTGCGAAGGTGGGGCGGAGAAAAAATAATGGTTTGCCTCGGCCATGACGTGCATGCTAACTGCCGCTCCTTCCGGATGCGGGGAAATAGTGTATAAAAGAAAGAAAACTATCAGTAAGGATATTGGAAATTTCCTCACAAAGTTGTGCAATATATTGAATCATGACAAAGGGTCTGGAAGGAAAGTTTTCTTCTCACTCTTTAATTACTGGGAGCCTGGAAACTGATCCGTGATGCAGTACGGAGGAGTGAAGCGATCCATACCACGCATCGCTCTACAAAATCATTAAAACAATACGTTTGGTTACCAAAACCCACACGGACTCAAAAGCTGATCGCGGTTCTATTCCAAATCATTAGCTAATCAAGATCATCTCTTCTGGCACCGCAGCTCTGTTGCTTGACCTAGAAGCACATCGGTTGCATCTAAACACTGACTAATGTACTTGTTATTAATCTCCCTCTCTGCCTCTTGCTTCTCCAAATGATGAATGACCAGGCAGTGCTGCCCAAAGTTAGAGCCGTGCTCCGGCGTGATTACAGAGCCTGTTATTGGTCTGCCCCTGCACTTGATTAATGCCCTTGTTCCAGCTCCCCACAAATATGCTGACTCTCATCAAGCACTTTCGTCATTGGATAAAGTGCATTTTCTTCAAGCCCCGCTGTGATCGCGGAAGGGGAAATCTCGCGGTCTGAACCTAAGTGATAAAATAAAGATTGATGGATCAATTCTTCGGTTTGATTGCGGAGATATAAAACATTTTTTGATGGAGATGTGGAGGAAGGGGAAGCGGATTTACGCACTTTAATCCTTCCTGGTGTCTCCCGCTGGCCAGTTGCATCAGCGTATCGGCAATGGCGCAGTTCGATGGTTCACTTGGTCACGGCGAGTGTGGTCGTAAATCACCGCAGCGAGGTGACACCAGTTACTCCGGGTTATTAACAGTTATTGACCAACACGCCGGTCAGAGAGCACAGCTTAGTGCGTCCGAATCGTTGTGTATCCGGATGTTTATGAGGTGTTGGCGACACATTGGCTTTGGGTCAACAATAATAAGTGGAAATGCAGGGCTAATGTTAGAGATTGTTAAAATATAAACAATTTATAAAATGTAGTATTGGGATACAACTAAACATGCTGTTTCTGTTCAGATAAGTTCTAAATCCCCAGTGCAATGTTAGCCTATATTTAATGGAATAAAACATTGGCTTGGAGCTACAGGATACAAAACCAAACCAACAAAACCATCTCACAACTGACACAGCAATTGATTTGTTAACCAGACTCAAGATTCAACACGGCACAACAGTACAAATATTGAATACTTTGCATTTTCTCAGTACCCTGGACACCTCAGATATCAGGTGTGACACAGAGACCTGCCACCTACAGGGGCTCTCCAGTGACTGTGTGGCTGTGAGAGGCTTCGGGGGTTTTCGACAGGTTTGGGGACAGTTGTGAGCTGAACCACCTGCACCTGCACGCCAGGCGATCCAGGAGTTCTGCTTCTCTTTGTGATGATGACTCATGAGTAAAAATACCAGAGCACCTGCTCAGAAAGCAAACTGGACCGGACCAAGATCTGTAGCTCTCCACAGAGAGCGGCTAGAGTCTACTCTTTTTCCTGTCCTTGTCCTGTCCTTCAACATCTGCAGGCATGCTATGAATGCTTTATGAGTCTGTGGCGCCCAGCACCATTTTTCCACACTGAGGTCTGTTTGGGCCGAAAGCCCGAGGCTGGCTGACACCAACAGACTCAACAGACTGATTCAGAAGGCTGGCTCAGTCGCGGGGGTGAAACTGGATGCTGTGCATGTACTCGCGGAGAAGTGGAGGCTGTCAGGGCCCAACCTCTCCACACTGTTCCAGTTAAAGAGATGGACATTTTGTAGCCAGGGACTAACAGCAGAGCTCCACTGACCCACACAGGAGGTCCTTCCTTCCAGTGGCCATCCAGATCCATCTCCAAAAGTTATCTGTGATTATTAACCACTGTTAGTTTACTAATAGTTCACAGTTGCATAGTACAGTTCATTGATTTCTTTGCACCATCCGTTTTATCCATACAGTGATTGTACCCCACACATTACGTTATTTGTTTGGCACATTGCATTTGTACCCTTGTAGTCACTTACTATGTATTTATTATTAATATTTACTGCAGTTTGGTGAATACCTTCATTGAAAAAAGCAATACTGTTGAGGCCAATCTTTGTGTCAGGCTCATTCAAAATCCTCTGACCACTTGAGAAAGTTGACTATCTTCATGACTTCGCAATCAGTCAAGGAGGTGCACAGATAACTGTAATTTTATTTTGGATTATGATCATGAAGTGGAGTGCACAGAATACACAGTATATAGTGAAGACTCCATTTTCAAAATGATCCCTTTCATACAAACAGTAATAAAGCTGAGCCCACGGCTGAATACTGAACAAACAAGCTCTGCTTCTATTTTTACATAATTCTGCCCTTTCATATTTCTTGAATTTAAATAAGGATATTCACTTGGAAGAGTTTTCCTGTCAAGTGCCTGGCTTTAAATGTCAGGTCTGTATAGGTAAAGTGACTAAAGTTAAATAAAATTGCAATAAAGGGAACAATTCTTTGAGACGTACCTTGACAACTTTATAATTAACCACGCTTTAAAATGTAGATGTAGTTCAACCATTATTTTGAAAGTACAAAAATTCACCAAGCTACTTTTGTGGAGTAGGTTAATACCGTTAGTCACAATGACATTACTGGGAAGCTACGAACTCAGAGAGGTACTTAATTCCATTTTACATAGTCCTTAACCTCTAATAAACTCTGCACACTCACCCCTGTGGAGAAGGCCACTGAAATTTGCATCCACTAAGCCAGTCGGAGTGAACGCACCACACGCTCCCACAACAGGCTGCATTTGAAACGGTGAAAGTAAAAAGTAAAAAGCTTGATTACCCCTGGTTGAGGTTGGCCTTACTTGTTTTTACTTTGAAGCAACTCTGCCCTTCCTCGTTTAATTTTCAAAACCATAATTAAAAAGGTTAATAAAGATACTCTTAATATCAATGTTGTGATACAATAGCATCTAAGAACGAGTAACGATTCTGGTGGAAATAGTTCCCACTAAGAGCAAGGTCTGTGAATTTCTCTCAGCACAAACCAAAAGCTACATTTCAATGCTTCAGACCACACAAACAAAACTAAATTGCATTTGCAGCCCCTCTGCAAACAAAATGGAACTCATCAGCATGGCTTGAGGAAACTCAAAAACATGGACCTGTGTGTAATATTGATGAACTGTTATTGACTTGGTAAAATAAATATGACCTTTTCCTTTCCTATATGCCCAGTGCCTTTAAATGGATAGTCTGTAATATTAAAACCAGCTAACCTACAAGGATTAATAAAGGAGGCCCAGTGTCAGGGCTGGTGATGGAGACAAACATCTTCAGTTCAAAGCCGAGCTCGGTTAAGCCGACAATTACCTTCACTCATCTATTTCACATGAAACAAACTCCATCGGGTTCTGTCAGCGAGCTGAAGGGCAGGAGTGAAATAGGGGCGCGTCCCGTTAAAAGCCACGGCCACGGTACATTTCACCACTTCATCAGCGTGTCTATCATGACTGAGTGACTACATCAATGCCTGCGTAAACACTTTGGCGAAGAGCACCATCCAGAGACTCCATAAGGATCCCCACAGGACTTTGTTCCACAAAACAGCTCCGGATAATGAGTTTGTCTGCATTATTCAGTCCGCCACATCCTCCTGTGTTACAGCAACTAATTGTTAACCAAATACAGAACACTGGTGCATTACTCAGACTGAGGTGGGCTTTCAATCAGCTTTTAATCAGTCACACCACATGGACGTGTTTAGAAACTTATTTATGGACAGTGCATGTGATCTTGAAAAGACTGATCCCTAAGCAGCAGGCACCTACAGTAACCAGAAAGGAATAGATGTATTTGTTTACATGTACTATGATGGTTACTATGCAATATGATATGTTTTCATACAGTATAAACTAACTTGAAGTTAGAGATATAATAAGCAGGGGCGGACTCCTTCCCAGGCCGCACTTTTCACGCAAAGCACCATGACCTCTAATCTCATGGGACAACCTTATTAGTGGATGTAACGGTTACCAGACTAGTAAACAAGTAAACAGAAACTCACTGCCCTCGGCAATCTTTTCAATAGCGTTATCTTTGTTAAGTGCCATACAAATATTAAGATTTACAAGGACTTTTACTCTAAAATCCCACATCAGATTTTCCTGACATTCCGAGGCAGTGAACTGTCATTGTGAAGCGAAATTAATCTGTGGAAGCGAGTCCTTTATTTGTAAAATCAATTTGAATGAAAGGGGGAAAACAGTGGAAATATGATATTTCAGAATGTCCTAATATTGTCATTGTGAGACTCTGAGGTGGTGAACCGTCATTGTGAAGTGAAATCAGTCTGTGGAAAGAGGTAGTTTCTCAATGACACTATTATTTTGTTGCTTGTATGCAGGTTTTTTCTTCATTAAAAAGTTTGACTAACTAACAAAGTTTGAGCAAAGTAAATACAATGTATTTCTTTACATGCTTATCTTGACCTCAAAGTGAGGCTAACAAGTGGGTTTATATCCTGGGAGGGTCAAAAACAGACGACGCTCGCCAATTTTACGAAGGCGCGTCCTTCTACTGATGAATCGCTTAACTCGCTGTACACTTAATGGAGCTCCTCGGCTGTGAAGTAAACAAACACAAAGTTCTTGCATTCCGTTGAAGTGCTCCACTTGGCCATGCAGTTACAAAAAGGTATTTTTCATCCCACGGTAACAGTGACAGTCAGGAGAAAGAAAACAGACAAAAGAAACAAACGCTTTTACCTCTCAGCTGCAAGGAGAGGCTGTAATATTTTTCAAAACTCCAGTCCTGCAGACGCAGACTCTGATCAGATCAACATGTAGCAGAAAATATGGCTGATAAACTTCTCCAGCTCACTTTAGATCACTGATTAGAGCCACTGAGCAAATGGAACGGCTAATTAACCGAGAGGCGCGCGGCGTTCCCCTTCACGTCAGGACGAGCAGATGTTTACAGTTACCATGGGAGTTCGTTGCTCCTGAGGCAATTTCCTAAAGTCTGTGGGAAGTTTGGATGTTTGCAGCATCGGATAAAAACAAAAAAAAACAAATGCAACAATTTCTCGGATGCACGTTAGTCATAAACATTCAGTACCCAGTGATCGCTCTGATTTAGCCTCTCTGAATCACAAATTAGTTTACTGAAGATTCAGCATCACCCACGAGTGTTGAGTGAGGAAAGTAGTCTGAGAGATCTACACTCAGGTAAAATGAGGGTTTTTCTGAGCAAATATTTTCTAACAGATTTTCAGCTGCCTTATTAGAGTAGCTCATGACCCTGCTGAGGGGATGCCACTGAGACACAGTAGTAAAGGGCTGAAATTGTGGATGTCGTGGTGCGATGTCGATGATGGTTTGCGTCACGATGTCAGCATCAACATCATCAGCAGTTCTGCCGCTGTGATCGTCCAGGAGCCGAGTCAAAGGGGAGCTGCCAAGGTGCATTATCCAGCGGCCGATACCAGGCAGCGGCCCCTGAGTCCAGTCAACATGCTGTCGTGTTGGATGTGTAACAAAAACAATAATAAAAATAGTAGTAAATAGGATTAATAGGGTGATTTTCTGGATGTGAGCTGTGGTTTATCGCAAAGAGCAAAACAAACAGCGGAGAGTGGGAGACTCTTAACTTGTGTTTATTATTTTGTGAACCTTTCATAAAAACTTGCTGACCCCTGACCGACTATATGATCTCCCTGTTGGCAAACCAAACCGTGGTGATTAATCAATTTAAACAGCCACTGACTCTGTCCTCTTTGGTTTATCACGGGAAAGCTTCTTTTGTACTTGAAATCTGACTTTAGGATCAGAGGATGAGATTTGCATTCCAAAGAGATACTCAACAACAACAACAACAACAAGTTACAACATCAACACTGCCAACACATGGGAACTGATAACATATGCAATGTAAAAAATACTAAGTGGTACTAAGGGCAAAAGTTCCCTTTGCCCTTAGTACCACTTGGCTACGACAAGGTATTTGAATATCATGCAGATGTGAAGATGGTCTTGCATTAAACCACTACCAAACATTACCTCCTCTACAATAGAGACATTTCCTCAAAGTCTTTGTATCGTAATATCATGACTTTTGCTCCATGGAATAAAAAATGTATTCTTGTAAAATTACGACTTTATTTTCAAAATGTCATCAGATGTTTTCCTTTAAGTGGCCCTAACACTCGAAAACTGATTTGCAGAATTACTTTTGAAATTTGTTATGTTAATGTTGAGACTCAAGTCATTCGATTATAACTGCATTTTTTGCATGGAACAATCAGATGTGGATGGCGGGACCTCTGGCACAGCGTGTTCATGTGGTTAGAGAGCACGGCCTCCAGCACCCGCACCGCCACATGAGTATTTCCCTTGCAAATCAGAGTTTTAATTAAAACAATGCACTGTTGCATCAGTGTTAATCATGTGATATGAGGTGGGCTGTGACCCCTTTTAGCAGGTGCTGTAAACTAATTTTGTGTAGTGAAAAGGTAAATGAATGGGCTGCGGTGTTTCACAGGCGTATGCTGAACTCCTGTTTCACATTCCAGCTTCTTTACCCCAATTTACATTATTGTAGAAGTGCAGCATATTTACGCAGCAGAGGGATTTATTTGGCATTCACATGAAATCACCGGCCGGGGCTGATGCCAGTTTGATTGCATAGACGAATGATTGCTTGGAAGTGATGCTGATGCTCTGACAAGTTTTGGGATGTTGAGCTTTACTCATGCACAACAGCCTCCACTGACCGGCTGGATAAAGAAAAAAAAAAGGTTTTATATTGTTATATGTGTTGCCAATATGTTGTTATTGGACTGTGGGAATTTCCAGATCCATAACCTTGTTAACACCACTTCCCTGGTTGGGTTTGCTGCTCAGTTCCCTACGTGCACAGTCCACGTTTTTTTTAATGATGCTTCTCCTTTGTCACATTAAGCTTCTAAATCGCAGACCTCATAAGGATTTAATAACCCGATTAAAGGCTTGATGGGTACTTTGCTTTTTTTATTTCAATTGAGCTGTTATACTTAAAAAATATATATTTATAAGCAAAGCAGGCAAAGCATTTACTGTATATTTATGTTATTTATACATTTTTTGTAATGAGCTTCGTTCTTTTCTTTTTCATCAGTGTACCTAAGCAACGCTCTTTTAAAAAAAAATTTTAATGTCAAATAAAACAAATGACATTTGCCTAAAGCAACAAGCACACGGCCGTAAAGTAGCTGCAGCCGGTTCCACTGATGGAACAAGAGGGAAGGCAGCAAAAATAATGATGTGACATTCCAGTGTGGTTGTTTTGCTGTGTTGAAATGTAATTGAAATTCTCTCAGAATGTCAGAAGCGACACTAATGCCAGCGTCATGGAAACACTGGAGGGAAAGCCGTCAAGCCGGATTTTTGATAACACGACAAACGCTGATGTTCCTGCACGTGTTGAGACCTCTCAGGAAACGTGTGTGCTGTGTTAATGGGAGTATAATGGTACACGGACCGCACAGGAAACAATCCTCTGCGCACAGCGTGGAGCCGCGAGCCGTGTCACACTGACCTGACCTCCCCCGGATCCTCGGTAACCAACACGTCCGTCTTGCAGCTGGCGATGGGGTTGATGGACAGCTCCACCGGTGGCACCACGAAGCTCTTGCTGACTGGCAGCCACAGGCCCTGGCCCAGACTGTAGAGCGATCTGTGTTGGCACGGACACGCAAAATTAATATCAATCACATTACTGTCGCGATTACACACCGCCTTATTACACACAAGCACATTTTAGAAAGTGTGTGAAAGAACAAAAGCATGCCAAAAAATAACATTGCAGGAATTATTTCATACAGTTACAATGAGTGTGATTCACACAAGATAATAGGCAGTATTCATGTTCTATTCATTCAGGCTATTGACATAGTATATAAGAAAGACATGTTTTTATATCATACTGAATATAGATTGAGTCAACAACATGGATTATTCTAGAAACATCTCTTGCAGCATTGTGTAGTCATGGATATAAAAGATGCATTCATTTTACATTGATCACTGCGCATGGTGGTTAAGGAAACATGTTTTTTTTTTCCATTATTTATTCATTCATTCATTATTTCTCTCAGAAACTCAAGGACACCTGTGTACCCTGAGTAAGTGCTAACTTATCGCTGTTCGTCTGTGAAGCAACGGTGGCACAGCTGGAGACAGAATTGGACTTGGAGAAACACATTACAGCTGCAGCTGGGATGGCATCATTTTTGTATTACTAATTTGAGAAAAAAAAGAGTCTCTAATGGTCTCTGCAGCGTGTTGCTTTGCGTGACACGTTTGCAGACGGCCGTCATTAAAGACGGAGAGAAAAAGATAATCATTTGGTTCCGATAGAGATGCTTCTACTGAGTGAAGCTTAATACCCCCAGGAGGGCACCCTGCGGGGCGCCTCCACTCGGCGCTTGGGAAAAACAACACCTGGCGGGAGCTCACAATATCACACAGAACTCGGCTGTGCGTTTTTAATGCTTCTGAGCAGGTGGGCAACAGGAAGGCAAATGACAAAATACATATATAACAAATCTAGAAACCCAAGCTTGACTGTGCTCTTTGAACATCTTGACAATGCATTGAATCAAGTACTCTCATTCAATATCTTTACCCACCTTCGTAACATCATCTAAGTTTATCCATCGTTATATATCACTGACATGTACATGACCTGATTCGTGGAACAGCCAAACCTGAGCATTAAAAAACACTTGAACTAGATCAAGTCAACGCTGCCGGTTTATTAACAGGAATCAAAGAATCTGGTACATTACACTCATTGTGACCTCCCCTCGCTATCTGCCAGTTCAAACCCCATTTGAAGTTCACGTTTGAAATATAACATCTACTCCAGTTCAAAGGATGCTTGTTTTCTCAGAGTTCCAAGCATCAAATATAAAAATAAAAAGTTGAAGGCAGCACTGGCTTCCTCCATATCTGTGAAACCAATCAATGTTGTGATTAGGCTCCTGTTTTCACCACTGACTGACACTGAAGAGCAACAGTCATTTCACCAATCCTTACTGATAGCCTCACTTTGTCTGTTATCTGCATCAATGTGTGTGTGTGTGTGTGTGTCCATCACCTGTAGAGCTTTTTGAATTGAATTTGATTTGTTTGAAAGGTGCTGCATAAAAGTTGAATTGACTGACTGGTCGGTTGGTCATACTGTTTTGGATATATAGTATTATTATAGAGGTATTCATCTTCTATGTAATTAACATTCTTCTGTAATTGCATCACAATCACTCTCCTCTTTAGAAATCTGCGACACAAACTCTGAAAAGGCTTCTTTAGGTTTTTTATTTATTTTCTCTAAATGTATCTTTAAAAAAGCCTCCATCCACAGAGAGTCTTGATTATAAAGCAGGAAGCATACTCCCCGATCACCAACAGGTCTAACAACTCCACCATGGCACTTAATGACATATTTCAGATGTTGGCTGATGGTGAAGAGATCCTTTGAGCGTTTGCACGTCTTAAAAAATGTAAGACACAATGACCCCATCAAGAATGAGCAGCTGAACAAAAATGGCAGTAAAAGCATTTGAAAGGAGTCAGACAAGGAACTGGCCCTTTGGCTGTTTCTCCCCACGAGAGCCCATGGGTGAGACTTCACCTCCGCACGGGGTGTCTCTGTGTGTCCGTTCAACTGTGTGTCTCTGTGTGTGTGCAGGAAACTCATCTGTATGCTCCGTCACACAAAAGCACCCCCCCCCCCCCCCCCCCCACACACACACACACGAGCATGCCAAGAACAGCGCCATCCTCTCGCTGTGTGTCCCCGGAATCACAGATGGCCGGCAGAAGTCGTGCACTCAGGAGAAGTGAAGGACTCACCTGAAGATCCTCTCCGGGGCCTGCTCCCCGGTAACTAGGTCATAGCCTGTCTCCAAGTTAGCATACGGCCAAGGACTTGACAGGAGGACATGGAAAGACAGAAGAGACAGACATATATTATATATTTATAAATAATAAGTCATGAATATTAAATGATGTGTGCGTTTTATTTGTATAAACTGCAAAGATGTTGTTAAGTTAAACATATACTCCTGTATCTCAAGAGCTTGTTCATCTTATCATTTATATACTTGGCATTTGTATTGCCCAGGGAAGTGCAGTGTGCCATTTGGACGAAGGATACGTTCAATAATAATAAACACTGAATAAATAAGCAACGGGATTGGCGATCTGTAGCAGTGGCGGCTGGGGGACTCATCAATATAAGTAGCGTTATCGAAAACAACAACTGATTCTCCAGTTCAAGGTACAGCCAACAGAGTGGAGCTTCACTGAACTTTGAACACACGGGTGAACGGCTCTTTGAGCAGCAGCGGCGGCTCCAGGGTTCTGCAGACCGAGTCCTGCAGCCGCTCAATTACTACTTTTACAGTTTCAGAAGGAAAGCTGCAACAAGCATGACTACAGGCAAAGGAAACATTCCAAACAGGCAGGTTTAGAACTTATAATACTATATAATACTATGATAAAATACAGTTGACATCCATGAAACTCACTAACAATGGGACCTTTTGAGGAACTGACGATTGGGAGTTGCTTATAACCAAAGAGTCAAAAAGACGACGGATTTGAATTACTTTTCCCTTTGTACATAATTGACATAATTTGTATTTTTCACTCTACTTATCCGTCGCTTTTCCTCTTTCACCTTCCTCCCTCCACTGATATCTTGTGTTGTTACACACTATAACATCCCTCCTACATTCTCCTCTTCCCTTCTCCGCTCCTGATTCTCTCTTCAAAGTCTACTTCCTCGAGTTAAAAGTCCATACAGGTACATTTGCATGTTTTAGCTCATTAACTGCAAACTGCTTATATTTCACATTAACGGTGACCATTTTCTTTGCGAGCGTACATTAAGTTGTTTGATTGATTCTCCGTCCCGGTTTCCATTTCCTTTTTTTAACACTCTGAAGATCAACTCGCGGAGACTTGAAACTTGCTAAACCATCACGACGGACAATTCACCCTTGATTTTACGCACAGTTAATATCGCAGGTTCAAGCAGTTGGAAGTGCAGACTGCAAAACCGGGGCCGTTTGAGTTCAGGCGAGGTTCCAGATGTGAGAGGGAAACATGGGAGAGTACTTACCCCTCGTTACGCCCCCAGTCGCTGCGGATGCAGAGGTGTTTATGGACGGGATCGGGGGAGTAACCCTCATGACAGCTGCATTCTCCTGAGACAGAGACAACAAGGAGATGTTTATTAAATGAGAGGTTTCCCCGAGTTATCTGACTTTCCACTGAGCAAAAGTAATAGCAAATCACTCTCTTAAGACTGGTCAAGATGAAGCTGCTTGTTTCCACTATTGATTTTCCTCCCAGGACACTAGAGTACACAAACTCCATTTGTTAAAGCCGAGTTAAATCTACTGTTTTAAACAGTAAAAGTAGATGTATCATTCTTATTTGTCATTTTAATTTGGGTTATTACTTGAAAACCTCTTCATGTTATCCAATGCTCAGAAAACACATCACTTTCCTCAAACTGAAAAAAAGCGTGGGTCTTTTAAAGCAGCGCAAAGTAGCACCAGTCACTGTTGAAATGAGGAAATAGTGAGGTTTACTGTTTGCTTCCTGTTTTACAGTGAGTCGTTATCTTCAACTTAAAGGTTACTTTTTTGTCCTTGAGAATTTCGTGTCACAGAACAAGATCTCCGCTCAGGTTTCCCTCAGTTGGAGAATTTGCAGCGCAGCACGAGCCACAGACGTTCAGTCAGTAGCAGGAAATCCTTGAGCTCTGGTCAGTATATTTTCTGGCAACTGGTGCCACTGCATCACCAGCTATATTTATGATTAGATCTTTCATTGCATCCTTTTACGAACACCCAGTGTTTTCTGTCGTGTCTATTTCATAACGCATGCTCGGATTGGTTAGAGATCAGTGAAATGTGTTTGTGGATTGTAACATATTGTTGTTGTGCTGCAGGCTCTTACATTTGTCTTGTGTTATAACAATCTCGAGAAGTGACGTTCACTTATCCACGGAATCAACAGAAGGACGTGATCAAAATATGGTGCATCTCACAAACTACTCTTATTGTTCGTGTAATGCTGTGGTTTCTGTTTTGCTTTACCTCTGCATCTGCAGTGGCAATTATCTTTGAACGTTGTGAAAAAGAAAAAAACAATTAAAAATGATCACGCCAATGCGTCTTCTCTCTGGTGAATTACAATAGTTTCAATGCTAATATCAATTTTAAAATGATGGAAAAAAGAAAATTAAACCCTCACCCTCGCTGCTCTGTGCACATCGTGAGCGTGTGGTCCTCTGTGCTATTACATTACAGCTACTCAAATAACATTAAACTACGCTTTGTTCTAAGAGGGTCAATTTCATCGGTTTCATAAAGACAGAATTGCCTTCTGGTGTCATGTGAGGTAGCGTGTGGAGCCCTCTGCATGTGGAAATGTCTTTTCAAGTGGATGGAAGCGTTTGTGAAATATTAACCGATAGTTTACCAAGCTTTCTATTAGCGCTGTTCCAGAAATAAATCCGACTGACTGCTCTCTGTTGACCTACGGAAGCATAACACTGGAAAAAAATGTGCAATGGCCACCCAGGCAATACCATTCACATTTTATCACCTGGCGTTTAATAATTTAGGGGTTGACTTAACAGGCCTCAGACTCACTGGGGGGGGGGGGGGGGGGGGCACTGAAATGTCCATATTTTCGTGTGGCCGTTTTATGTGGCCTTTTTAAACGAGGAGCAAGAGCGCTTTGGACGTATCCGCTTTTAAAATGTGGATGCAGGAAAACATTTTGAATAAAAGATGAAAAGGGCAGAGACCCGAGGATTATTGACGCATCCATATTGAGAATTGTCATCATCATTTTATGATATAATGGATGTTTTCCACAGATTCCCCTTGAAATGTCAGGCAAATCTGATTCTAACAATATTAACCCCTAATGCTACGAGTCCTCCAAGTTGAACATCAACACCGTTCAGCGCTGTCCGACACACAGGTATGTTCGCGAGCCGGACGATTTCAAATTTCAGTCCCTTTCAAACCATCTTTCTTAAAATAAAAACAGTTTCCTGATCTTACACCTATGTGGTGATGGCTTGGTAACACTCGCCTTGCTTTGGGTTAAGGAACAACCACACTAATGGAAACCAACGTTGATCAAAGCTGGAAAGAGTACCATTCATCTAACCACATTTCGTTGACCCCTCCATCCTCCCTGACTTCCTCCCTCCGCTGAGTCAGTGGTTTTATAACTTCACTCTGTTTCTGCCTTTGCTCCTGAGAGAAAGAACAGAGTCATAATTGCGACTTTTAATGCTGGTGGGGATTTGTATTGTTTTTATGCTCCCAGGCACACAACATGTGTCCTCTTCCTGCTGCAGCCACACACATCTGCACGTGCATGCAAAACACGTACACCCCCATTTCCCCACTGCTGCCCATTAAATACACATATAACCTAGTTATAATTAATTCTTCCTGCCTGCCAGAAGCAGTGTTAAGTAAAATCTATCTTTAGCAGGTGCAGTCAGGTCACATGTTACCAGTTATTCTTTCTCGCACACGCACACCTTGCCCCGTCTGCCAGGGGCTGGAATTGGCATTTTCATTAGCAGGCCGCCAGCGGTGGGGCTAACAACAGTGACCCAACTTGAGATTTGTTCCCCTACACATTCAAGGGGAGGGATTTACATAGCCAACGCGGATTTGCTTGTGAGACTGCCTGACTGCACCTCTGATTAATCGGGGAGGAGAGACGGAAGGCGGCTGAATCCAGGAGCAGCGCAGACAGGACCCTCGACAGGACAGAGCCGGCTGCTGACAGAAGTTATATTCCGCTTGTGTTCGCTTCTAAGAGGAAAACATCTCGGCCTAATGGGACGGCTTCGCGGGGTTTAGATGTTGTCATGCACAGCAAACAGAGAGCTAATTTACGAGTGTTCCTTTGCTGAACGAGCTGTGAGCAGAGCGAGTCTGAGATCCAGTAAAGGCGACAGACGTGAAGGCCACACTTGCATTCTGTCAGGTAAAGTATTCCCTTGATGTACCCGTACAACGGTTCATATGTAAATATACAGATTGCCCACATAAAGAAAATATGTGTACCAGACAACATAAAGCAACACGTCTGGCAGGTTACCTACTTTAGGAAAACACAATGGCTGGTTTGGAAACAAATAATTGACAGTGGTTTTTATTTACCCACCCAAAACTGAAAAATCCAAAAGATATCTACTGTACAATAGTTGGTTCCCTTATCTTGAAGATTACACTTTAAAACACTGTAATTCATCAAATTTATATAAATGTAGAAACAAAATACCTTGAAAATACCTTATATAAAGCTCAAAACAAATATAATATATCACTTATAGTTTGAAAACAAAGTTTGATCCATCACCAGCGCACATATGTCTGATTGCTGTATCCTATATGATCCCTTGTCTCCACTCCTGTAGGTATATTTTTGAATGTCTATTTCCTAGCCTGTGGATAACGGTAAAGTGGAGCAGTGATACTAAATTAAGCTGAAAACCAAACATAGAAAAAAAGGGTACATAGTCCCCATTGTTGTTGTTTCTGCCGCATGCTCATTACACAAAGCAAAGGTGAAGTCAGCTGTGATGTCATTGTTTGCCACACACTCGGGGATAGAAACATGAGGGTTTGAAAATCCACCCTTAAGAAGGTGGTTGTAAAAAAAGTCTGTCTTAATGGATCAAAACACCATCTGCATGTGGACGAGAGGAATTTAGGAAATTATCTAGCAGAATAAATGATTGTGCGAGACAGCAATTGACACAATGACTCAGTTTGGCCCTGGAAAGGTGGAGCATCAGGCGAGTCCGACAAAACAAATAAATACATTGATATGAATGAAGCAGCGATGAAGTGTGAGCTCTTTGTCAAAATACTGTTAAATTGCTGTGGGTGAATGTGAACGTACAGTAACTTATTGTGTTGCGTGCACCCACCACAACAACAGAGGCATTGACCTGAGAGTTTGTGTACATTCATGAGCGTCCTCTTCACTACATGCTGTCCACAATCATGTCATTGTGTAAACTGTATTTCCCCTCTACCCTCACTGTTACAACAAAGTGTGAGCCTCCACAATTTACTAATAAACTTACTTCCCCCATCTATATAATCAGTTTAGATGAACCTATCCCCCACGGCCTAAAGCCTGTAGCAATGCGTGGCTCCACTTTCATTGAGAGGTGAAGCTCATAATTTATAACTGCATTTTAGAGTACATGTATCTGAATGTCTTCCCCCCCCTAAAAAAAAAAAAAGATACTGAAAGAGCTTGACACATTTTTTTGTTTCTTCTCCAATTCTAAATTAGTATCATAATTGTAAACCTGTCAGTTAATATGTGGATGTGTGTGTGAGTCATTAGTGTGTCTTCTTATAACAAGTGTATAGATGTTGCGTTGTGCTTTGATTAACACGTTGGCTACAATGGGTTTCAAATGGCACCGGGGGGGTGATAATCAAAGCCGGAGCCATAAGCTCTTTGCAGGTAGCTATTTTGGAAAGGGATAAATGGAAACAGGGAAGTCACTGAACCGGAAGTTTCTGTCTTAGCTTCAGCTTTGATCACGAGCAAAAAGGAAACCCGTCCCCTCGTCTCTCAAACTCTCAACCTATGTTGAGGGGTGCTACCAAAAGGTCAACACCATGCACAAAATGCACAGGTATTAATAATGCAGTGCAACTTTTCAAAAATACAGCCGCCCTCTTATTGACACTGACAGATTGCATTTATTGCACGAGTCAGATATTAGAAAGGCTGTTTAAAAAGTGTCTTTACTTAATTTAATTCACAATGGGGAGACTGGGAAGCCGATGGGAGGAAAGAACAACGGCTAAATAATTAAGCGCAGGTTATTGATTCCCATATGCAGCTTACAAATTAATCTCTATAAACAGTGCATGTGAATGTGCAGAATCTGTGGGAGAGGGACGGGAGTTAGAGACCAGGAGCCTCCCGGTTTCCGTTTCTCCTTTGACCAATCACGTCTGAGCAGGTTTCACACCCCCGCAGGTAAACAGTGCATGCGGAGAAGAGGTCGAACACATTGATCGAACTTGCTCTCATACACAGACAAGTTGTATCAGCAACAAAATGTTGTCTGGACCGGAAACAGCTACAAAAAGTACTGCAGTTTGTTTTTTGTGGAGAAAAGTTCAGCTCGTGTGATAAAAGTTGTGCCTCAATTAAATACATATTTCTAGGTGCAATGTAAAAGGGGATTGGCCAGCCTTTAATACTTTGCAACTGTGATGACACTTCAGGAAGCTGGGATTATGGCAAAAAACCTGGAATACTGATGGTTGGCTGTGGAAACAGTTGGTTTAAAGGCAAACCCATTTACTTGTCCTCTATTAGACTGAAATGCAAATTTTTTGTCTTTAAAATACATCTAAGACATCCAGGTGCATTTGCAATGTATCAGTCCTTAATTCAACAATTGCAATGTTGTGCCAAAATGCACAGCAATTTGCTCAGCACTGAAAAATCAGCTGCCACCTGAGCTGCACCTGTCCTACCAAACTCACAGGTTCAAACATGTTTGATAGGTGCGCTTCATTTCTAGGAAGGGTTTAAAAAAAAAAAGAACAAGACATGGGATTTTCTTCATGAATAGATATTGATTTTTTTTTAAATTGCACAGACACTATGTTGTCGTTTGCTTTGTTCCTGCAGGAAAATAGAGCCGTTAGAGTATGAATTTAATGACAGGTCTATGGCCTGAGTCTCTTCTTCCAAATTTAATGTGGAACATTCATTGTTTCTGGTGGGAATAAATTAGGGCTCTGCACAAATTGATTAAAAAATGTATTAAAAAACGAGTGGGACTGTATAATCAATAGACCGGAAGCCCCAGAATATTAGTCACTGCCACCAGAGGCTAATTAATCATCAGACGATTGTCAGTGGGCTCCCAGATTGTTAGATATGTTCCCAAAGCATGTCTATCTGCACTGTCAGGAGAAGAGAATACAGCATGCGGTGGTACACATGTCAGGGGTTCACACACTGTGAACCCCTGGGAGCTGCGGGGGGAAACATTTATGAAGCATTTTCCACCTTGTTTGAGATGAGGTGCACCGGCCCAGAAGCAGTTCCAGCTGTAATCTGAAATACACCTCGCAAGCAATCAGCAATTTTTTGCAAAAGCATTTAAGAGAGAACCGGGCAATTAACAGGAAGAGATACGTCTGGTTGATTACACATTCCACCGGATTAACTAACCTTTACGCAGCTCGCAAAGCATCAGCTTCATGCAGCGGATTCTGCTGCAGGCATATTAAAATGTTGTGGCTGAGGAGAGGCGGTTAAACTGACTGTAGCCGCTCTGCAGAAAGCTCAATAATAAGAAGACGAGGGAGAGAAGGAAGTAGGACAAGGAGGAGTGGGGTGTGCTGAATGACTTCATATATTGAAAAGACAAACTTCTTAAAAAAAAGATGAAGCTGTGAGTAAACGCAACACACAAGGAGGGGACAGGAAGTTGTGATTGTGTGATCATTAACTGAGCTGCTAATCCACTATGGCAACGGCACTGCCTTTACATTTACAGTCAGTATTTGGCTGCGGTTTCTCCGGGACTCCAGTGCTGCCAATCTGCTTTGTTATTAGCTTGGCCTGGTTTTGGATGTGGTGGCTCATTCATTTATATATTTTCATAAGCCATATTTTCTTTTATGCGTCCTTTATATCATGCAGTTTTAATACCGTGGGGGTTCACTCATGAAGTTTGCAGACTCATGAGAATAACGAGTAAATAAAAGCTGAAAACTTGTGCTCCTTAGGTAGGTTTGATTTTTGCAACAGAATTATAGGGCAATATGAAGAAAATACAATTTTGGATATAAGAATTTCATAATATTCTGTGAAAAAAAAACAAGAAAAAGAATACTTACTACGAGAATAAAGTCATATTATAACAAGTATTAAGCCATTATATAACAGGCCTATAGTTGTTCAGTTATAGAAGAGAAGGTGATAATATAATGAGGTTAAAATAATATTTTTTGCGAGGTCATATTATGCAATGCATAAATAATATCACAAGAAAAATAATCACAATATTACAATGAAAAAAATATGTTATTCAATAAGAAAAATTAGGCAAATTATTCCAAGAATAAAGCTGTAATTTAATGAGTAAATGGTCAACTTATCACGAGAATAAACCTGTAAATGAATGAGTAAAAATAGTCAGTTTCTAACATTAAACAGATATTTCATCTGAGCTTTACGTGCCTTTATCGCCTTGTGTGCGGCCTTAATAAATCAGGTTTTCTCATTTTTGTTTCAGGCAGATTTTATATGTGCAAAGTGAATGTTTTTTTTATGTATATCTGGCCCAGAATGCACGGATAACACGGCTCATTCAGCGATGACTCACTGATTAGAACACAATGTCGGCCTAATGTCGAGGTAAACACCTGCGATTGGAAATGGCCATTTGATGACAACAATTATCTAACTGCAGTTGCTTTTCTGTTAGATTCAGCCAGGTTTCCACACACACACGAGCACGCACACACACAACCTGATACCGCACAGTGAGGATAGTGCCGTCCTGTGTAAACACCGATATGAGATTGCCAATACAATTTGTCACTATCATGTCACCAGTGTGTCCTCATTCTCCACCTCTCTTTCCTCTGTGCACCGGGGCCTCTGTTTCTAAATTAAGAGCCACAAATGTACGAGTGGCAATCACTTGAGACCACTCTTCCTTCCTCTCCTCCTTCTGTATTACCGACCCCGCGTTTTAAAGGATGTTTTTTCATTATAATGATTTCTAGGATCTCAGCGTGGCTGCATGGGCAATTTTCATTTCAAGGATCATGGTGTGGGCCCAGGAAAGACGTGTTGTTGCCCTGATGCATATGTATGCTGGTTGTAACGTTTTCCTGGGGATACAGCCATTCTGGTCAAAGACCTTGAGCAGAGTTTGTTCTCATAGGACTGTGTGTGTGTGTGAGCGTGTGTAATATACACCCAGTGGAAGGATATAGCAGGGGTATATGTTAACACCCCAGCAGTTTCAATTCCAATTAGGGGGGAGGTTGGTGGAGCCAGGGACACATAAAGTCAAATGAGGAAAACAAAGGCGACTCAGGAGGTTCACTGGGTCTTTATGAGGTTAGTTACGATGATGGATGGAAGTTTGCTGGAAGCCAACTATTCCTCCTTAGCGTGGTGTATATCTATATGACATAGGATGGATTGACCGTTCACACAGCTCATAATAACAGAGTGTTAAATTGAGTCATCATGGTATAATGGCTACACTGAGAGTTGCCTTCTTTATAGAGGTGAGGTTATTATTAATTACAAGTTCATTCTTTAATATCAGTCATAACAAAGCCGGGGGGGTAGAGTGGTCGTCCTCCAACCAGAAGGTCGGCGGTTTCGATCCTCACTCTTCCCCGTCTGCATGCTGAAGTGTCCTTGGGCAAGATACTGAAGCCCTCATGGCCCCTAGTAGATGTTGAATGCACTAATTGTAAGTCGCTTATTTGGCATTTGTAAAAAAGCCCACGTTCCAATTCCAGTTACCCAGAGCTAACTCAGCAGTGGGAGCAGTTAACTCGCACCATTCATCTCCTGACCTCCATTCAAGCAGCCGAGGCAAGGAGTAAAGGTGAAAGCATAGAAGATTGATTACCCGGGCACAGTGATACAATGACTGGTAGTCAACAGTAGCAGTCAACCAGTACAACACTGGAGCAGCGCTGAGGCGGCGTGATAGAGATGGACCGTGATAACGTGGTACGGGGAAACAATGCCAGCTCGTGATTAAAGAGCACATGGCAAAGAAAGTGCATCTGCGGGCGTATCTGCATACATCTGGAAAAGTGATGGATGTGATGTCTAAATGTGTAGATTTAAGGTTTCAATTTGTAGAATACAGTAGGTTTCCATTTGACACGTTTGAGTGTGAACTACTGCATACGTCGTATACGTCTGCCAACAATTGCAGTTTCTGTCTACATAAATCATTTTCTCTTGTGTCACTGTGACCTTTGATCACTGAAATCTAATCAATTAATCTTTGAGTCGAACATCCAAAGAAATTCTCCGAAGGCCGACTTGAGAGTTCATGTTCAAGAGGACAAAATCATATTTTGTCCCCGTGAATTTGACCTTTGACCAGCCAAATGCACTCAGTTCATTAGTGAACCGAGGTAAATATTTGGGTAAGATTTCAAACACTTTCACAAAGAAAAAAATTGTTGTGACGCTGACCTTTGACCTTCAGAGCTAATTAGGTCCTACTTGAATCCCAGTGAATGTGTGTGCCGGTTCAAATGAAATTCCCTAGGGCTGTCCTTGATATATCATGTTCACAAGAATGTGGGATCGAGAAACCTTCACTTTTGACCACTAAACTCTAATCAGATCATCTTTGAGTCCCAGTGAACATTTGAACCACATTTGACGAAAGTCCCTCAAGGTGGTCTTTAGCCATCGTGTTCAAAAGAATGGGACGAATATACGGATGGACAACCTGAAAACACCACGTGTCCGGCCACTTCCTGTCCCCAGCTTGGAGGCATAAACAAGCACTGTGGTAAACAGCTACACCTTTCACACATGAACACGCCAAAAAACTGCATGGATTAGAATACAAGCAATGGCCGTCCTCCATAGCTCCACAGGACACAGGGTCATGAGGAATGTGCAGTGCCAGAATCCGCACAAGCTTTATTAGGTTGGGTGATATGGATATTTCACAGAGGTTTGAGGTATTTCAACAAAGTTTGAACACCACCGCTCTACATTTATCTTTGGCAGCTTTTATACGCAGTGATTTTCATGTTCAAACGAAACAGCGCTATTCTGTCCATTGTCATAAGTTTACAAACCTTTAATAACATTTCCTATTGTTGCAGCCAGAGAGTCTCACTGCAGAGAGAGAGCTTTGCAGAGGCACATCCGCCCATGTGTGATTTACCCTTTCACATTTCCCCATCCAGGGGTTTGCCATGATGTCGGAATTGCAATAAATGTACTTGAATAATAGAGTTGGTTTCAGGTGGCTTGCGTGTAAGTGTGTGTATCATCATTGCACAGGTACACGCGTTAGAGGACAGTGACGGAAATAGAAACTCCTTTGAAGAACACCTTTAATTCGGCTGCCGGATGATTGCGGTGGCCCTCAGGAGATACAACATACTTACTGATGAAAAAAGAAGAAAAAAAAAGAAGAAAAATCTTGCTGCTGAAAAGCACAGATGAAAATGGAAATAAATGGAGGGAGACAAGGAGACTAGGGGAGAAACACGAGCGCTAATACAGTGAGAATGCTGAATGTATATGGCGAATTGAATTACAGCCGTTACTGATCTGACAGCGCATAAACACGCAGGGACCCGGTGCGCGCAGATCCAAATGAAGTCAGAATCCACATGTGTGCCAAGTCTATCTTTGGCATCTTGGTGCGCACCGACTGAGTCGAGTGTCTGGGGCTCTGATACATTATGCAGCAGCTCTCAACGTGCCCTTGACCGGGGTGACATAAATTTCACATACATTACAGATGTAATCCATTCTAATGAGCTTAGACTTTATCTTGTTGGGCACAGAATACACAGGGGAGTTGCGCCAACCACGGAAAGATAAATATCACACCGCACTCCCGGCTTTTGTTGGTATGTGTTTTTAATGTCAGCACAAATAGCTGCAAAACGCAAAAACAAACAGACGACCTTCTGTTTGTGGGCTCTAGACAACCAGTCGCTTGTGAATGTGGATGGTTTATTGGTTTTTGGGTGATTCTGCAGCCCTTTTTTTTTACAAACTATTTACCTATTGTATCTATGGAGGTTGAATCAGAAGGAGGCTGGTGTGGGATTGTATTGCACAGATAGGATGGCGTCCATTAGCAAGAAGAATTCAAACTAAATACTCTTGTGGTTTATTTGATACTTTACAGTAAAGTAGGATCAAAAATACAAAAATGTATCAAGAACTAATTTATTATGGTAATTTAGGAATCTAACTTCGCCTCGACACACCTCGTATCACCTGGCAAGCAGACATGTACCTGGTCATCTCATCATGCTCCCTTTGCCTTATATTTCTCAACCCACCCTTCCCCTTACCATCATCCATTACCTCTTCTACCTCATCCCTCCCCACATCCCTTCATCCTCTCTTTTCTCCCAAATATCCAATACCTAGTGTTCAAGATATGAAGTCGGGACTAAGTATGTCTTTTCCCTGATTCTGTTGCTGAATTTCTAATCTGCTGTTGCACATAATAAAAAGAAAAGCAACACATATAATATGATTCTGTGTTATAGACAAATAACAAATAGACCCTAGCATGTACATGTGATTATGTGTGTTTGTGTGTGTGTGTACTAACCTGTTTCCTTGTCACAAATCTGCTCACAGGGCTCAGTCGTCCTCTGGCCACAGTAGTCCTGCACCCACTGTGTGGACGAATTGGTCTGATAGTACAGCGTCAGCTTGGCGGGGTTCAGCCAATTAGAAACGTCCAGGAAGCTTCCCATACTGACCACAAAACTACTTCCTGAAAAAAAAAGAAAACCCAAGACAGAAAATTAGTTTCTCTGAAGAAAAAAATACATACAATAAAAAATTAGACAAGGGCTTGGTTGTTTGGCATTTTTAAAATACTATTTTCATGCTTCTGTTGCACAACCAATTAGAAAGCATCCCCATCCTGACCAGGCTGAATTTAAATTAGAAAATTAAGACCTATAATGTGTGTATTGATGGGATTTCCCTGGTAATTGCAGCACTGGGGCTAAAAGGCTTTCACGAGTCAGTTGGTAAACACTGTGCTCATTGACGCTGATTTACCTTTCTTTCTTACTGCTCCCAGACCAATCGTTAAAGTGTGATCACTGAACAAGGTTATCCCTAATTGATGCCAATGACTTCTGTTTCCAACGGGAGCTGTGAGGAGACTGTGCCTCAGCTCTGGTGAGCGCTAAGATTCGTAAATACAGCCATATCGTGCGGCTGATTGGTCGCAGAAGTTTAAATTGTGGCAAAAACTCCAGAGTAAGTACATGTCTCTGTCTCAAAGTGATGTGAAATGTATTTTAAAAACTCAGCAAAGGAAGAAGGACAGTGGTGTCAAGGTTAAACATTTTCAGAAAACGTATTCTCTTTCATAACGTGTAACCCTGTGATGGTGGTGTGCGGACTGGTTTTCTCTACAAAGGATTAATACTGATGGAAAAGCTTAGACAGTAGCTAGCAATCAAATCTGTGAGTCACAGGGAGAAAAATAAATTCACTGGCCCGATGCCCTGCAGTAAAATACAAAGCTCCATAGAAAAATCCCACACCGAACACTCTGCTCTTACATTGTGCTGCGGATAAAGGAACAATTTTCCACATCTATTCTTTTTATATTGTAGGTGTTCCAGATTCCTAATAGGAGACACAACCTCCTCCTACACTCAAAGTCACCAGCTGCTTCTGTTCACTTGGCACCGGGTCGGTCTGAGTCACTCAAAGTTTTACAGAAATAAACACGCTTTATTCTCTGACTATCACGTCAGTACTGTCTGGTCCTCAACAGCACTGATTGTAGCCATCATTCTGTTGTACATGTAATACAGACTGGGAGTAAGGGGATCTCTAGCAATGATTGTTTTCAATCCAGCTGCACAGACAACTCAAAAATACAAAGAAAAGATCTTTTTTTATGTACGATAAATACAATAACTTAAAATAGTGGACTAAGATGTCCTACAGAATCGTCCCATTGGCCGAATGCACGCAAGGTCATTGTCAAGTAAACACACATAGGTGTAATGTAATATTTCTTACAAGCATCATGTGGAGTGTCGAGAAAGGATAATAAGATGTGGGTTGCTCTAAGTGATTATTATTTGTTTACAAGCTAGCCTGTCCAGTGTGGACTGATGCGGTCACAATAAAGAAAAAAGCCAATGTCAAGCATCATTAGAGCTGAAAACATGCAACTAAACTTAATGAAATGTATAGATAAATGTGATTGGATTAAGTTCTTTGTTTTTTTTTTTGTCAAACAAGCATGACCACACAAGACCACACTTTGACAGGTGAGTGAGCTAATGGCTAAAAGGACAAGAACTCAATCGGGAAGTGGAATTCTGCAGCTGCGTTAGAGCTGCTAGAAAACTGGACAAAGGTAAAATTGTTCCAGTGTCAGTTTGTTTTAAAGAACCATTGCAAAGTCGATTCGTATATATAAAACACTTTTAACAAGATAGTGAAAATAAAAAACAAAAGAGAGAAGAAAACATTTCAAGTTTATCTTTCTGACCCTGTGGTTAAACACCAAACAACGGGTTGACATTGATATTTTGATATATATATCACATGGCTCCAACAAAGGTTACAACCAGCTGTGAGCATTATCATCACTACCATTCGACACCACACGCCTCGTAAATGACAAGCAGATCCAGCGATCGCATTCTAGAGGTTAGCCTGATTTATGTGTTCAATAATCCAGGATGGCTCTCAACGGATGTTGTAAACATTGAAATGACCCTTCTTGGGTAAAAGGTCCCAGCCCCCCTTGGTCTAAAAGCTCAAGCTGAAGTGCATCTTCCTCATATAGTGAAGTCATGAATGAATTAGCTATAAAATATGGGTCTGTGTAGCGTAATAGCAGGTCTATAGTCAGTGAACAGAAGCACAGGCTCATATTTTATATTGTCTCAAATGGAGCAGGTAATACAGAAACACTGGTTTAGATGGTTCAAAATGTATTTCCATGATCAAATAAGTAGTAAAATGTGTAAATAGTTATCATTGGCCTACACTTATCACTCTTGTAGTCATTGCCCAACAAACTGTTAAAAGGCTGAAACACACAAACACCCCTAACTCTGTTTAGAAAGGATCCCCAAAATAGAGCACCTCCCAGGTCAAGCTGACCAGAGATGAGGAAAACAGAGCTATTTCCTGCATCGCCGCAGTTTAGTGAACAGAACTGGCAGTGGCCCTCATTTTCTGAAAGAGTGGAGAAATGTAATGGCTTCAGTTCTCACACTTAGGAGGCGTTTGTTTTCATCATGGGTCAGTTTCCTTTAGACCTGTGAAGAAACCACTCATGAGTGCAACAGGACATCGCTGATTGTGTGTAATTCTGCAGTGCATGTTGTGAACTGACAGAATTGTATTAGATTAATACGCCTTCAACTCTTTTACAATCTGACTTAATGACACCTGATTTGACATTTGTATATTCAATATGTATGATTTTGAATGTACATTTTGGCGAATTGTTCTGTTATATGTCTTTCACATGAGGTTCATGAGTAGGCCCAGAGCCAAATGGCAAATATTAATTCTAATAATGTGTATTATTATTAAGTTTTTATCACCGCCTACACATTCTGTACTGGAGTTGATATCAAAGACATATCTGTAAAAGGGACTTTTGAGACCTGACATATGTATTTCTTTAGAATTTATGATAATATATAGGTATATTATTTTCAAACTAACTCCATTCACCTCTTTGAGATATATTTAGCAAGTAGAATGGCACTCTGTAGAGCTGGACCACGACCAAGGCCCAACTGTGCCCATATGGCTGCTGCACACTAGAGGATAATTGGTTATCGTTGATCGGTGAAGTATGGGGGGTTTACAAAATAATCTTGTTGCTACCCATTGATTTCGGAGTCTCACCGATCTCGAATTATGATGATTACCAGCTCCAATTAGAGCCAATAAGAGCGAGCTAACCGGGAAGCGCCACTAACCGTATGTGGCGTACCTATACAGCTGCGACTAATAACAATAGGTTTCCAACTCGCCTCCAGTTCACACTGTAAAATGTAAAACCCAATTACATCTTCTCATCCATGATTTCATACATAGTTTATTTAAATTTGTTACTGCAAAACACAACACATGACTTCTGTCCTCTATAATGTTTGTTTTTCTTCTGAAGTCACATTGAATCACGTGAGTTCTCCACACTGCAGTTAAAAAGGTGGTGGTATGCACAAGAAAGTTTTTTGCCAACTTTCCAATTCAACAGGAAGAAGAAGAATCTGTCAAGTTTCTGTGAGACTCAAACTCTCTGGAACTTTCACTGTGAAATTGTTTGACAGAAACGGCAACTGTGTGGTGTTACGTTCTGGCCAAATCACCTAGTGTGTGTGTTTGGAAGATCGTCAGATAAAAAAATCAGTTAAATCTGTCATCAGGTCTGTAGTCTCCCACATTTTTTGAATTGATCAAGAGTTGAAAATCCTCTAGTGTGCAGCAGCCTTTCATGAAACCACATTTAAATTCACGAGATCCAGATTCTTATTTAGATCCATAACAAATTGTACACAGTCATACATTCCAACTCTTAAACATCTGAATTAAAGCAATTAATAGCAATAATACAGAAAAACATTACAATGTTAACAAAAGAAATGAAAAACATTTCCTGGATCTGCCCCTTTATCCGGACCCGCACCAAAATGTAACGGATTCTTTCTTGGCCCAAGTCTCATCCTTCCACTGGAAATCAGTTTAGTTGTTTTTGTGTAATCCTTGTTACATACATACAACAACAACAACAACAAATGGATAGGGGTGAAAACATCACCTCCTTGGCGGAGGCAATACGCTGAGCGTGATGTTGACTTGATAGCCCCGCTCTTCCACTGCTCTCCACTTCCTCCCGCCACCTACCTCCACATTAACTTCTGTGTTTTTCGTTTTTCTCTCCCGTCTCCTGCCACATCTCATCTGTCTACTCGTCACCCATGTCGAGTTTTCTGCTCATGCAGATGTCCGACCTCATCACCTGCCTCCCATCACTCATTATTCCTCCAGCGCACGGAGAGCGTTTCACAGGGGGCGGCTCACACGTCTTGTATGACAGATTGATACTGTATGTGCTGCCCTGCGGCAGTGGTGCTCTCGCACTTTTTTATTGCTCTCTATTCCTGTCCTCACTCAAGAACATATACTGCGCATGGTTTGCCAGGATTCGTCGGGTTTGTTTATCTGTTGGATTTGTTTGTTTGTTTGCTCTGACTGCCTGCCTGCTGCACGCCTGCTAGACTACTGTGTTAAGCCACCTTTTATCACATCTGCTCTGCCTCAGGTGTCGGCTTTTTCCGGGTCCCACTGCAATTCACACACAGGCGCAGAATTAGCAGAGGAACAACAAAAGTAAAATTCGAAAAAAGGCTGATTAGTGCTCCATCAAAATGCACTTTGTCACCCTTAAAGTAGAAAGAGAAGAAAACTCTGGAAATGTTATTGCTTAAAAGTTGGTTACATTTTTACATAAACCTTTTTGTACTTTTTTCTAAGAAATTATGTCTCATACGCCTGTGGAAGCTGGGTGCATAATTTGTATGACACAATAACATAAACAAATATAATCAATCAAATGCTGTTCAAACCATTTCCCTGACAGCTTTACCTATTGGGGTCCTGTGTCTGTAAAGTCTGTCATGGGGGTGGCCCTAAAGGGAAGTGCACAGGGCCTTCAAAATAAAACTAAGGCACTTTCTGGTATGAAACCAACCAAAACTTTAAATGTCATTGTTGTGTCTGAGTGGAAACTTTGCTTCGGATGGTGGAGGAAGAGAAGAAAGTCAGAAGGTCCCCAACATGAATCAATAACCATTCTACAGCATCTAAACATTAAATTTAACAGCGCGTGGAGGAGCACATTTTAGTAGACTGGATAAACAGACAATAGGAGAGAGAACTCAATAGTGTTATGATTTTAACGATTTGGCTGGATGATGTGTAATCTGATTGGTTCGGAGGAGCCAATAGGAAGGGAATTATAGTCATATACAAGATTAAATTCAAAGATGTTGTACTGGTTTACATTATATTAGGGGTGTTCACATATACAATACATTTAGTCACAGAGGATACAGTCTAAAATTTTCTGTAAATTTCCATTTCTGTTGTGTGTCCGCTGGCACACAAACTGCGGGGCTGTGTGGGCGGACTCCAGATGAGGCCCCTACGGCAAGAGCACCTGATCGGCTGATATGTGAACTGCTTTCAGAGATATGGCGATCATTAGCTAAATTGCCTCAGCTCTTCACTCCCTCTTACTTCACTTGACTCCTTGCCTATTTTTTCATCCCCCTCTACAGTGCCTTGCATAAGTATTCACCCCCCTTGGACTTTTTCCCATTATGTACTGTTACTAACTGGACTTCAAATAGACTTAAATAAACTTTTTCCCGTTTGATCAACAAAACATGCATAGTACTTTGGAGGTGCAAAATAAATTTTATTGTGACACTGTGGCAAGACAAGGAAAGGCAGAGACGCAGGTACTGTTTACTGTGGTTTATTCAGAACTCCACATGTTCCCCATACGGGAAGTATATATAGCTAAAGCCTCTAACATTACCCATCAACCCACTGGGTGAGAGGACACACCCCTGAGTGCACGCCACAACACAAACAATAATGAGAACAAAAAAGTTGACATCTGTTGGGTGCATAAGTATTCACCCCCCTGTGTCAATACTTGGTAGAACCCCCTTTCGCTGCAATTACAGCTGCAAGTCTTTTGTGGTATGTCTCTACCAGCTTTGCACATCTAGAGATGGAAAGGTTTGTCCATTCTTCTTGGCAAAAAAGATGAAGCTCAGTCAGATTGGATGGAGACCGTCTGTGAACCGCAATCTTCAAGTCTTGCCATAGATTCTCTATTGGATTGAGGTCTGGGCTTTGACTGGGCCATTTTAAGACATTAACATTCTTTAATCCAAACCATTCCTTTGTAGCTCTGGCTGTATGTTTAGGGTCATTGTCCTGCTGGAAGATGAACCTCCGCCCCAGTCTCAAGTCTTTTGCAGACTGCATCAGATTTTCTTCAAGGATTTCCCTGTAT